>NC_143049.1:1718928-2055714 GCF_057628025.1 Oncorhynchus mykiss
GGACATGCTGTGGTTTAGGGTTGAACACAGACAGGTGTCTAAGTTTGTCTGACTGGCTTCCTTTGTACTTGTTGTGCGTTGTCTCCTTCCTTCCTGATAAACCACATTACAGTGCCGCCTCGTCGCACCACGCAGCCTGGTGTGAGGCCACAGTTGGCACACAACCATCGGAGGCGGGCAGGCATGTCAAGGGTGTTCTAGTTGCAGTTCAAACAGTGTTCTACTGTAATTACAGTTTCACCGTTTTCGTCTCAAGCCTGGTCCCACATCTGTTTCCGCTTTATTGCCAAGTCCTTGTCACTTATTGTCACGTTATGTTTGGCTGGCATCCAGGCTACCTCTGTCTCTCTGTCTTTGTGGAGGTTGAACCGAACCTGGATTCAGCCCGTCTTGTGTCATGACTCCATCAACCACACATACAGTGCCTTGCGAAAGCCCCCTTGAACTTTGCGACCTTTTGCCACATTTCAGGCTTCAAACATGAAGATATAAAACTGTATTTTTTTGTGAAGAATCAACAACAAGTGGGACACAATCATGAAGTGGAACGACATTTATTGGATATTTCAAACTTTTTTAACAAATCAAAAACTGAAAAATTGGGCGTGCAAAATTATTCAGCCCCTTTACTTTCAGTGCAGCAAACTCTCTCCAGAAGTTCAGTGAGGATCTCTGAATAATCCAATGTTGACCTTAATGACTAATGATGATAAATACAATCCACCTGTGTGTAATCAAGTCTCCGTATAAATGCACCTGCACTGTGATAGTCTCAGAGGTCCGTTAAAAGCGCAGAGAGCATCATGAAGAACAAGGAACACACCAGGCAGGTCCGAGATACTGTTGTGAAGAAGTTTAAAGCCGGATTTGGATACAAAAAGATTTCCCAAGCTTTAAACATCCCAAGGAGCACTGTGCAAGCGATAATATTGAAATGGAAGGAGTATCAGACCACTGCAAATCTACCAAGACCTGGCCGTCCCTCTAAACTTTCAGCTCATACAAGGAGAAGACTGATCAGAGATGCAGCCAAGAGGCCCATGATCACTCTGGATGAACTGCAGAGATCTACAGCTGAGGTGGGAGACTCTGTCCATAGGACAACAATCAGTCGTATATTGCACAAATCTGGCCTTTATGGAAGAGTGGCAAGAAGAAAGCCATTTCTTAAAGATATCCATAAAAAGTGTTTTTAAAGTTTGCCACAAGCCACCTGGGAGACACACCAAACATGTGGAAGAAGGTGCTCTGGTCAGATGAAACCAAAATTGAACTTTTTGGCAACAATGCAAAACGTTATGTTTGGCGTAAAAGCAACACAGCTGAACACACACCATCCCCACTGTCAAACATGGTGGTGGCAGCATCATGGTTTGGGCCTGCTTTTCTTCAGCAGGGACAGGGAAGATGGTTAAAATTGATGGGAAGATGGATGGAGCCAAATACAGGACCATTCTGGAAGAAAACCTGATGGAGTCTGCAAAAGACCTGAGACTGGGATGGAGATTTGTCTTCCAACAAGACAATGATCCAAAACATAAAGCAAAATCTACAATGGAATGGTTCAAAAATAAACATATCCAGGTGTTAGAATGGCCAAGTCAAAGTCCAGACCTGAATCCAATCGAGAATCTGTGGAAAGAACTGAAAACTGCTGTTCACAAATGCTTTCCATCCAACCTCACTGAGCTCGAGCTGTTTTGCAAGGAGGAATGGGAAAAAAAATTAGTCTCTCGATGTGCAAAACTGATAGAGACATACCCCAAGCGACTTACAGCTGTAATCGCAGCAAAAGGTGGCGCTACAAAGTATTAACTTAAGGGGGCTGAATAATTTTGCACGCCCAATTTTTCAGTTTTTGATTTGTTAAAAAAGTTTGAAATATCCAATAAATGTCGTTCCACTTCATGATTGTGTCCCACTTGTTGTTGATTCTTCACAAAAAAATACAGTTTTATATCTTTATGTTTGAAGCCTGAAATGTGGCAAAAGGTCGCAAAGTTCAAGGGGGCCGAATACTTTCGCAAGGTGCTGTACCTCTAGGAGAAGCTTTCATTAAACATGATCTTTGTTCTCTAAAGTCATAGCAGCTGGCACAGCACTATCGACAAGCTGGCTGGAGGGTGGCGTGCATTCTCCAGGGTGTTCTGGTTTTTCTAGTTTCACCCACCTCGCCTGTCAGGCACCTGTCCTGTGTCACGACTCCGTCACCCCCACAAACGCTCACACACACACCTCGAGAGGAGAATCTGTCATTAGACTTACTGTTCATTGTTCTCTAACAGAGTCTGATAATGTGGTCTGACCTGTACCCTGTAGGTGTCACCGTCATCATCAGTCACAGACCGAATGTCATCACACACCGGTACAGACAGTGATGCCTGGTACTCTCTGTCCTGTCAGTCACTCACCCTGGGGTTTTTACCCCTCCCCCTTCCGCTGCTGATACATACGCTTATTTCTAAATAACTATAGTGTATCGAACACTGTGAACCTTTTTTGTTGGTTATCATATTGTTATTTGACTAAATAAAGGGGAGTTCATGTCTGGGCATTGACTTACGCAGGACTGCTGGTGCTCAATCCTCCCCAGTAGTTAGTTGATTGGTTATTTGGCCCGAGTACACTCAGTCTAAAATTCTTCAATGGTTAGCAAGGAAGAATGAGTACATAGCAGCAGTGTACAGATCTCAAGGCCACGATTTGAATACCCCTGCACTAACAGAATTTAGTTGGTTTATATCATAGACCAGGGATATTCAAATCTGATTCTGGACCTTTTTTTACCTGGTAGTTAATTGCACTCACCTGATGTCCCAAGTTTGAATCAGTCTCAGATTCGAAGGCAGGTGTATGAAAACCAGCAGTGGAACTGGACATCAGGTCCAGATTTGAGTTTCTCTGTCATAGACATTAGTAACCCGTATGGTATGTATCTGTGTTCTCCCCCAGAACCGTCCGTGCCCCTGGACCCCATCTCATCATCTAACTCGTCCTCTCAGATCATCCTGAAGTGGAAGCCCCCAACGGACCCCAACGGCAACATCACTCACTACCTGGTGTACTGTCAGCAGCAGCCTGAGGCCAGCGAGCTCTACAAGTTTGACTACTGTCAGAAAGGTGTGTTTTAGAGAGACTGTTCAATTCTATTATATTCTACAAATGCAACTTCAGTCAGAAAGGTGGTTCATAGGCATCATGTATACTGAACAAAAATATAAATGCAACATGCAACAATTTCATTGATTTTACTGAGTTACAGTTCATATGTGAAAATCAGTCAATTGAAATAAATTCATTAGGCCCTAATCTAGGGATTTCACATGACTGGTAATATAGATATGCATCTGTTGGTCACAGATACCTTAAAAATGGGCCAATGGGCCTCAGGATCTCGTCACGGTATCGATAAAATGCCATTGTGTTCGTTGTCCGTAGCTTATGCCTGCCCAAACCATAACCCTAACCCCACCGCCACCATGGGGCACTCTGTTCACAACGTTGACATCAGTAAACTGCTCGCCCACACGACGCCATACACATGGTCTCCGGTTGTGAGACCGGTTGGACGTACCAAATTCTCTAAAACGACGTTGGAGGTGGCTTATGGTAGAGAAATGAACATTTTATTCTCTGGCAACAGCTCTGACGGACATTCCTGCGGTCAGCATGCCAATTGCGCGCTCCCTCAAAACTTATGACATCTCTGGCATTGTGTTCTGTGACAAAACTGCACATTTTTGTTGCCGTTTATTGTGCACCTGTGTAATGGTCATGCTGTTTAATATGCCACACCTATCAGGTGGATGGATTATCTTGGCAAAGGAGAACTGCTCACCAACAGGGATGTAAACAAATGTGTGCACCCCCAAAAAATGTGTGCGTACTGAACATTTCTGGGATCTTTTATTTCAGCTCATGAAACATGGGACCAACACTATACATGTTGCGTTTATATTTTTGTTCAGTATAGTTATCATCATTAGTTTGACAACTATCATTAGTTTGACAACTATCATTAGTTTGACAACTGCCAGAAAGGTGAGTGTGAGTGTCTTCTTCGGTGGAATATTCTACTCTATTGGACTACTGCCAGAAAGGTGAGTGTCTTCTTTGGGTGGAATATTCTACTCTATTGGACTACTGCCAGAAAGGCAGTGTTTTCCATAAACGTCTAAATAGCCGATAACAGATTAGTTGTAAGCCGGCTACTTTTTCCACATCATAAATTAACTAGGTTTCTTTTCATTTAAAACTTTCAAATCGCAAGTCAGAAGAGTCTGTATAGGCTTCTCCCGAACGATATGCATAATCTAGTGATCTATTGGTAGGACAGGTACCTGTCAGTCACAAAGTGATACCTGTGTTATTTTTGTACACCGTGGTTGGCTGCAGTCAAATGTATTTTCATGGGGGAGGGAGACCATGATGTTTCTTCATTGTCTCCTGTGAGTGAATTTACATTTCCCATGTAATGTAAGTGGTAACGATGAGTTGAAATCCACTTAATTATTGTTATAATGTCCATGGTATAGCATCGGAACAAGTAAACCAAAGAGCTTGTTTGTATTTTCCTCGGATTATAAACCCGTGAAGACTTGTTAGTGACTGCTAAAGTGACTTGTCAGTGTAGCCTAGTGATGAGTTGTTCTGTTTGATCGGATTTGTTAGGGGCACGGAACCAGAACGCATCGGTTTGAGGGACGTTCATTTGGCTCCCTAATTTGCGTAATGATAGGCTACTACTGCTTTTTGGCGATTATCTGCAGATAAATTATGAAAACATTCAATGATTATGTTGAACACTCACTGCAGGAACAATTGGTAGTGGAGAGCGCCTCATTCTGGTCCAAAATATGATAAAGGAAAACGGATTGAAGTTTATAAAAGCTAATGTCATGATACATATATGGTATTATTAAAGATAGTGAAATGGCCTACTGGTTTGATTAAAGCGTTGACAATGAAGTAGTCAACTGCTGCTTTCTGTGTATTAAAGCTCATGTTTAACACCTGCTTCATTCTTCAGTCATACCTGTAGTTCTGTTTTTTGATTTTATATATATTTTTTAATTACCCCCCCTTTTTTTCCCTCCACAATTGTGTGGTATCCAATTGTAGTAGTTACAGTCTTGTCTCATCGCTGCAACTCCCATACAGACTCGGGAGAGGCGTCCTCCAAAACACAACCCAACCAAGCCGCACTGCTTCTTGACACAGCGCCCATCCAACCCGGAAGCCAGCCGCACCAATGTGTCGGAGGAAACACCGTACACCTGGCGACCTGGTCAGCGTGCACTGCGCCCGGCCCGTCACGGGAGTCGCTAGTGCGCGATGAGACAAGGACATCCCTGCCGGCCAAACCCTCCCTAACCCGGACGACGCCTAGGCCAATTATGCGCCGCCCCGTGGGCCTCCCTGTCGCGGCCGGCTGAGCTCGAACACAGAATCTCTGTTGGCATAGCTAGCACTGTGATGCAGTGCCTTAGACCACTGTGCCACCCGGGAGGCCTGTAGGTCTATTCTATTCCAACTGCTCTTAAATGCAAGTTAAACTAAGTGCACTAAGTTCAACTGATCGCTGCCCCCACCTGCCCGCCCGTCCAGCATCACTACTCTGGACGGTTCTGACTTAGAATATGTGGACAATTACAAATACATAGGTGTCTGGTTAGACTGTAAACTCTCCTTCCAGACTCACATTAAGCATCTCCAATCAAAAATTAAATCTAGAATCAGCTTCCTATTTCGCAACAAAGCATCCTTCACTCATGCTGCCAAACATACCCTCGTTAAACTGACCATCCTATCGATCCTTGACTTCAGCGATGTCATTTACAAAATCGCCTCCAACACTCAACTCAGCAAATTAGATGCAGTCTATCACAGTGCCATCCGTTTTGTCACCAAAGCCCCATATACTACCCACCACTGCGACCTGTATGCTCTCGTTGGCTGACCCTCGCTTCATTTTCGCCGCCAAACCCACTGGCTCCAGGTCATCTATAAGTCTTTGCTAGGTAAAGACCCGCCTTACTGGTCACCATAGCAGCACCCACCCTTAGCACGCGCTCCAGCAGGTATATTTCAGGTCACCCCCAAAGCCTGGTCACCCCCAAAGCCTATTCCTCCTTTGGCCGCCTTTCCTTCCAGTTCTCTACTGCCAATGACTGGAACAAATTGCAAAAATCACTGAGCTGGAGACTCATATCTCCCTCACTAACATCAGCCGTCAGAGCAGCTCACAGATCATTGCACCTGTAAATAGCCCATCCAACTACGTCATCCCCATATTGTTATTTATTTTTTTGCTCCTTTGCACCCCAGTATCTATACTGCACATTCATTTTCTGCACATCTATCACCCCAGTGTTTAATTGCTAAATTGTAATTACTTCACCACTACGGCCTATTTATTGCCTTACCTCCCTAATCTTTCCTCATTTGTACACACCATATATAGATTTTTTATATTGTGTTATTGACTGTATGTTTGTTTATTCCATGTGTAACTCTGTGTTGTTGTTTGTGTAGCACTGCTTTGCTTTATCTTGGCCAGCTCGCAGTTGTAAATGAGAACTTGTTCTCAGCTGGCCGACCTGGTTAAATATAGGTGAAATTAAAATAAAATGTAAAAATGGGCACCGGACTTTGTATAAAAGTGGGGGTGCACAATCTGGTGGCGGGTCTTGGGTTCCTCCCCAAATTGTTTCTTTTTTTAATACTTTTTTTGTGTTTGTTTTTTTTTTTACCCATTTTTCTCCCCAATTTTGTGGTATCCAATTGTTTAGTAGCTACTATCTTGTCTCATCGCTACAACTCCCGTATGGGCTCGGGAGAGACGAAGGTTGAAAGTCATGCGTCCTCCGATACACAACCCAACCAAGCCGCACTGCTTCTTAACACAGCGCGCATCCAACCCGGAATTCAGCCGCACCAATGTGTCTGGGGGAAACACTGTGCACCAGGCAACCTTGGTTAGTACGCACTGCGCCCGGCCCGCCACAGGAGACAAGGATTTCCCTACCGGCCAAACCCTCCCTAACCCGGACAACGCTAGGCCAATTGTGCGTCGCCCCACGGACCTCCCGGTCGCGGCCGGTTACAACAGAGCCTGGGCGTGAACCCAGAGTCTCTGGTGGCACAGCTTAACCGCTGCGCCACCCGGGAGGCCCCCAAATAGTTTCTTAACAGGGAATCTATGTTTACATGACAGAACATCCTTTCTTCCTAGGTTTTTGACACAAACTAAATTGAAAGACAAATGTTTCGGACTACAGTGCATTCGTAAAGTATTCAGACGCATTGACTTTTTCCACATTTTGTTACGTTACAGCCTTATTCTAGAATGGATTCAGTTGTTTTTTCCCCCTCAATCTACTCACAATACCCTATAATAACAAAGCAAAAACAGTTTTTTAGAAATATCACATTTACGCAAGTATTCAGACCCTTTACTCAGTACTTTGTTGAAGCACCTTTGGCAGTGATTACAGATTCAAGTCTTTTTGGATATGATGCTACAAGCTTGGCACACCTGTATTTGGGGAGTTTCTCCCATTCCTCCCTACAGATCTTCTCAAGTTCTGTTAGGTTGGATGGGGAGCGTTGCTGCACAACTATCGTCAGGTCTCTCCAGAGATATTCGATAGGGTTCAAGTCTGGGCTCTGGCTGGGCCACTCAAGGACATTCAGAAACTTGTCCCGAACCCACTCCCGTGTTGTCTTGGCTGTGTGCTTAGGGTCATTGTCCTGTTGGAAGGTGAACCTTCTCTGCTCTGGAGCAGATTTTCATCAAGGATCTCTCAGCACTTTGCTCTGTTCATCTTTCCCTCGATCCTGACTGGTCACCCCAGTCTTAGTCACCTCCTTGACCAAGGCCCTTCTCCCCCGATTGTTCAGTTCGGCCAGGTGGCCAGCTCTAGGAATTTATTTTTTTGTGGTTCCAAACTTCTTACCTTTAAGAATGATGGACGCCACTCTGTTTTTGGGGACCTTCATTTTTTGGTATCCTTCCCCAGATTTGTGCCATGACACAATCCTGTCTCGGAGCTCTACGGACAGTTCCTTTGACCTCCTGGCTTGGTTTTCGCTCTGACATTACTGTCATCTGTGGGACCTTGTATAGACAGGTGTGTGCCTTTCCAAATCATTCATGTCCAATACATTTACCCAATAAAGTTACATTTTTCAAATGATCTCTCTCAATAACATTTGTATATTGTCCCATGAAATAATCTGAACTCTTAATTTTTTGTCCCCCCCACCTAAAAAGGCTGCAATTTCCCCGCGACCCCGACTTTGAATACCACTGGCCTACAATATCCAAAACAACTAACACGCTGAATTCATACATTTTCAGTCATTTTAATTGTGAAGTCTCTTCTTTTTTTCTCAATAATACACCTAATTTTACCAATCTGGGAGGTAAAAGTTGTTAAAGTATTCAATGATTTAGTTGTGTATTTCGAATAGAATCAAGGCATTAGAATGTACCAGAGGCCACCAAAACAGAGCTCGTTCTACAAAAGAAATTCACCCCAGTCTGGAACACCCTGGCTGGCTATGTTTTCTATGTGTTACTCCATGTACTTGGAAAACCCTGTTGAAAGGTCAGGGTGTGCGAGACTGTGAAGTTCTGTGATTGAGGTGGATGGAATAGTTCTTTACCTGATTTGGCCTTCTAACAAGTGGCAGCCACTCACTCTGTGGCACACACACATGCTCTACTTTAACGTCTTCTCCTCCTCTACTCCCACTCACTCGCCCAAACAGTCAGGAGTCTAGACAACACTAGTCTGTAGGGGAATAATGTCAGAGTAGGTGTATATCAACCAGCAAAGATATTGCTGACAATTAATGACAGGCTCCCCCGGCTCTGTGTGCCTGTTTCTGTGTGCCTGTCTCTGTGCGCTTGTCTCTGTCTCCATCTTTGTCTGCCTCTCTCTGTATGTCTCCTCCTGTCTCCATCTTTGTATGTATATTTCTCTCTCTGTGTCACTGTCCGTCTTTGCCTCTGACTCTGTCTCTCCCTCCCTCCCTTCAGGTATGAAGCTGCCGTCACGGGTGCCCACCCAAGTGGACAGTGATGAGGAGGCCAAGTGGAACCAGACTGAGGATGAGGGGCAGGGTGGCCGCTGCTGTGCCTGTCCCAAAACAGACAAACAGCTGAAGAAGGAGGCAGAGGACTCAGAGTACCGCAAGACCTTCGAGAACTACATTCACAACGAGGTCTTCGAGCCCAAGTACGTATGACATCTACCTCAGTCAATCAATCAAGGACAAATGTCTCTATTTCTCTCTCTACTGCACCTGCTGTCTTGACCTGAATGCTCAGCTATGAAAAGCCAACTGACATTTACTCCTGAGGTGCTGACCTGTTGCACCCTCTGTAACCACTGTGATTATTATTTGACCCTGCTGGTCATCTATGAACGTTTGAACATCTTGAAGAACGATCTGGCTTTAATAGCCATATACTCTTATAATCTCCACCCGGCACAGCCAGAAGAGGACTGGCCACCCTCGGTGCCTGGTTCCTCTCTAGGTTTCTTCCTAGGTTCCTGCATTTCTAGGGAGTTTTTCCCAGCCACTGTGCTTCTACATCTGCATTGCTTGCTCTTAGGGGTTTTAGGCTGGGCTTCTGTATAAGCCCTTTGTGACAACTGCTGATGTAAAAAGGACTTTATATAATCCATTTGATTGATATTGATTGATTGATAAATCAATCAGTCAGTCTTTATTGTATAAATTATAATTTGTTAATTGTGTAATCAGGGTACAAAAGAACCAGCATACATAACATAACATAACACATCATGTACACACACTAGAGGTCAACCGATCGGCATGGCCAATAAATTAAGGTTGATTTCAAGTTTTCATTACAATCGGTAATCTGCCTTTTTGGACGCCGATTATGGCCAATTACATTGCAATCCACGAGTAAACTGTGTGGCAGGCTTGACCACCTGTTACGCGAGTGCAGCAAGGAGCCAATGTAAGTTGCTAGCTAGCATTAAACTTAGAATGTTTTTTATAAGATAACTTCACATAATCACCAGTTAACTACTCATGGTTGATGATATTACTAGGTTAACTAGCTTGTTCTGCGTTGATTATAACCAATGTGGTGCCTGTTAATTTATCATCGAATCACAGCCTACTTCAACTTCGCCAACGGGTGATGATATAACACAAGTGCATTAACCATAAACATCAATGCCTTTCTTAAAATCAATACACATTAGTATATATTTTTAAACCTGCATATTTAGTTAAAAGAAATTCATGTTAGCAGGCAATATTAACCAGGTGAAATTGTGTCACTTCTCTTGCATTCAGTGCACGCAGAGTCAGGGTATATGCAACAGTTTGGGCCGCCTGGCTCATTGCGAACTAATTTGCCAGAATTTTACAGAATTATGACATAACATTGAAGGTTGTGCAATGTAACAGCAATATTTAGACTTAGGGTTGCCACCCGCTCGATCAAATACGTAACGGTTCCGTATTTCACTGAAAGAATAAACTTTTTGTTTTCGAAATGATAGTTTCCGGATTTGACCATATTAATGACCTAAGGCTCATATTACTGTGTTTATTATATTATAATTAAGTCTATGATTTGATATTTGATAGAGCAGTCAGACTGACCGGTGATAGACAGCTGCATGCTCGTAAGCATTCATTCAAACCTTACTGCGTTAGCGATGATTGAAGCACAGCGCTGTTTATGACTTCAAGCCTATCAACTTCCGAGATTAGGCTGGCAATACTAAAGTGCCTATTAGAACATCCAATAGTCAAAGGTATATGAAACACAAAGGGTATAGAGAGAAATAGTCGACACGTCATAATTCCTAAAATAACTATAATATAATAACTACAACCTAAAACTTCTTAACTGGGAATATTGAACCACCAGCTTTCATATGTTCTGAGCAAGGAATTTAAACGTTAGCTTTTTTACATGGCACATACTACACTTTTACTTTCTTCTCCAACACTTTGTTTTTGCATTGTTTAAACCAAATTGAGCATGTTTCATTATTTATTTGAGACAAAATAGATTTTATTTATTTATTATATTAAGTTAAAATAAAAGTGTTCATTGTTCATTCAGTATTGTTGTAATTGTCATTATTACAAATATATATATAAAAATCATCCGATTAATCGATATTGGCCATTTTTGGTCCTCCAATAATCGGGATCGGCGTTGAAAATTCATAATCGGTCGACCTCTAACACACACACATTCACAATGTGTTTTAGGTAAGCTGTCGTCATTCATCATTTGTACCGCCATCCCTTCCCTTCCTGTTGTCAGACAAGCTGAGCGATCTTTACCTGCATACTGTTTCCCCAGCAACACACATCATCCAACTCGAATAACACAGGGCTGGGTTGCGTCCCAATAATCTCTCCTTTCTCCCGGTGTTCATGGATTTGAAAAGAAATGACTGACATGGAAACTTTTTCTAGCCCATGTCTACACTGGCGGGCATGCTTTGAAATGTATGGGGAGTAGTGAACGAGTGCACACTTCAGGAGGAAGGAGAGACTGTTGGGACGCAACAGTTATTTTTTCTTCAAGGCTAAATGGATCCTCATTTCGTTTAGTGCCTTCTGAATACGACTCAGCAACCTACCCAGTAGCAATAAACTCAACATAATGGTGTGATATATATACACTGCTCAAAAAAATAAAGGGAACACTAAAATAACACATCCTAGATCTGAATGAATGAAATATTCTTATTAAATACTTTTTTCTTTACATAGTTGAATGTGCTGACAACAAAATCACACAAAAATGATCAATGGAAATCAAATTTATCAACCCATGTAGGTCTGGATTTGGAGTGACACTCAAAATGGAAAAAAGTGGAAAAAAAAGTGGAAAACAACACTACAGGCTGATCCAACTTTGATGTAATGTCCTTAAAACAAGTCAAAATGAGGCTCAGTAGTGTGTGTGGCCTCCACGTGCCTGTATGACCTCCCTACAACGCCTGGGCATGCTCCTGATGAGGTGGCGGATGGTCTCCTGAGGGATCTCCTCCCAGACCTGGACTAAAGCATCCTCCATCTCCTGGACAGTCTGTGGTGCAACGTGGCGTTGGTGGATGGAGCGAGACATGATGTCCCAGATGTGCTCAATTGGATTCAGGTCTGGGGAACGGGCGGGCCAGTCCATAGCATCAATGCCTTCCTCTTGCAGGAACTGCTGACACACTCCAGCCACATGAGGTCTAGCATTGTCTTGCATTAGGAGGAAACCAGGGCCAACCGCACCAGCATATGGTCTCACAAGGGGTCTGAGGATCTCATCTCGGTACCTAATGGCAGTCAGGCTACCTCTGGCGAGCACATGGAGGGCTGTGCGGCCCCCCAAAGAAATGCCACCCCACACCATGACTGACCCACCGCCAAACCGGTCATGCTGGAGGATGTTGCAGGCAGCAGAACGTTCTCCACGGCGTCTCCAGACTGTCACGTCTGTCACATGTGCTCAGTGTGAACCTGCTTTCATCTGTGAAGAGCACAGGGCGCCAATCTTGGTGTTCTCTGGCAAATGCCAAACGTCCTGCACAGTGTTGGGCAGTAAGCACAACCCCCACCTGTGGACGTCGGGCCCTCACCCTCATGGAGTCTGTTTCTGACCGTTTGAGCAGACACATGCACATTTGTGGCCTGCTGGAGGTCATTTTGCAGGGCTCTGGCAGTGCTCCTCCTGCTCCTCCTTGCTCAAAGGCGGAGGTAGCGGTCCTGCTGCTGGGTTGTATGGCCTCCTCCACGTCTCCTGATGTACTGGCCTGTCTCCTGGTAGCGCCTCCATGCTCTGGACACTACGCTGACAGACACAGCAAACCTTCTTGCCACAGCTTGCATTGATGTGCCATCCTGGATGAGCTGCACTACCTGAGCCACTTGTGTGGGTTGTAGACTCCGTCTCATGCTACCACTAGAGTGAAAGCACCGCCAGCATTCAAAAGTGACCAAAACATCAGCCAGGAAGCATAGGAACTGAGAAGTGGTCTGTGGTTACCACCTGCAGAACCACTCCTTTATTGGGGGTGTCTTGCTAATTGCCTATAATTTCCACCTGTTGTCTATTCCATTTACACAACAGCATGTGAAATGTATTTTCAATCAATGTTGCTTCCTAAGTGGACAGTTTGATTTCAGAGAAGTGTGATTGACTTGGAGTTACATTGTTGTTTGAGTGTTCCCTTTATTTTTTTGAGCAGTGTATATAGCAAATAGTTATAATAAAATAAATGATTGATTTGATTAATTAATTGATTATCCCTCATTCCCTCCAAGACCAAGACAGCGCCGCTCCGCCATGGGCGTAGCCAATCAGACGCTGCCGTCATTCGCGGCGACTCCCACCACCCTGTCCGAAGGTTTCGCCACCCGCGGACCAGACAGTGACGATGCAAATGGTGTGGAGAGCACTAAAATCCAGCTGACAGTGTTTTCCAAGGAGTCTACGGTCATCTCCGGCCTCCGACACTTTACCTCGTACCAGATCGATGTGCTGGCCTGCAACCACCCCACAGACCCCTCACGCTGCAGTATGGCAGCCTTCGTCTCAGCTCGCACCATGCCTGAGGGTGAGGCTATCTACATACTAGCACACTACACATACACGCACACCCACTACTTAAAGCGATACTTTGGTAATGAGGCCTTTTATCTACTTTCCCAGAGTTAGATGAACTCATGGATTCCATTTTGATGTCTCTGTGTCCAGTATGAAGAAAGTTGGACATAGTTTCGCAAGCCAATGCTAACTAGCGTTAACGCAATGACTGGAAGTCCGTGGTATCTGCTTACATAAAAAGTGAATTCGACTCTGGGGAAGTAGAAAAAGGCCCTCATTACCAAAATCCCAAAGTATCCCTTTAAGAAACCACTGTAAGAAGTAATAAACCAGTTTAACATGATGATTTCTTGTCTACCTTTGCACAGTATTTCTAGACCAAGGATGTTTGTAGTAGTAGGATAGTAATGAGGCCATTTTAAAACCTTGTGTATCCTGTCTACAGACAAAGCAGATGACATAGTGGGGCCCATCAGCTATGACGTGACTGAGTACACAGTTCATATTAAGTGGCTTGAGCCTAATGCCCCCAACGGCATGATCATCCTGTATGAAGTCAACTATAAGAGACTGGGAGACACAGAGGTGAGAGCTCTCATACATGACACACAGGCACATAAGCAGACACGCACACACACACACACGTATGCAAACACACATAGGTACACAAGCATAAACACACACAAGCGCATGCATGCACGCACACACAAACAGACAAATACTGAACACTGGATGTGCCCTATAGTCTCACTTAATATAATACAGTCTCTCTGTGCTCTCATTTAGTGAATAGGACCGTTAATGGAAAAGTAATAATAGCCCAATGTTGCATCAGCGCTGTGTTTTAGTTACCATGGAAACGCTGCAAAGGCCATAGTCATCGCTGATGTTGAAAACAACATAATCACTCCGGTGGTTCTCAAGTAATAGTTATTGCACAAACATGTTTTTCTCAAATCAGGTCATTAGTTTTATTATTGGCTCATATGCAATGATTTCAAAACACATCTGATTCACACAGACATTCTATTCTATTTGCACCCAATCTTAAGTCTATTATTACGCATGGCCTGTTTTATCAATTCCTATTCTCAATCAATCAACAAAAAATATATATCTTAAGTGGCTTATTCAGCCCTTCTCCTGTCCCCTCCAATTCCTCTCCTCTTACAACGCAGATAAATGAAAATAAAGTGTGTGTTTGTTCTAGGAGCTGCACCACTGTGTGTCCAGGAAGATGTACCAGCAGTCGGGGGGCTGCAAGCTGAGAGTGGTGCATCCTGGGAATTATACCGTGAGGATCCGAGCCACCTCGCTGGCAGGAAACGGCTCCTGGACTGACCCCACACACTTCTACGTAGAAGACCTGCGTAAGAGACACACAGACCACTTGACCAATCAGTGAATCAATCAAAGATAAGTTGTATATGCAGCTTTTACATTAGCAGGACCAGAAACCTGGCCTAAATCTCCTAAACATTAGAGCACAGCGAGGCACAGTCAAATTAAGAAGATAATTGTATGTGACCATAACTGACTTTCTCCATGGCGATGTGTTTTTAGGGGTGGATCCATCCAATATGTTGAAGATTATCATTGGTTCAGTCATTTTTATCGTTTTGCTGATACTGATGACAGCGGGAGGATTCCTCATGTTCAAGAAGAAGTGAGTATTATGCTTACTACACGTCTATCTTACTACAGCCAACCCGACTGTCTATGAAAGAATCGGCCTGGTGTGTAGTCTGTTGTTCAAGAAAAGGTACGTAGTGTTACAAAGCTTCTCTCCTGACTAGTAGGATTACACCAGTAGTATTTATAGGCTTTTGTTACAGCACAGCACTAACACATGACTCAACTAATAGTGGTCTAAATTTCCATTCCATCAAACTTTATTTGCCACATGCGCGGAATACAACAAGTGTAGACTTTACCGTGAAATGCTTACTTACAAGCCTTGATACACACTGGAAACGGTTGAGCGTGAAAAACCCAGCAGCGTTGCAGTTCTTGAAACACTCAAACCGGTGCACCCTGACACCTACTACCATACCCCGTTCAAAGACACTTCAATCTTTTTTTCTTGTCCATTCATCCTCTGAATGCTACACAATCCATGTCTCAATTGTCTCGAGGTTTAAAAATCCTTAACCTGTCTCCTCCCCTTCATCTACACTGATGGACGTGGATTTAACAAGTGACATCAATAATGGATCATATAGCTTTCATCTGGTCAGTCTGTCATGTTTTGAGCACTCAAGTGTATAATCATGATATATTATTAACCCCTACCTCCTTGTGTTCCCTCAAGGCAAACCCAGGGCCCCTCTGGACCCCTCTACACATCGTCCAACCCAGAGTACCTTAGTGCTGCTGACAGTAAGGACACATTATGATAATATTCTTTGTTCTCAGCTGACCTTTGTGAATACACCTGTTTAAAAGCATAGCTGACTGGATTTTGATGTTATAACTAGTGTACCATGTAAATAGACAACTGACACATACTAGCTGTCACAACATTAGCACTATGGTGGATGTCTATGCGAATCAGAGATGTAGAATGTACAAGACTTGATTGTTACTGTCTAGTAGTGTCCAGCCATTGGCTGTGTGTGTGTGTGTTGTGATCTGCAGTGTACGAGCCAGACGACTGGGAGGTGGGCAGAGATAAGATCAACATCCTGCGTGAACTGGGTCAGGGCTCGTTCGGCATGGTCTACGAGGGCATCGCCAAGGACATTGTGAAGGGCGAGCCGGAGACAAGCGTGGCGGTGAAGACGGTCAACGAGTCGGCCAGTCTGAGAGAGAGAATAGAGTTCCTCAACGAGGCCTCCGTCATGAAGGGCTTCACCTGCCACCATGTGGTAAGAGACCTACAGAGGTTAAAGGGGATGCCACCTTACGTTTACATTTTTGTCATTTAGCAGCTTGTAATAAGGATCAATCAATAAAATGTATTTATAAAGCCCTTTTTACACCAGCCAATGTCACAAAGTACTATACAGAAACTTAGCCTAAAATCCCAAACATTAAGCAATGCAGGTGTAGAAGCATGGTGGCTAGGAAAAACTCCCTAGAAAGGCAGAAACCTAGAGAGGAACCAGGCTATGAGGGGTGGCCAGTCCTCTTCTGGCTGTTGGAGATTATAACAGTACATGGCCAAGATGTTCAAATGTTCATAGATGACCAGCAGGGTCAAATAATAATAATCACAGTAGTTGTAGAGGGTGCGGCAGGTGTACTCTCAGGAGTAAATGTCAGTTGGCTTTTCATAGCCGAGCATTCACAGTTAGAGACAGCAGGTGCGGTAGAGAGAGAGAGTCGGGTCCGGGACAAGGTAGCACGTCCAGTGAACAGGTCAGGGTTCATAGCCACAAGCAGAACAGTTGTAACTGGAGCAGCAGCACGACCAGGTGGACTGGGGACAGCAAGGAGTCATCAGGCCAGGTAGTTCCTGAGGCATGGTCCCAGGGTTCAGGTCCTCTGGGAGGAGAGGGAGAGAGAGAATTAGAGGGAGCATACTTAAATTCACACATGACACTGGATAAGACAGGATAAATACTCCGGACATAACAGACTGACGCTAGCCTCCCGACACAAACTATTGGTGAGGAAGGTGAGACCACCACATACCATGATCGTGAATAGTAGAATTGTCTTCAAAAAGTAGGTTGGTAGCTGCCACAGTTCAAGAATCAAAGCAAGTAAGGTAAACAAAATATTCCCTCAGGTGCGTCTGATGGGTGTGGTCTCTAAGGGCCAGCCTACTCTTGTTGTCATGGAGCTGATGACACACGGTGATTTGAAGAGCTACCTGCGCTGCCTCCGCCCTGACTCAGAGGTACATACACACACACACTCTACTGCCCCCTTGTGTCTTGTTGGAAACCAGACTAGTCTTGCACTGTCTCTAGCTGGCTGACTGACCAACTCTGATGGCCAGAGCGAGACTAAATTGCACCCGATTCCCTATATAGTGCACTACTTTTGACCTGAGCTCTATAGGCCCTGGTCAAAAGTAGTGCACGCTATACGGAATTGGGTGCCGTTTGGGATGCAACCTAGAATTATTGTGGCCCCCATGTTTTGTAAAATAGCCCTCGTATTAATAAATGTTTTATTGTTTATTTTTTACAGAATAACCCTACAGGGCGCCCGCCCCCCACTCTGAAGGAGATGATTCAGATGGCAGCAGAGATAGCAGACGGCATGGCCTACCTCAACGCCAAGAAGTTTGTCCACAGAGACCTGGCTGCTAGGAACTGCATGGTGGCGCAGGACTTCACTGTCAAGATAGGAGGTAGACTACACATATATACACGAGCTGGGATGATAAACCAAAAATGATCAACATTACTTTATTTTGCTTATGACGGTCATTTTTTGTGATTTTGCTACACAACGTTCCTGTAGATTGTTCTAAACCCATTATTTGGTCAACAGCCTATGCATTATTGTTTGTTCCTGTTATGAAAGTATCTGCCTGTTTCCCTTTGGCTGCTGTGTGAGCGAGCCACTCTCACTCCCTCTCCCGACTGCGCACGAACGAGGGCGAAATGGATTCTGAGAATTTGATCGTTGCTCAAAATACAATTGCGGGAAAATTGCGGGAAAAATACAGTTTTTAAAGCAACTACCGTTGTCCTAGTTACAGAGAGGAGAGTCACAGCTTTCTGTGAGTGTATAATTGATATATTTTGAGTTCATAGCACCACTTTATTTAGTATGGGTTTTGTTGTGGAGCTGAGTGGAGCGCTCCACTTGTGGTAAATAGACCTACATCAAGTAGCCTAGGCCTAGTGCTGGAAAGGTTTTGTACAACATTACATTTACTAATAGATTAATCAATTAGTCTACATGGCTATCCAGCAAAAAAATCATGTTTAGAGTAAGCTAAGTGTTTTGAGTTCCCACTTCCTCAGGCGGTGAATAATATAGCCTAGGCCACAAAGATGTCTGCAAATTCCTCTCTGAAGCACCCAAAGATAAATATGATCATTCTGGATCCTATTTTGACCCGTGGCACCTAAAAATATAAATCATGCATTCCGTGGATATGTTAGATGAAATAGCTTTTTTAATCATAGGCTACCATCTGTTGTCTTACTTGGCACTGGGAAAAATATGTATAGAGCCCTGCCGCTAATGTAAAGTAACTGTCCATTAAAAACAAAATGTATTGTTGTATTTATCGTTATCGAGCAAAATAGTTACGTTTTTCGCGTTATGACTTTTTGTCCATATCGCCCAGCTCCATTATATATACACACAAATGGCCGACAGTACTTGACTGTCAAGATAGGAGGTATGGCAACTCACCACCTTACTTTTAAAGGAGGGGAGTCGAACAAATTCAGTTGTACTGTTTCTACGGACTATACATTAATCAGTTAAATGCACCCTTATTAAGCGTTTAATATGTTAATATAGTTAAAACAAAGTCAAACAATACCATTTGAATATTTTTGATAGGGTCATAACAGATCTGTGGGTTGTGTTTTAATTGTCCCCCACTCCTTCAGACTTTGGCATGACCAGAGACATCTATGAGACAGACTACTACAGGAAGGGAGGGAAGGGTCTGCTTCCTGTCCGCTGGATGGCTCCTGAGTCTCTGAAGGATGGAGTGTTCACTGCAAACTCAGACTGCTGGTGAGGACACCTGACTGTGTTTGTCTGTCTTTCTCTGTGTGAATGCTTGCCGACTGTCGAAAGCAGGGATGGGCAACTGCAGTCCTCACGGGCCGAAGTGGTGTCACTGTTTTTATTTATTATACAAGGGGACAGGCCAGGTCAGGTCAGGTCGAGGGCAGGAAGAGGTCAGTAAGTCAGAGGTACAGAACGGCAGGCAGGCTCAGGGCAGGCAGAATGGTCCGAAATCCAAGGCAGCAATGAACAGGTACAGAATATCAGGCAGGCTCAGGGCAGGCAGAATGGTCAGAACCGGGGAGACTAGAAAACAGAAACTAGCAAGGCTGGAAATGGGAAAACACGCTAGTAAGACTTGATGGGACAAGACAAACTGGTATCAGACAAACAGAAAACACTGGAATAAATAACTAAGAGATAATGGGGACAAATGGGAGACACCTGGTGGGGGGTGGAGACAAGCAAAAGACAGGTGAAAAAGATCAGGGAGTGACGCATCAATGCAGAGAGGGAAATCTATACACAGTACCAGTCAAAAGTTTGGACACGTCCTCATTCAAGGTTTTTTTTTTTTTTTTTTTACTATTTTATACATTGTAGAATAATAGTGAATGCATCATAACTATGAAATGACACATAAGTAGTAACCAAAAAAGTGTTAAACAAATAGAAATATATTTTATATATGAGATTCTTCAAAGTAGCTTTGCCCTTTGCCTTGATGACAGTTTTGCACACTGTTAGCATTCTCTCAACCAGCTTCATGAGGTAGTCACCTGGAATGCATTTCAATTAACAGGTGTGCCATGTTAAAAGTTAATTTGTGGAATTTATTTCCTTCTTAATGCATTTGAGCCAATCAGTTGTCTAGTGACCCAGACAATATTATTGGCACCTTCTAGAAGGGGTGGTATACAGAATATAGTCATATTTTTATAAAGACCAAGTCCATATTATGGCAAGAACAGCTCAAATAAGAAAAGATAAACGACAGTCCATCATTAGTCAATCCGGAAAATTTCAAGAACTTTGAAAGTTTCTTCAAGTGCAGTCGCAAAAACCATCAAGTGCTATTATGAAACTGGCTCCCATGAAGACCGCACAGAAAGGGGGGACCCAGAGTTACCTCTGCAGCAGAGGATACGTTTGAATTACCAGCCTCAGAAATTGGAGCCCAAATAAATGCTTCACGGAGTTCAAGTAACAGACACATCTCAACATCAACTGTTCAGAGGAGACTGCGTGAATCAGGCCTTCATGGTCAAATTACTGCAAAGAAACCACTACTAAAGGACACCAATAAGAAGTAGAGACTTGCTTGGGCCAAGAAACACAAGCAATGGACATTAGACCGGTAGAAATCTGTCTTTTGGTTTGATGAGTCCAAATGTAAGATTTTTGGTTCCAACCGCTGTGTCTTTGTGAGACGCAGAGTAGGTGAACATGGAGGAGGAGGAGTTGTGATGGTGTGGGGTTGCTGACACTGTCTGTGATACACAATGAGTCAAATATACAATGAGTAACGATAACTTGGCTATATACAGTCGTGGCCAAAATATTGGCACCCTTGCACTTTTTTCGAACAATGCACCATTTCTTTCAGGAAACTGTTTAAATTAAAACATATTTTGGTATCCATATATTTATGTCTTCAGTGTGCAGTTGAACAAAACAAAAAATTAACTAAATCTTAGCTAATTCCACAAAGAATTCCTACAATGGGTGGCAGGTAGCCTAGTGGTTAGACCGTTGGGCCAGTAACCAAAAGGTTGCTGAATCAAATCCCGAGCTGTCAAGGTAAAAATCTGTCATTCTGCCCCCGAGCAAGGCAGTTCCCCAGACGCCAACGACGTGGATTTCAATTAAGGCAGCACCCCGCACCTCTCTGATTCAGAGGGGTTGGGTTAAATGCGGAAGAGACATTTCAGCTAAACGCATTCAGTTGTACAACTGACCAGGTATCCCCCTTTCCCCCAAATGAGCCAGACAATATTATTGGCACCTTCTAGAAGTAGTTAGAAATAATTAGATTCCAAGCAGGTGATTCTCATTTACTTTGGACTTGAACTCACCTGTGGTGAGTTGAAGGTGCCTGCAGTATAAACGTCACATATTCAACCAGTTTAAATAGAGAAGAGGACTCATTCTCCTGGTTTGTGTCACTGTGTTTACCGCAATGAGAATGGACAAAATAAAGAAAATCAGAGAGTTATCTGATGAGGTCAGACACAAGATTGTAGCCAAGCATGGACAAGTCCACCTCCAGAGACCTTGATGTTCCTGTTTCCACCATATGTAATGTTATCAAGAAGTTCAAGGCCCATGCCACTGTAGCCAACCTCATTGGACGTGGCCCCAAGATAATTTGATGGAAGATTGCAGCGAAGGACTGTTTGAATGTTGGAGAAAGCACCTCTGTCAAATGCCACACAGATTCAAGCTGACCTTCAGACACACAAGGTACGACAGTTTCAACTCGCACCATCCGTCGCCAACTCAATGAAAGGGGGTTATATGGTAGGAGACCCAGGAGGACCCCACTGCTGAGAGAAAGACATAAGAAAGCCTGACTGCAATTTCCCAAAACACACCTAAACATGACAAAATCCTTCTGAGAGAACATCCTGTGGACAGATGAGACCAAATTATAGCTTTTTGGTAAAGTACAGAAAACAAAATTAAGCTTTCAAAGAAAAGAACACCTTCGCTAAAGTCATACATGGAGGAGGTTGAGTGATGTTTTGGGGTTGCTTTGCTTTCTCTGGCACCGGGCACCTTGAACGGATGCATGGCATCATGAAATCAGGATGATACCAAGGTATTTTGGAGCGCAATGTCGTACCCAGTGTCAGAAAGCTCGGTCTCCGTCGAAGGTCATCGGTCTTCCAGCAGGACCCCAAAGACACTTCAAAAATCACCCAGGAATGGTTCAAGACAAAACGCTGGACTGTTCTGAAGTGGCCAGCAATGAGTCCAGATCTAAATCTCATTGAAAACATGGAGAGATCTGAAAACAGCAGTTAGGAGAATGCACCCTTCTAATCTGGGATAACTGCTGCATCAGTTTGCACAAGAGGAGTGTGCCAAACTGCCAGTACAGAGGTGCAGGAAGCTCATTGATGGTTATAGGAAGCGCTTGATTGCAGTTATTTTGACCAAAGGCTGTGCTACCAAATATTAAGTCTAGGGTGTGAATTATTTTGTCAATGGCATTTCTTACTTAAATGGATATATTACGTTCTGAATCAAAAACAAAGGTTCTGTAATATTAACAATAAAAAATTGTGGAGACCAAAAATGTTAAATTTCAACTTATTTTTAGTTACTTTAAAAAAGTACATGGGTGCCAATATTTTTGTCCATGATCTACGGGGTACCGAGTTGATATGCAGGGGTACGAGGCAATTTAGGTAAATATGTACATATAGGTAGGGGTAAAGTGACTCTGCAACAGGATAGATAATAAACGGTGGCAGTAGCGTATGTGATGAGTCAAAAGAAGTCAATGCAGATAGTCCGGGTAGCTATTTGGTTAACTATTTAGCAGTCGTAAAGGCCCTGCATGGTCAATCCGGCATCTGCATTGGCCGTGCGGCATTTGCGGTGATATGGCCTCTGCAGACATCAGGGCATTCATACTTCTCGCGCTTTACGGAGCAGCGCAGAGCCGTTGAGCATAGTTGTTGTGAAGGAAAGTGTCAAGGAGGTGAGTTTGTGTTTATACAGCACCTCCCGCCCCACCTACCATTAACCAATCAGGTCACTGGGTCATATACGGAGCCCTTTGCATCGTTACAAAATTTGGGAGGCGCACAGCGATGCGGTACAGATCTCCATTTTGCCTCTGCATGCCTCCATTTTTGGATCAAGCATAAATTGGCTTTTGTGGTTTGGGAGTAAAAGCTGTTCAGGGTCCTGATCAGTAGAGGCTGGTTGGAGGAGGGAGCTAAAGGAGGACAGGCTCATTGTAATGCCTGGAATGGAATAAATTGAACGGTATCAAACACATTAAGCATATGGAAATCACGTTTGACTTTGTTCCATTCATTCCATTCCAGCCATTACAATGCGCCTATCCTCCTATAGCTCATCCCACCAGCCTCTACTGGTCCTGTTGGTTACAGACTTGGTGCATTGGTACCGCTTGCCATGCAGTAGCAGAGAGAACAGTCTATGACTAGGGTGGCTGGAGTCTTTGACAATTTTTAGGGCCTTCCCCTGACACGGCCTGGTAGAAATGTCCTGGATGGCAGAGAGCTCGGATGGCATGTAAGCGCCTTGCCAAGTAGTTGCTGTAGCAAGTGGTGATGCAGGCAGTCAAGATGCTGTCAATGGTGCAGCTTTATAACATTTTGAGGATCTGAGGGCCCATGCCAAATCTTTTCAGCCTCCTGAGGGGCAAGAGGCATTGTCACACCTTCTTCACAACTGTGTTGGTGTGTGGACCATGTTAATTCCTTAATGAGGTGGACACCAATGAACTTGACACTCTTGACCCGCTCCAGTACAGCCGACGTGGATGGGGGGTGCTCGGACCTCCGTTTCCTGTTGTCCACAATCAGCTCCTTTGTCTTGCTGATAGTGCTGAGCGATTAACTGAAACTATTTTCTAGTTATTTTTCCGATTTTAACCCTTCGCGCGCCAATCCCTTTTTGCGGGATCCATTTGACAACATACAGTGAAATTGCAGAGTGCCAAATTCAAACTACAGAAGATAGTCAGATTTTCGACCATAAATGGTCCTTTTGTTCGATAAATTCCTTATTTATATCCCCAAAATGTCCATTTATTTGGCGCGTTTGATTCAGAAATACACAGGTTCCAACTCGCCCAACATGACTACAAAGTATCTAATAAATTACCTGTAAACTTGGTCCAAACATTTCAAACAACGTTCCTAATCCAACCTCAGGTATCCTAAAATGTAAATAACCAATAAAATTTAAGACAGGATAAACTGATTCCAATACCGGATAAAAAACAACGTGAAGCGAGTTCAAGTTCACGCTCACCAAACATTAGACTCCACCTGGAGTGACACTTACAAAGAACAGCCATACTTCTTCATTTCCCAAAAGAAAAACATCGAAAAAATGTCTAAAGACTGTTGACATCTAGTGGAAGCCATAGGAACTGAAACCAGGTTCCTATTAAATAGGGATTCCCATAGAAAACTATTGGGATATACTATGACCTCAATTTTTATCCTCCCTGGATGGTTTATCCTCGGAGTTTCGCCTGCCAAATCAGTTCTGTTATACTCACAGACATTATTTTAACAGTTTTCGAAACTTTAGAGTGTTTTCTATCCAAATCTACCAATTATATGCATATCCTAGCTTCTGGGCCTGAGTAACAGGCAGTTTACTTTGGGCACGCTTTTCATCCGGACGTGAAAATACTTCCCCCTATCTCTAAGAAGTTTTAAACAACTAATTGACCGACGCCTGTTCAATTATTTGAATTCCATTTTGTTCATTTTTTCCCCGGGACCGAGTTTGGGAAACCCTGATCTACAGTGGCTTGCGAAACTATTCACCCCCCTTGGCATTTTTCCTATTTTGTTGCCTTACAACCTGAAAATTTGGGGGTTTGTGTCATTTGATTTTACACAACATGCCTACTACCACTTTGAAGATGCAAAATATTTTTTGCGTGTGAAACAAACAAGAAATAATACAAATAAAACAGGACTTGAGCGTGCATAACTATCCCCCACCCCAAAGTCAATACTTTGTAGAGCCACCTTTTGAAGCAATTTCAGCAGCAAGTCTCTTGGGGTATGTCTCTATAAGATTGGCACATCTAGCCACTTGGGATTTTTGCCCATTCTTCAAGGCAAAACTTCTCCAGCGCCTTCAAGTTGGATGGGTTCCGCTGGTGTACAGCAATCTTTAAGTCATACCACAGATTCTCAATTGGATTGACGTCTGGGCTTTGACTAGGCCATTCTAAGACATTTAAATGTTTCCCCTTAAACCCATCGAGTGTTGCTTTAGCAGTATGCTTAGGGTCGTTGTCCTGCTGGAAGGTGAACCTCCATCCCAGTCTCAAATCTCTGAAAGACTGAAACAGGTTTCCCTCAAGAATTTCCCTGTATTTAGCGCCATCCATCATTCCTTCAATTCT
Organism: Oncorhynchus mykiss; assembly: GCF_057628025.1. NCBI lineage: Eukaryota > Metazoa > Chordata > Actinopteri > Salmoniformes > Salmonidae > Oncorhynchus > Oncorhynchus mykiss. The sequence continues at coordinate 1,744,326 of NC_143049.1, forward strand.
GACCAGTTTCCCAGTCCCTGCCGATGAAAATCATCCCCACAGCATGATGCTGCCACTACCATGCTTGGTGTTCTCGGGGTGTTGTGTTTGCGCCAGACATAGCATTTTCCTTGATGGCCAAAAAGCTCAATTTTAGTCTCATCTGACCAGAGTACCTTCTTCCATATGTTTGGGGAGTCTCCCACATGGCCACTATTCCGAAAAGCCCAGCACTGTGGAGTGTATTGGCTTAAAGTGCTCCTATGGACAGATACTCCAATCTCCGCTGTGGAGCTTTGCAGCTCCTTCAGGATTATCTTTGGTCTCTTTGTTGCCTCTCTGATTAATGCCCTCCTTGCCTGGCCTGTGAGTTTTAGTGGGCGGCCCTCTCTTGGCAGGTTTGTTGTGCCATATTCTTTCCAATTTTTAATAATGGATTTAATGATGCTCCATGGGATGTTCAAAGTTTCTGATATTTTTTTACGACAGAACCCTTTACTTCTCCACAACTTTGTCCCTGGCCTGTTTGGAGAGCTCCTTGGTCTTCATGGTGCCGCCCCTTGCTTAGAGGTGTTGTAGACTCTGGGGCCTTTCAGAACAGGGGTACAGTTGAAGTCGGAAGTTTACATACATTTAGGTTGGAGTCATTAAAACTTGTTTTTCAACGACTCCACAAATTTCTTGTTAAAAAACTATAGTTTTGGCAAGTCGGTTAGGACATCTACTTTGTGGATGACACAAGTAACTTTTCCAACAATTGTTTACTGACAGATTATTTCACTTAGAATTCACTGTATTACAATTCCAGTGGGTCAGAAGTTTACATACACTAAGTTGACTGTGCCTTTAAATAGCTTGGAAAATTCCAGAAAATGTCATGGCTTTAGGATATTCTGATAGGCTAATTTACATCATTTGAGTCAATTGGAGGTGTACCTGTGGATGTATTTCAAGGCCTACCTTCAAACTCAGTGCCTCTTTGCTTGACATCATGAGAAAATCAAAATAAATCCGCCAAGACCTCAGAAAAGAATTGTAGGCCTCCACAAGCAATTTCCAAATGGCTGAAGGTACCATGTTCATCTGTACAAACAATAATATGCAAGTATAAACACCATGGGACCACGCACGCAGCCATCATACCGCTCAGGAAGGAGACGCGTTCTGTCTCCTACAGATGTACGTACTTTGGTGTGAAAAGTGCAAATCAATCCCAGAACAACAGCAAAGGACCATGTGAAGATGCTGGAGGAAACTGGTACAAAAGTATCTATATCCACAGTAAATCTGGTCCTATATCAACATAACCTGAAAGGCCGCTCAGCAAGGAAGAAGCCACTGCTCCAAAACCGCCATAAAGAAAGCCAGACTACGGTTTGCAGCTGCACATGGGGACAAAGATCGTACTTTTTGGAGAAATGTCCTCTGGTCTGATGAAACAAAAATAGAACTGTATGGCCATAATCACCATCGTTATGTTTGGAGGAAAAGGGAGAGGCTTGCAAGCCGTAGAACACCATGCCAACCGTGAAGCATGGGGGTGGCAGCATCATGTTGTGGGGATGCTTTGCTGCAGGAGGGACTGGTACACATCACAAAATAGATGGCATCATGAGGAAGGAAGATTATGTGGATATATTGAAACAACATCTCAAGACATCAGTCAGAAAGTTAAAGCTTGGTCGCAAATGGGTCTTTCAAATGGACAATGACCCCAAGCATACTTCCAAAGTTGTGGCAAAATGGCTTAAGGACAACAAAATCAAGGTATTGGAGTGGCCATTACAAAGCCCTAACCTCAATCCTATAGAAAAGTTGTGGGCAGAACTGAAAAGGTGTGTGTGAGCAAGGAGGCCTACAAACCTGACTCAGTTACACCAGCTCTGTCAGGAGGAATGGGCCAAAATTCACCCAACTTATTGTGGGACGCTTGTGGAAGGTTACTCCAAACGTTTGACCCAAGTTAAACTATTAAAGGTAATGCTACCAAATACTAATTGAGTGTATGTAAACTTCTGACCCACTAGGAATATGATGAAAGAAATAAAAGCTGAAAAAATCATTATTGCTACTATTATTCTGACATTTCACATTCTTAAAATAAAGTGGTGATCCTAAACAGGGAATTTTTACTAGAATTGTGAAAAACTGAGTTTAAATGTATTTGGCTAAGGTGTATGTAAACTTCCGACTTCAACTGTATATGTACTGAGATCATGTGACACTTAGATTGCACACAGGTGGACTTTAATTATGTCACTAATTATGTGACTCCTGAAGATAATTGGTTGCACCAGATCTTATTCATTTCTTCAAAGCAAAGGGGTGAAAACATATGCACTCACCACTTTTCCATGTATTTAAAAAAATATATCTAATTTAACTAGTCATTTTTTTCATTTCACTTCACCAATTTGGACTATTTGTGTATGTCCATTTCACAATCAATTTAAATTGCAGGTTGTAAATGCAACAAAATAGGAAAAACACCAATGGGGATGAATACTTTTGCAAGGCACTGTAAGATTGAAAGTTGGTATTCAGCACTCCTAAAATAGTGATTTTTGTCAGACAGTATAGGCAGCAGCTCTATACTTTATGAGTTGACTTGGAGTAAAGTAATAGTAATCAAATAAAACAAATATTTTATTAAAGTAATGTTAATAAGTGATAAGCAGTAATAGTGACAACTGTGGGACTTTTATTGTTCTATTCTGTGTTACAGCATTCAACCCACATGTATCGAAACCTAAATGGAAAACCGTGATTATTTTTGTAATAACCAAAATGAAACCGAACTGAGGTCAGAACAATAAATTCCTTAACACTACTTGCTGACGTTGAGTGAGAGGTTGTAGCCCTGGCACCTCACTGCCAGGTCACTGACCTCCTCCCTATAGGCTGTCTCATTGTCGTCGGTGATCAGGCCTATCACCATCGTGTCGCTAGTAAACACAGCTGATTAAACTAATTGCATTCTAAACTGAATATCATGATTATTTGATTATTGGAGTCAGGTGTGTTAGCTGGGACTGGGGCAAAAGTGTGAAACCAATCAGGCCCCCGAGGACTGGAGTTGCCTGGTCCAGATGGACAGAATCTGGATCTTCTCAAGATTTTCTCCCTACCTATCTACCTATGGAGTTTTTCCTTGCCAGTGATTTTTTTCTCTCTCCTATGTTTTTGTGTCTCTCTTCCAGGTCATTTGGTGTGGTGCTGTGGGAGGTCAGTACCCTAGCGGAGCAGCCATACCAGGGCCTGTCCAACGAGCAGGTCCTGAAGTTCGTCATGGACGGAGGATTTCTGGACCGACCAGACAACTGTGCTGACCGGCTGTAAGTCTCACCTCCATACTGTACATATCTATGTCCAGCTGTGACTGGTCATAACAAGATTAATAATTATTGAAGGGAACTGTATGGAACATGGATTACACTTCTGTGTGTGATATTGATGAAATCGTGTTTCAACGACAACGAACATCAGCTCTCAACTATAAGATGTAACAGCAACTCCTCTCTCCTGCTATTCAGACACGACCTGATGTCGATGTGCTGGCAGTATAACCCCAAGCTGCGTCCCAGCTTCCAGGAGATCATCGAAATGCTCCACGAGGACCTTCACCAGTCCTTCCAGGAGGTCTCCTTCTACTACAGTCAGGAAAACAAGCCTCAGGAGCAGGAGGACTTTGACCTAGACATGGACAACATGGAAAGCATTCCCCTGGACCCGTCCTCCTACTCCCAGAGAGGGGACCACAGTTCCTCGTACTCTCAGAGGGGAGACCACAGCTCGGAGAGGGACGAAGCGGGTTCATCGCTGGGGTTGAGACAAAACAGCTACGAGGAACACGTCCCGTACACACACATGAACGGGGGAAAGACGAATGGACGGATACTAGCTCTGCCTCGGTCTAGTCCCTCCTAACAGAACACTGTATGGGTATTGTATCCCTATCTCCCCTTAGGCCCAACCTTTTCCCTCACACAGATGCATAGATATAAATATATGAATATATTTTTCTTTTGTTTTTTCATTTTATATAGATAAACACTTTTATCACTCAGAGGCCCTCTGGAAGTGTACATATCTCAGGACGTTAATGCTCTCTTGTCAAGATGCCACATCCAATAGACTACGGTATGTATGTTAATGTTCACACAGGAAACACACACACACACACAACCACACAGACACTTTTTGTATTTAAGAAAGAACCCCCCGTGCTTCTTTCTAGTCTTTGATCCTTAAAAAATATATTTCCAATCTTCCACAAATGGGTGGCAGTTTGGGGAATCAACTGTGAATCTAACTTTGGGACAACCAGAAGGCTGCTAACCCGAGGACTCTCCAGACTGTCCCTTGCCCAGGCCGAGGCGCTCTCCCTTGGCAGGTCAGCCCTCACTGGGTCCCTGGGGCTCCCTGGGCCATGGAGGTCCACCTGGGTCGCTCAATGTAAAAGTGCCCTTCTCTTCTATCTCTGGCTGTAGCTTGCATCTTATGTCATGGAGCTGTGTCTCTGTATCTTTGTACTCTCAAGTCGTCAACAAACGACACACTTGAGAACTAACTTTTGGATGAATGAATGTTTCAAATCCAATTTTAAATCTTCAAACAAACTTTATCGATCCACTGGAGAAGCTTGTTGTCAATTTTCTCCTCACACTCTGCAGTATTCCAGCATCACACAGAAATAATTAACAGATTTTTGGGGTTATATATTTTTAATTTATTTACGTTTCATTTTCTCTTTGCGTTTTCACATTTACAGCTGAAGGATATTTAAAAAACTGTTTCAGAAAAACATTTTGACGAAAGAAACGAGTTCCTCAGAAGACATAGCTGCTTCTTTTTATATATTTTAGTGGGTATAGAAAATATAAATATATTATTGATATTTTTTTTTTGTACATAGTGGTTGACATACATTGTCTTTCATGAGGTATTTCCAGTCTGTAGAAAAAAAGGTTTTACATGTTTGTCTCTTATGTTTATTTTTTTCTAATCCAGAATTCATACTAATAATCATTTGGACTTGTGATAAACCAGCAGCATATGGTATTTTCTCTTGGCTTGGCCCGTTGATATCAGATCAAATCAAACTGTCTGCTCTTCATAAATAAAGCAGCACGGTGCAACATGACCACGCTCTTTCTCTGTCCACATGCTTCTGTTACTGTTTACTTTGTTGTTGTTTACTATGTCATGGTGTCATGTGTACAATTCATCTAATAGGTCGGTCTTTGCTGAAATAAAAGATCCCAGAAATATTACATACGCACTTAAATCTTATTTCTCTTAAATTTTGTGCACAAATTTGTTTACATCCCTGTTTAGTGAGCATATCTCCTTTGCCAAGATATGTCACACCTGTAAGGTGGATGGATTATCAAGAAGCTGATTAAACAGTATGATCATTACACAGGTGCACCTTGTACTGGGGACAATAAAAGGCCACTAACATGTGCACAACACAACACAAAGCCACATGTCTCATGTTTTGAGCAAGTGTACAATTGCCATGCTGAATGCAGGAATGTCCAACAGCTGTTGCCAGAAAATGTCATGTTAATTTCTCTTCCATAAGCCACCACCAACGTTACTTTAGAAAATTTGGCAGTACGTCCAACCGGCCTCACAACCGCAGACCACGTGTATGGCAGGCATAACCTACGGACAACAAACACAAATGCATTTTATCAATGGCAATTTGAATGCACAAAGATGAGGTGACGAGATCCTGAGGCACCTTGTCGTGCAATTCATCCATCACCTCATGTTTCATCGTGATAATGGATGGCTCCATGTCGCAAGGATCTGTACACAATTCCTGGAAGCTGAAAGTGTCCCAGTTCTTCCATGGCCTGCATACTCACCAGACATGTCACCCATTGAGCAGCACCCATTTACACAGCGTTTTCCAGTTCCCAATATCCAGCAACTTTGCACAGCCATTGAAGAGGAGTGGGACAACATTCCACAGGCCAAAATCAACAGCCTGAACAACTCTATGCGAAGGAGATGTGTCGCGCTGCATAGGGCAAATGGTCACACCAGATACTGACTGGATGTCTGATCCAAGCCACTACCTTTTTTTTAAGGTATCTGTGACCAACCGATGCACACAGTGGGGCGAAAAAGTATTTAGTCAGCCACCAATTGTGCAAGTTCTCCCACTTAAAAAGATGAGAGGCCTGTAATTTTCATGATAGGTACACTTCAACTATGACAGACAAAATGAGAAAAAAAATCCAGAAAATCACATTGTAGGATTTTTAATGAATTTATTTGCAAATTATGGTGGAAACAAGCAAAATTTCTGGCTCTCACAGACCTGTAACTTCTTCTTTAAGAGGCTCCTCTGTCCTCCACTCGTTACCTGTATTAATGGCACCTGTTTGAACTTGTTATCAGTATAAAAGACACCTGTCCACAACCTCAAACAGTCACACTCCAAACTCCACTAACACAATTGTAGACCTGCACCAGGCTGGGAAGACTGAATCTGCAATAGGTAAGCAGCTTGGTTTGAAGAAATCAACTGTGGGAGCAATTATTAGGAAATGGAAGACATACAAGACCACTGATAATCTCCCTCGATCTGGGGCTCCACGCAAGATCTCACCCTGTGGGGTCAAAATGATCACAAGAACGGTGAGCAAAAATCCCAGAACCACATGGGGGGACCTAGTGAATGACCTGCAGAGAGCTGGGACCAAAGTAACAAAGCCTACCATCAGTAACACACTACGTCACCAGGGACTCAAATTCTGCAGTGCCAGACGTGTCCCCCTGCTTAAGCCAGTACATGTCCAGGCCCGTCTGAAGTTTGCTAGAGAGCATTTGGATGATCCAGAAGAAGATTGGGAGAATGTCATATGGTCAGATGAAACCAAAATATAACTTTTTGGTAAAAACTCAACTGGTCGTTTTTTTTTTTACCTTTATTTAACTAGGCAAGTCAGTTAAGAACAAATTATTATTTTCAATGACGGCAGTGGGTTAACTGCCTGTTGAGGGGCAGAACGACAGATTTGTACCTTGTCAGCACGGGGGCTTGAACTTACAACCTTCCGGTTACTAGTCCAACACTCTAACCACTAGGCTACCCTTGGAGGACAAAGAATGCTGAGTTGCATCCAAAGAACACCAAAGCTACTGTGAAGCATGGGGGTGGAAACATCATGCTTTGGTGCTGTTTTTCTGCAAAGGGACCAGGGCGACTGATCCGTGTTAAGGAAAGAATGAAGTGGGCCATGTATATTGAGATTTTGAGTGAAAACCTCCTTCCATCAGCAAGGGCATTGAAGATGAAACGTGGCTGGGTCTTTCAGCATGACAATGGTCCTGGAGTGGCCTAGCCAGTCTCCAGATCTCAAACCCATAGAAAATCTTTGGAGGGAGTTGAAAGTCCGTGTTGCCCAACAACAGCCCCAAAACATCACTGCTCTAGAGAAGATCTGCATGGAGGAATGGGCCAAAATACCAGCAACTGTGTGTGAAAACCTTGTGAAGACTTACAGAAAACGTTTGACTTCTGTCATTGCCAACAAAGGGTATATAACAAAGTATTGAGATAAAAGTTTGGTATTGACCAAATACTTATTTTCCACCATCATTTGCAAATAAATTCATTAAAAATCCTACAATGTGATTTTTCTGGATGTCTGTCATAGTTGAAGTGTACCTATGATGAAAATTACAGGCCTCTCATCTTTTTAAGTGGGAGAACTTGCACAACTGGTGGCTGACTAAATACTTTTTTGCCCCACTGTATCTGTATTCCCATTCATGTGAAATCCATAGATTAGGCCCCATTTATTTATTTATATTGACTGATTTGCTTAGATGAACTGTAACTCAGGAAAAATCTTTGAAATTGAAGCATGTTGCGTTTATATTTTTGCTCTGTATAAATCAAATCCAATTGTATTGGTCACATACACATTTTTAGTAGAGGTTATTGCAGTTGTAGTGAAATACTAGCTCCAACAGTGCAGTGGCATCTAACAATTCACTACAATACAAACAAATCTAAAGGTAAAATAATGGAATTAAGAAATGTATAAATATTAGGACGAGTAATGTCGGAGTGGCATTGACTAAAATACAGTAGAATAGAATACGGTATATACATATGAAATGAGTAAAGAAGCATGTAAACATTAAAGTCACCAGCGATTCTATGTATATAGGGCAGCAGCCTCTAAGGTGCAGGGTTGAGTAACTGGGTGGTAGCCGGCTAGTGATGGCTATTTAACAGTCTGATGGCCTTGATATAGAAGCTGTTTTGCAGTCTTCCGGTCCCAGCTTTGATGCACCTGTACTGACCTCGCCTTCTGGATGGTAGCGGGGTGTACAGGCTGTGGCTCAGCTGGTTGATGTCCTTGATTACCTTTTTGGACGTCCTGTGACATTGGGTGCTGTAGGTGTCCTGGAGGGCAGGCAGTGTGCCCCTGGTGATGCATTTGGTAGTACACATCACCCTCTGGAGAGCCCTGTGGTTGCGGGCGGTGCAGTTGCCATGCCAGGCGGTGATACAGGATGCTTTCATTTGGATGCAGGATGCTTTCAAAAAGTTTGTGGTTCTTAGGGGCCAAGCCAAATTTCTTCAGCCTCCTTAGGTTGAATAGGCGCTGTTATGCCTTCTTCACCACACTTGTCTCTGTGGGTGGACCATTTTCTAAGCTTTTACCTTCTCCACTGCGGTCCCGTCGATGTGGATAGGGGGGTGCTGTTTCCTGAAGTCCACAATCAGCTCCTTCGTTTTGTTGACATTGAAGGAGAGGTTATTATCCTGGCACCACTCTGCCAGGGCCCTCACTTTCTCCCTTTAGGCTGTCTCGTCATTGTTGGTAATCAGGCCTACTACTGTTGAGTTGTCTGCAAACTTGATGATTGAGTTGAAGGCGTGCGCGGCCATGCAGTCATGGGTGAACAGGGAGTACAGGAGGGGGCTGAGCACGCACCCTTGTAGAACCCCTGTGTTGAGGATCAGCGAAGAGGAGGTGCTGTTTCCTACCTTCACCACCTGGGGGTGGCCCGTCAGGAAGACCAGGACCCAGTTACACAGGGCGGGGTTCAGATCCAGGGCCCCAAGCTAAATGATGAGCTTGGAGGGTACTATGGTGTTGAATGCTGAGCTACAGTCAATGAACAGCATTCTTACATAGGTATTCTTCTTGTCCAGATGGGATAGGGCAGTGTGCAGTGCGATGGTGATTGCATCGTCTGTGAATCTATTGGGGCGGTATGCAAATTGAAGTGGGTCTAGGGTGTCAGGTAAGCTAGAGGTTATATGATCCTTAACTAGCCTCTGAAAGCACTTCATGATGACAGAAGTGAGTGCTATGGGGCGATAGTCATTTAGTTCAGTTACTTTTGCTTTCTTGGGTACAAAAACAATGGTGGACATCTTGAAGCAAGTGGGGACAGCAGACTAGGATAGGGAGAGATTGAATACTACATTTTGGCCCAATTACCTCGACACGGGTGCCCCCGCACATTGACTCTGTACCGCCACCCCCTGTATATAGCCCCGCTATTGTTATTTACTGCTGCTCTATAAGTATTTGTTATTCTTATCTCTTAGTTTTTTTGTTGGTATTTTCTTAAAATTGCATTGTTGGTTACGGGCTTGTAAGTAAGCATTTCACTGGTAAAGTCTGCTACACCTGTTGTATTCGGCACGTGACAAATACAATTTGATTTGATATGTCCGTAAACACTCCAGCCAGCTGGTCTGCGCATGCTCTGAGGATGTGGCCAGGGATGCCGGCTGGGTCGGCAGCCTTGCAAGGTTTAAGACACTTAAATGTCTTACTCACATCGGCCACGGAGAACGAGAGCCAACCGTCCTTGGGGGCGGGCAGCATCGGTGGCACTGTGTTATCCTCAAAGCGGGCGAAAAAGGTGTTTAGCTTGTCCAGGAGCAAGAGGTCGGTGTCCGCGACGTGCTTGGTTTCCCATTTGTAATCCATGATTGTCTGTAGACCCTGCCACATACAGTAGTAGTCAAAAGTTTGGACACACCTACTCATTCCAGTTTTTCTTTATTTGTACTATTTTCTACGTTGTAGAATAATAGTGAAGATATCAAAACTATGACAAAACACATATGGAATCATGTAGTACCCAAAAAAGTGTTAAACAAATCAAAATATATTTTATATTTCAGATTCTTCAAATTAGCCACCCTTTGCCTTGATGACAGTTTTGCACACTTCGCATTCTCTCAACCAGCTTCACCTGGAATACTTTTCCAACTGTCTTGAAGGAGTTCCCACATATACTGAGCACTTGCTGGCTGCTTTTCCTTCACTCTGCGGTCCAAACCATCTCAAATGGGTTGAGGTCGGGTGATTGTGGAGGCCAGGTCATCTTATGTGGCACTCCATCACTCTCCTTATTGGTCAAATAGCCCTTACACAGCTTGGAGGTGTGTTTGGTTATTGTCCTGTTGAAATCAAATGATAGTCCCACTAAGCGCAAACCAGATTGGATGGTGTATGGCTGCAGAATGCTGGTTAAGTGTGCCTTGAATTCTAAATAAATCACAGACAGTGTCACCAGCAATCCACCCGACACAATCACACCTCCTCCTCCATGTTTCACGGTGGGAAATACACATGTAGAGATCATCCGTTCACCTACTCTGTGTCTCACAAAGACACGGCGGTTGGATCCAAAAATCTCAAATTTGGACTCATCAGACCAAAGGACAGATTTCCACCGGTCTAATATCCATTGCTTGTGTTTTTTGGCCCATGGAAGTCTCTTCTTCTTGTGGTTTATTTTCTGCAAATAGACCACGAAGGCCTGATTCACACTGTTCTCTGAACATTTGAGATGTGTCTTTTACTTGAAATTTGGAGCATTTATTTGGGCTGAAATTTCTGAGGCTGGTAACTAATTAACTTATCCTCTGCAGCAGAGGTAACTCTGGGTCTTCCTTTCCTGTGGCGATCCTCATGAGAGCCAGTTTCATTATAGCGCTTGATGGTTTTTACGACTCACTTGAAAAATCATTAAAAGTTCTTGAAAATTTCCGGATTGACTGACCACCATGTCTTAAAGTAACGATGGACAGTCATTTCTCTTTGCTTATTTGAGCTGTTCTTGACATACTTTTGACTTGGTCTTTTACCAAATAGGGACATCTGAATACCACCCCTACCTTGTCACAACACAACTGATTGGCTCAAATGCATTAAGAAGGAAAGAAATTCCACAAATTCACTTTCAACCAAGAATACATTTTAATTTAAATGCATTCCATGAAGCTGGTTGAGGGAATCCCAAACTGAGCAATTGGTGACCAAGTACCCAATAGTCACTCTGACAGAGCTCCAGAGTTCCTCTGTGGAGATGGTTGTCCTTCTGGAAGGTTCTCCCATCTCTGCAGCACTCCACCAATCAGGCCTTTATGGTAGAGTGGCCAGACAGAAGCCACTCCTCAGCAAAAGGCACATGACAGCCCACTTGAAGTTTGCCAAAAGGCACCTAAAGGACTCTCAGACCACAAGAAACAAGAGTATCTGCCTGATGTAACCAAGATTGAACTCTTTGGCCTGAATGCCAAGCATCATGAAGGAAACCAGTCACCACTCATCACCTGGCCAATACCATTACTAGCTGGCTTCCACCCGGTTACTCAACCCTGCACCTTAGAGGCTGCTGCCCTATATACTTAGACATGGAATCACTGGCCACTTTAATAATGGAACACTAATCACTTTAATCATGTTTACATACTGCTTTACTCATCTCAGTTCTCTCACTTAAAAAGATGAGAGAGGCCTGTAATTTTCCTCATAGGTACACTTCAACTATGACAGACAAAATTAGAAAAAAAATCCAGAAAATCACAATGGAGGATTTTTAATTTATTTATTTGCAAATTATGGTGGAAAATAAGTATTTGCTCAATAACAAAAGTTTATCTCAATACTTTGTTATATACCCTTTGTTGGCCATTGCAGAGGTCAAATGTTTTCTGTAAGTCTTCACAAGGTTTTCACACACTGTTGCTGGTATTTTGGCCCATTTCTCCATGCAGATCTCCTCTAGAGCAGTGATGTTTTGGGAATGTTGCTGGGCAACACGGACTTTCAACTCCCTCCAAAGATTTTCTATGGGGTTGAGATCTGGAGACTGGCTAGGCCACTCCAGGACCTTGAAATGCTTCTTACGAAGCCACTCCTTCGTTGCCCGGGTGGTGTGTTTGGGATCATTGTCATGCTGAAAGACCCAGCCACGTTTCATCTTCAATGCCCTTGCTGATGGTGGGGGGGTTTTCATTCAAAATCTCACGATGCATGGCCCCATTCATTCTTTCCTTTACACGGATCAGTCGTCCTGGTCCCTTTGCAGAAAAACAGCCCCAAAGCACCCCCATAATTCACAGTAGGTATGGTGTTCTTTGGATGCAACTCAGCATTCTTTGTCCTCCAAACACGGCGAGTTGAGTTATCAAAAAGTTATATTTTGGTTTCATCTGACCATATGACATTCTCCCAATCTTCTTCTGGATCATCCAAATGCTCTCGAGCAAACTTCAGACGGGCCTGGACATGTACTGGCTTAAGCAGGGGGACACGTCTGGCACTGCAGGATTTGAGTCCCTGACGGCATAGTGTGTTACTGATGGTAGGCTTTGTTACTTTGGTCCCAGCTCTCTGCAGGTCATTCACTAGGTCCCCCCGTGTGGTTCTGGGATTTTTGCTCACCGTTCTTGTGATCATTTTGACCCCACGGGGTGAGATCTTGCGTGGAGCCCCAGATCGAGGGAGATTATCAGTGGTCTTGTATGTCTTCCATTTCCTAATAATTGCTCCCACAGCTGATTTTTTTCAAACCAAGCTGCTTACCTATTGCAGATTCAGTCTTCCCAGCCTGGTGCAGGTCTACAATTTGGTTTCTGCTGTCCTTTGACAGCTCTTTGGTCTTGGCCATAGTGGAGTTTGGAGTGTGACTGTTTGAGGTTGTGGACAGGTGTCTTTTATACTGATAACAAGTTCAAACAGGTGCCATTAATACAGGTAACGAGTGGAGGACAGAGGAGCCTCTTAAAGAAGAAGTTACAGGTCTGTGAGAGCCAGAAATCTTGCTTGTTTGTAGGTGACCAAATACTTATGTTCTACCATAATTTGCAAATAAAATCATTAAATATCCTACAATGTGATTTTCTGGATTTTTTTTCCTAATTTTGTCTGTCATAGTTGAAGTGTACCTATGATGAAAATTACAGGCCTCTCATCTTTTTAAGTGGGAGAACTTGCACAATTGGTGGCTGACTAAATACTTTTTCGCCCCACTGTATGTGTGTGACTAATACAATTTGATTTGATCCCTATGGTGAATCATGGTGGTGGCAGAATCATCCTGGGGGATGTTTTACAGCGTCAGGGACTGGGAGACTAGTCAGGATCGAGGGAAAGATGAATGGAGCAAAGTACAGAGAGATCCTTGATGAAAACCTGCTCCAGAGCGCACAGGACTTCATACTGGGGCAAAGGTTCACCTTCCAACAGGACAACGATCCTAAACACACAGCCAAGACAACACGGGAGTGGCTTCAGGACAAGTCTCCGAATGTCCTTGAGTGGCCCAGCCAGAGCCTGTAACAAAAAGTGGCAAAAGTCAAGGGCTCTGAATACTTTATGACTGCGACGAAATAGACTACTACAAAAGCTACAAGTACATATTGTGTTACTATAATTCAGCATTTATCATCCATAGTACACTTGAAACTAAATAAACCATTATCATCATTGAATCTTGGGACAGCTCTTTGCCATCTGCACTTGATACCAGTTGGGGTCCTATGTGACTCACTGGACATAGCTAGCTAGCTAAGATTAGCTAGCGTAGCTAACTGTGACTGTTAGCTAGCTACAGTAACTATGTTAACCAGGTGCTTTCTTGTCTAGTCTTAGCTAGACTACCAATGTTTTATAAACTAAAACACTAGCTACAGTTGAAGTCAGAAGTTTACATACACTTAGGTTGGAGTCATTAAAACTTGTTTTTCAACCACGCCACATATTTCTTGTTTTAACAAACTATTGTTTTGGGAAGTCTGTTAGGACATCTACTTTGTGCATGACACAAGTCATTTTTATTAGGATTGAATGTCAGGAATTGTGAAAAACTGAGTTTCAATGTATTTGGCTAAGGTGTATGTAAAGTTCCGACTTCAACTGTAGCTCAATTAACTATCTAATATCACACAGGATAGACACTAAATGTATTGACTTAGCTAGCTACCTCTGCTCTAACAGTTGGCTAAGATAGCTAGCTAATATTAATGTTATCTGATGTTAACGGAGAAACTTTGAAAACAACCATGACCATTCAAGAATCTAAGCAAACCACAACGTCCAAACTAATTACTACAAATACAAAAGCTACAATTACGTATTTTGAACTTTTTGTTATCTTCTCCGGCTGGCCTCGACTGTTAACCAACTGAGTGACTCTAATAACGACCGTTGGAAAGACAGACGCCGAGTCGGGCTCGAGCTGCAAAGCAGATGGCTCGAGCAGCAGAGGCAGCCGCTGCTGAATCGTGTGTTTTTGTTTTTGCTAGCTGCCTATTAAGGATACTTAAGCAACGATTGATGTTGGCAATTGATGATACATGTATGATGTTCAGTGGCAACCCGTCATCACTGGTGGGTCTCAAATTGTCATTTGAGACCCATATGTTTTGCTTCCTTTTCAGAAACATCCAAATGGAACTTGTTCTTGTAGTCAGGTGCAGTTAGAGCTGCCGCCGCTGAAAGATCAGTTTTCAGGAGTGCAAAAGCTGTTGAGGCTTCAGGCGTCCAGGCCAGGGGAGAATGTAGGTTCCTGGGTCCAGCATCACGCACTATTTCCCTCAGGGGTTCAGTTTTGGATGTGTGTGCCACCGATATGGAATCAGATGACAGCATTTGAGGGAACTTGATAGCAGAATAGGTGCATCCTGTGTCTTACCAGGAACTGATGGGGGACACCCTCAACTTCGCACATCATTGTTGGTTCAGTGTGCTGTTGAAAGTGTTGCCTCCCTTCTCCTGCCGTGGGTGGTGAGCATCTTCATGGCCAGGGCATGGCGTTCCCTGTCATACCTTGGAACTGTGGTTGGTTGTAATCTTGCTGTTGGTTGTAGTATAGATGAGGAGGGGGTCCTCCTCTTCCTCTCCCTCTTCCTCTTCCTCTCCATTGCTGTTGCTGCGGGGAGAGTGGTTTCATGCAATCTCTGGCAAAGTGACCGGGAATTCCACAGTTATAACACTGGTAGTTTCCCTTTCTGGGTGGTCCAGCGTAGGGGCCCCGTTGAGCCCATTGTGGCTGTTGTTGTTGCAGGATATACTGCTGTGGGGGAGGGTATTGGGTTGGTTGGGCCCCCCTAGAGGCAGTGAGTGAGGCTGCCTGCTGTTGGATCATTTGAGAGACCGTCTGTGCTACGATCTGAGTGATATCTGGCTGTTCCCGTTGGTCTTGAGTTTCTTCTGTAATCATTTGTTTTTTAGGTTTCTCACCTTTCTGTGCCTCTTTTAGTTGAAGCTTCAAGAGTTGAACTTGGAGGGACTGGACCTGGCTCTCAGCTCCCCCTCTTTCCTTGTTGTGTTGGGATACATGGTGGTGCACATGCATATTGAATTGGGTCAGAGGAAGTGCAATCAACCCCACTGTTCCTCTGAGTTTGGTTTTAACATCTCCAGGACACCCGTTCACACATGCTGAGTGTGGTATCAGTGTGATCGAATGGTTCTTCGTGGACCGATCTCCATGTGGTCTTAGCCCTGTCCAGGTATGCTGCAGGTTGCTCACCTGGGTTGATTGTAAAGGAGGATAAGGTGGCATGGTTTCTTTCTGTAGGGTATGCTCTCCGTAGAACTTCCCATAATCTGGTACGGAAGGGGTCTATGGGCAGTGTTGGGGCCCGCCATCCAAGGTCAGCTGCTGTCATGAGGGCCTCCATGGTTCCGTGGTCGGTGGCTCTTGCTAGAAGTGCTTTCATGTCTCCTAGGCAGAGTTGCAGGCCTGACGTAAGTGTCTGCAGTTGAAGTAGCCACGCTGAAGCTCCCCCATGTAAGCTAGGCATCTGTTCCATCAAGGTTGTTAAATCAGTCATTTTCCAGGGCTGGTACTCCAAAGTGTGTGCATCACCTGGTGTCGGTCGCAGGGTGTACTGTCCTGCCATCTCCTGCTCTCGCTCTCTTCTATCAGCAATTCTGGAGGACCGACGGAGTGTTTCGGACCCCATTGATTCGGTAACTTCGGTTACTGTTCCTCTCATTATGCCTTCCACACGGAAGGCTCCCTCTCTGTTGTTATCTTGGTTAGCTATAAGCTCCCTGAGTTCCTTAGCCCGAGCTATTAATGATTGCAGCAGCTCCTGCATCCTAGTCACGTTTGGAGCTTCCATCGGAGCTGGGGTGAGCACCATGTCAATTTCTTCTTCGTTTTCAATATCCATGTTCTGATGACTGTCCTCCCTATCCGTCCGATAGAAGTGGTTTGAATCTAATCTTGTTTGTAGGTGTCCTCTGGTTTCAGAGGTGAGAGAGTTCACAGAGGAGCATTGCGGCCTCCGTTCCTGGGGGAGGCCTCCTGCGCCTGGAGTCCCAGTTTCGAGCTGTTCACATACAATATGGCCACCCGTTATCCCCAGTGTCATTTCCCCTTTTAACTCCCCTTGCTGTACTCTCAGAACTGGAGCCTGTATTGCGGGAGGTGCCCTGGACAGGAATGGGTTGTTACCGTGGAATGGGTTGTGTGACGGGCTCCGGTGATTTTGTCCCTTTGAGTATGGCGGGGGCTGAACTGCCTCCATTGTCAATTTTGGATATAGTGAGGAAGAAGCGGCCTCAGGGGGAGCCGTGGGTAAGTTTTCAGGCGGGGCTTTCTCTCTGTCTCTCGTGCCTATTTTTTTGAACATGTGTTTCTTGTTTCTCTCCGTCTCACTCGCTTTTGCCTGCTCTACTGCATCCTCTAGCTCTTTCTGCATACCTTGGAGTTCCCCCCATGTAGGGGGTCCTCCGCTAAAGTAACCCGCTTGTGTCCATTTTAGCCGTATTCCTTTCCACACTTTCTCCACTTTCTCATACTGTTCTTTACCTCCCGCTCTATCAATCATACTCTGATCTAAATATTCATTGAATTTGAGTTTGGGCGTGGTGGCTGCAGACATTTTATCTAATTTGCTGATATTGTGTATAATGCGTTATCTAGGTTTTTTCAGTCCTTACTATGTGGTGTTTATTTCTATCGTTGTATGCTTAGCCCGTCCCTGGTCGAGACCAGGGATGTACTGTGGAGCTGACTCAGACTTCTCCCATGCGCCCCCACCCTCGCACAGAAAGATCTTATCAGTAACCTGGTGGCATTCACGTGTGTGCTTCTCCGGCATGTAATTTGAATTTGTTCAGCGATTTGTTTAGGTATTTTCTAGAAATGATTCGGCGATTTCCTTTTGGAACAATATATCAGTGAATATATGCGGTTCTATAACAATTGTCAGAGTAATTCTAGCTCTGTAGGAAATATAGATAGAAATTTAGACAACTAAAAGTTGTTCAGTGAATTATTTAAATACTTTCTGCAAATAATTCAGTAACTTCCTTTTGGAACTTATATCAGTAAATTCAAGCGATTCTATAACAATTGTCAGAACAATTTTAACACTTTAGGCAATACCAGCAGAATTGAGAAACTGAAAATCAGTGTTAGCCCGGCCGCTGTGAATCAAAGCGTCACGTTGATTCGACTATTGGGTGGCTAGGCTATCAGCACGAGTGCATAATAGCCCAGTTACGTAACTTATCCTGGCGGTTACTCCACAACAAACGTTTCTCTCAATTTAATTTCTCCGGTCTCAAAATCGTGGAACGTCAACTCTAGTTCATACGTTTTCTCAATACTACATTCATTCGTACAAAATTCACATTGAATTTCCAACATCCATAATTGTGTCCTTTACATGTTAAAACACAGCCTCTGCTTAACCTCACCTCTATCAGATTTCAGAACAAACAGGGTTCCGAAGGAATTTAACACATTGGTCAATCACAATTCACACATTCCTATTAAAATAACTCCTCAATACTACATTCATTCGTACGAAATTCACATTGAATTTCCAACATCCATAATTGTGTCCTTTACATGTTAAAACACAGCCTCTATTTAACGTCACCTCTATACACAACCTAATATATTTATAATTAGGACAGTTTTCTATGCAGATTTCAGAACAAATAGGGTCCCGAAGGAATTTAACACATTGGTCAATCACAATTCATACATTCCTATTAAAATAACTCAGTATAAGCCAATTAGAAAAAATAAAACAAGCAAAACAAGATCTCTTTGATCAATGCCTTAGGTTCTTATGTAAAAATAATTTGGCAACGATTCATACTCACGCTCAGTACTTTCTGATCAAAATTTGGTTTAGACTATAATACAATATGCAGATTTCGATTTACCAGGCTCTGCTTACCTTTTAAGTAGAGCGCTCTGATCAGGTTTCCTGAGGCAAGACGAATGGTTGTGGTAGTTGTACTACCGGTCACTCTTCCATCAGATTTTGAGCCGCTGATTTGTCTCGCCTCTCACACCAACTTATCATAGATCGAATTCAGGAATAACCATCCTCTGCTACCAAGTTCTGTTGATGTTCAATTACTGGAGAGTTGAGACCAAATCACGGACGCTGGACAGAGTGGATTTCAGTTGTAACAAAAGGCAGTTTTAATGAGTCAAAAGATATCTTGTCCTGCCGTTTTACGTGCACGGACCTAGTTCATATAACTCATTAAGTGAGTCAGGTGAAAAAGGGACCTAGACATTGGTCACAGCAGATTTTATACATAGAATGATGTAGGTGGAGTCTTGTCGTGGTGGTCTTCTGACTGGTCCTGAAGAGTTGGAGGCGGGCCTGCTCCAGCCAGAGCAGGAGCCTCATTGGTGCACAGCATAGTCTTGTTCTGAGCACCCGACCAGTAGAGGGGGTTGAGATGTGTGTTTATACAAGGAGATATTTGTGTGTCTGGAAATCTGATACAGGAGAGCAGAGGGGGTCGTGAAAGAAGAGAACAGAGGGGGTCAGTTTTATGGCTGGGTGTATGTGTTCTTGCGATGGAATGTCTTTGTTTCCTGGGGTGGTAAGACAACAGAGCTGAGGGGGGGTAGTTTTATTGCTGGGTGAGTGAGCTGGTTCCTGTTTTAGCAGGGGTAAGTAAGATGACTTGAGTCAGACGGTTTGGCTTGGCGCTGTATAATATATGAGCTATGTGTATGAATGTTTACATATATATGTATATGACAAATGTAAAAAAAAACGTGTTAATAAAGCTGCATACAAACATGTCTCTTTTTTGCTCTTGAGTAAGGCAGCTCAAAAATGCAGGTTTCAGCCTAGCTCAGTGCTTTTTGTGATGGTGGGGCAGCCAGCGGAAAATACACAGCGTAGGGGTTGGTAATGTTCTCTAGTTGCACCGTGATTGGCTCAGTGTTCTGTCACGCATGGGGACACTACTTCACTGCAAAATCTACAGGGAGAACTCCAAAATTCAAGCCCCTTGGGTGCTGCCATAGATTTACATTAGAAGTGCCCATCCAAGAAGGCTCAAGGTAATTGGTAAAATGACATCAAATCACATATCTACCGTAGCTTTGATTGGACTGATCATGTCAACATCATATTTTCAAAATCTTAGCTAGCAAGCTAGTCAAGCAGTCATCATCATGAATCAAGTCGACAATCTACTGGCAAACCCTTTTCATTTCTTGTCATATGAAGAGAAATTAGAGATAAAACGTATTGGTGCTCATCGGCTTTTGGACATAAACATTACACAACAAGTTGGAAATCGCAAATTCAACAATGAGTGGATTGGATGAAATCAGTGGCTAACTGCAAGCGTTGCAGAGGAATCACTATTTTGCTACACCTGCCTGCTACTCGGTGGAGAGGGTGTGTGGTCCAAGTCTGGGATTAACGGTCTCTTTTCCAAGTTTAACAGGATAAGCATTCACACGCAATACCATCGGCCAGAAAAGGTTGAATACATTGGCCATGCTGTCAATCCAGCATTACTTCTGCCGCGTTCAAAACAACTGGAAACTCGAAACTGGGAAATCTCAGACTTCAGTAAGTTCACGACAACTGGGAACTCGGAAAAGAATGAGCTCAGACTGGGAAAATACGTTTTGAAAGGTCATCCAACTCAGAATTGCAAGTCAGGAACTCTGGCCTCTTTCTAGAGCTCTGACCTGAAGATCAGTGACATCATGATTCAACCATGTTTTTATCTGAGTTCCCAGTTGTCTTGAATAGACCATAAACTGTATGTTGTGCTGTAGCTGTTAGTAGCCCATGTGCCTCACCCTAATAATTTGGTCCCTTTTCCCTCAACTTAGCCCACTGTTCTGACTTGGTGGTGCACATGTAGCCTATGGCCTGTTTTAGATGAATGTAATCATTGAATATGGTAAGAGCTTTCATTGTCTGCTTATATGCCTCATTTATCTTACGGCTCTGACTTGGTGTACAGGGAGAATACTGTAAGAACGGCCCATGTTCTGAATTCTGTCGCTGTACATTTCAAAGGTGCTAAACAAATAGTTATTGACTACGTCCATCTTAGCTCGCTCATTGCTTTATTTGAAATTACGGATTGCATCTTATCCGCTCATCGTTACCATATGCCATAATTTGTACATCTCAATTGTCAGTAAAAAACACATTTGTTTTTAAGCAAGTCAGCCATGTTTTAAAAATGCAGTAAATTAGTCTGAATGCACTGTTTCGCTGGCAGAGAAGGCTATGTTGATAGCCAGGTATGGCGGTGGTATGGATTCACTCCATGGTGATGAAAAGAAAGTAGGTCCTAGCAGTTTGTGGGCACCGTTTGTCACCGTTATAGTCCACTGAATGTATTGTTTAGTGTTGTGTGTAGTGGCTTTGCTGGCATGCATTAAAAAAATATATGTTGAGATTGCCTCACCAAAATGTACATGCTAAAATCGCCACTGGTAGCAACCTAACCATTATGAAACTTATATTTGATCAAATAAACCTTATATGTAGCAAATTAGCATTTACATGTTTTGTTGACCACATTCGACCCTCATTAACCTCCATACAAAGATTCCTCACTTCGTGGTCTTATTTTCGAGGGCAGAATAACCCTCCAGTTTTGCCTCTTTCTCTGGTTGCGTTTAACTATTAAACGAACGACTCCCAGAATGCATTGAGAAGGTAGGATAACATAAAGAATGATAGAGGCTTCTAGTTGCCAAAATAATATTTTAGCATGGGCAGTGCCAATGAGGGCTTTCACCTATTTAATGTTGTCAGCTCGGTGGGACTTGCAACTTCATTGGCTGAACTCTCCTGGTGACCCTGTTGGCGTCATTGTCCAACCAGGTAATCAGGAAGGATCCGCCAATCGTGAAGAAGAAAATCACAGACGCTATAAAGGCACAGATACAAAGTGTCCTCTATCTATCTCTATGTAGGAAACGGCACAGGCTCGTACACGCAAACGCTGTCGATGCTATCCGGGATCCTTAGCAGCTGATACAAAGTAACAACATTTTTACTACAGTTTGCGCTGGAATTAGTTCGAGGGTGGGGGTAAGAATTTATCGAGACTATCGGGTTGATGTCATATTTTATAGTTTTATTTCACGGGGAAATGAAATACTTCTTGTTGACTTAGTCAGGTCAGGTGTTACAGCCTATGTGGACCTGGCAAATGAATGTTGCTAGGTTGGTTGGGTCGCCATAAAAACGTTACATTGCAATGATCCCAGTAACGACATGTATTTGACGTACTGAAATGAAATGCTTTACAAACATATGCCTTGTAGCCTTCAAACTTAAATTCCTACCTCAATGCAATATTTGCTCAAAATAAGCTGTTGAAAGTCATTCAAGTCACTTGGATGTTATCTGTTGTCAAACTAAGATGTTGAATATCCATCTCTCTCCAAGACATCAAAGTGTAAACGTTAACAGACACCCACTTGTACCTATTTATCTACACATTTCTCACCACTACTGAAATTAACACCTGCCATTCACACTCGGGGCTATTCCCTGTTAGGGAGTGAAAAGGTTCTAAACCTCAGTGGCTGTGTTTAAAACAGTACATTACATTAGAAAGACAGATCATCATGGATCCCTGTTAGAAGATCTGACAGGGGTCACTATCACCTCTCAGATAGAAACTAAACATGGGACACTGTTGAGCAAGCTACCTATATGGTGTGTGTGTGGGGGGGGGGGGCGCATTAGTGAGGCTGTATTCTGTATTTTTCAGTTTGTCCATGCAGAACCCCTGATGGGAGTAGGTCACATGATTATAAGTAGGCCTAGCTAGCTGTGCTGGAGCTCACACTCTCTCACACACACACACCACTCACATAATTTTCCTCCAACCCAAGGATTTAGACTCTCGCATGAGAATTCACCTCCACAGTCCACAAACGCACGCACAGAGCGAGAGAGCAAAAGGGAGAGAAATATACTTTAGCTATTTCCTGTTAATGAGTAAACAGTGTGTCAAGGCCCCTACCCTGTGGACATCATGAAGGGAGCATGTTGAACATTTGCTAGTGGCAGTGTACTGACTAATGTTTTACAGGCAGTCAGTGTTGTAGTGGAGTATTTTTTTTATTTTGCATTACATTCGTTTACAGTTTTTTTTCTGGGAGAATGCATTGAAAGTAGAGAAAGCGTTAATCTATTGATACTGCGTTCACCTGCCGGGATACTTGGCTGACCTGTATTTCACGCTCCACACCCCCTCTCCCCTCCTCCCCTTTCCTCCCAGGTCAGTATGGGGAAGTGTAAAACTTACATTCCTAAATGGCACCCTATTCCCTATGTAGTGCATTACTTGTATGGGCCCTGATCAAAAGTAGTGCACCATGTAGGGAATAGGGTGCCTCTTCTTGACTCTCTGTGTAGTGTACTGTAGGAGGAAGCTGTGTCCTGTCTGTTGTGTACTTAACAGGTGAGCCAGAGACTGTAGCGACAGAAGGGTGTGTGAACTGTGTCTTTAGTACCCAGCTGTGTGAACTAAGCCACACACACACACACACACACACATGCAGCCAGTGGGTTACTTTACTCTATGGCACATACTCCTGTCTGTATGTTTCGGCCAGCCTTGGTGTCACTAGGCTGTCACTGGTGTGTGTGTGTGTCCACCCACCCACCCAGTAGAGAGAGATCTTTGAGCTACAGTGGTTGGACATATAAGACCAAACTTGCTCTGAGGCCCATACATACTGATGGTGTACTGACATAACCCTTTCTCCATCCATTTTAGCATGACATATGCTTATGAATGTTTTTTTATTAATATATTTATGCCTTATAAAGGATCTATGAAGGCTTCATGAAGTTGATAGCATATTTTATTTCAATGCAATTTAGTTGATGGAGTCAGTTCACAACTGTGACCGTTAGGTCTATGCTATGATACTAATGAACATCAATCAAGTTCGTAGGAGCATGTCAAATTGGGTCTCAAATTAAAGCTAAGAGACTATTAGAAAACTTAGAAAACATCTACAGTACCAGAAAAAGTCAAGGTTTTAGAAATGCATTAAAACACAATGATGTTGAAGACCCCTGACAAGTTATATTAACACTTTTTAATATTTAGTTTTGGAGAATTTTTTTGCCTCTTGTAAGTTTAAGAAATATTGCCTTCTGCCTCGAAATTCCGTTACCAAAACAACACATCTTAAAGATATTTTTTTTATTTCTCTCCCTCATGAAGAGGGAGGATAATGAACATACACAGAAGTAACAAGTAAAGATAGACCTATCAATTAGTGTTTTTACTGATATCAATTTTATGTATTAAGTGATTAAAACTCAAAATTCCGTTACCAAATCAGTAACGGGATTTCTAAAAAATCGCTATCGGAATTTCTGCAATTTAATTTGTTACAATGGGAAATCATAGTTGTCACAAACCACAGTTGGGTTCACATATTTGGATAGTACAGTAGAGTACAATAAAGTATAGTACAGTACAGTAGAGCACACTGAGCTGAATTCACTAATGTATTGTGCTCTACTCTACTTTACTGAACTCTACTGTTCTGTACTGTGCTCTACTGTGCTGTACTTTGATGTCCAAACTTGCAGTGGTGGAAAAAGTACCCAATTGTCATACTTGAGTATAAGTAAATATACCTTAATAGAAAATGACTAAAGTAAAAGTAAAAATTACCCAGTAAAATACGGGTTTTAAATATACTTAAGTATCAAAAGTATAAATAATTTCAAATTCCTTACATAAAGTAAACCATTTTCTTGTTTTTTAGCCAGGGGAACAGGTGAACACTCCAACACTGAGACTTAATTTACAGATAGCCAGGGTCACACTCCAACACTCAGAAATAATTTACAGATAGCCAGGGGCACACACCAACACTGACATAATTTACAGATAGCCAGGGGTACACTCCAACACTCAGACATAATTCATAAACGAAGCTTGTGTGTTTAGTGAGTCCGCCAGATTAGAGGCAGTAGAGATGACCAGGGATGTTCTCTTGATAAGTCTGTGAATTGGACAATTTTCCTGTCCTGCTAAGCATTCAAAATGTAACAAGTACTTTGGTTGTCAGGGAAATGTATGGAGGAAATGTATATCATTTTCTTTAGGAATATAGTGAAGTAAAAGTTACCCCCAAAAACTACTTAAGTAGTACTTTAAAGTATTTTTACTTAAGTACTTTACACCACTGCAAACTTGTGAAACATAGATGACTAGGATTACTTCAGATTTGATTACCCCAATTCTGTTACTGGGTGTAAATCCTCTTCACTTACTGTAGTTCAATAACCAAAAATGTTTTTTTTCAAAGTCAATGTATCATGCCATAGCTGATACCCCATTCTTTCTGCAGACATCGTGGAATCCTAATTTGAAAAACGTGGACACAAAAAACTGAGGGAGATTTTACTGAAATTCAGTATAAATTGTTAAAATGATTCATTGTGCATAGAGTTGTATGGGTTGTTAAACTTTGAAATCAATATTTTTTGTGTGGCGTACTTTTCAATAAAAAAAAAAAGAGAGAGAAAAAAGAGAGAGAAAAAGAGTCTCGGTGCAAGTTCTTTATCATGGAATTGCCCCCTGCTCTCTTGTGTGAATTGCCCCCTGCTCTCCCTGCCATGTGTGTTGTCAGTGAGCTCGTCTGACTAGGGCTGTGGTGCTGTAATTGTGTCAAACCAGCTTTCTTTCCTTTCCACACCACAGGCTTTGTTTCTGTTCTGTAATAGAAAATAGTCTTTGTCAGGATTCAACACGATCTAATCCTCTCTTCTTGTTTGGGGTATTTTCAGGCTTTTGATCGTTTCAAGGAACGGTAGAAATAGTCTAGAATGTCATTGTGTGCTCTAGCCTTAAGATTTCCCTTCACTGGAACTATGGGGCAGCCCCAGAGCTACTCCTCCTACACCAAACTTTACAGTTGATACTATGTGTTTGGGCAGGTAGCATTCACCAAACCCAGATTAGTCCGTCGGACTGCCAGATGGTGAAGCGTGATTCATCACTCCAGAGAACGCGTTTCCACTGCTCCAGAGTAAAATGGTGGCGAGCTTTACACTACTCCAGCCAACGCTTGGCATTGCGCATGGTGATCTTAGGCTTGTGTGCGGCTGCTCGGCCATGGAAACCCATTTCTTGAAGTTCCTGACGAACAGTTGTTGTGCTGAGGTTTCTTCCAGAATAATTTTAGAACTCGGTAGTGAGTGTTGCAAGCGCTACACGCTTCAGCATTTGGCGGTCCCGTTCTGCGAGCTTGTGTGGCCTACCACTTTGTGGCTGAGCCGTTATTGCTCCTTGATGTTTCCACTTCAAAATAATAGCTCTTACAGTTGACCATGGCAGCTCTAGCATGGCAGAAATGTTATGAACTGTCTTGTTGGAAAGGCTGCATCCTATGATGGTGCCACATTAAAAGTCACTGTGCTCTTCAGTATGGGCAATTCTACTGCCAATGTTTGTCTATGGAGATTGCATGGCGGTGTGCCCGATTTTTATACACCTGTCAGCAATGGGTGTGGCTGAAATGACCGAATCCACTCATTTGAAGGGGTGTCCACAATTGTTTTGTGTATATCTAATCTAAAATCAGTTTAAACATCTAAAATTATAGTAGGCCACAACAAACAAAACACTGTCTTTACATGAAACCAAACTTCCAGTACCGTATACGGTATTGTGACCTGGCCAGGTTATTTCTCATTAGCTTTACAAATGAGCAATTAAATAACAAAACACAATGTAATACAAATGCAATCTCTCTCCTCCCTCCATCCAGCAATCCTGTATACAGGTTCCATCCCCCAGGCTCCCATGGCCTCCCAATGGCCTTGGACCCATCATCCTGACTTTTAACCCCCACATACTGTAACACATGGATAACCTGGATGCTGTCAGAGGACTTTCTCCTCGATCCCCTCCTCCCGAGGACTCTGTGTCCCTCTCTTCGTCCAGCACCGACATCATCAACTTAGAAGGTACAGGATCAGAGAGTCAGCTACGCTACAGTAGTTGCAGTAGTTAGTCCTGTATGTGTTATTGTACCTGCCTTATGTTTGTTGTGTGTTATTGTGACACTTTGTTTTGTGTGTGTCTAGATGTCCATTAAGCTGTGTGTGTGTGTGTAGATGGCCACTACAGTGCCCTGCTAGCGGAGTTGGAGGCTGATGCTCAGGACCTAGAGGGAGAGTCCTGGAGTGTCTCTGTGGACCAGCAGTACATAAAGAGGCTACACAAAGACGCTATAAAGAGACAAGATGTCATCTATGGTAAGACTATAGCTGGGGTAGCTGATCTTATCATTAAAGAACTGATTTGGGTGATGATGATAACCATTGCTACAATTATGTTGATGACTTTATAACAGTAATAATGATGCCGATGGTACTAACTTTAATAATAAGCATAAGCATAATTATAATGCTGTGTGTGTGTGTGTGTGTGTGTGTGTGTGTGTGTGTCAGAGTTGATCCAGACTGAGCTGCACCACATGCGGACCTTAAAGCTGCTGCTGAGTGTGTACCAGTATGAGCTGAGACGCAACCTACAGATGGAGGAGACTAGGCTGGACAGGATGTTCCCTCAGGTAACACATGGAGAGATGGGGAGAGAGTGCGAGAGATCGGAGACTGAGCCTTCAGATGAAGGAGCATAAGCTGGACTGGATGTTCCCTCCGGTGACTTCATCTCCTGCTTAAAACCAATAGGTGTGTATTACATGTACAGTAATCATTTCCTTTACTCTTCCATCAGATGGACAGCCTGCTGCACATCCACCAACACTTCCTGTGGTGTCTTAGAGACTGCCGCGACGGACAGAATCACTACACAGTCACACAGCTGGGAGCTATACTCATCAACCAGGTAGGAACCATTACACCCTTACACAGACGGGTAGGAACCATTACACAGTCACACAGTTGGGAGACGTACCCATCAACCAGGTAGGAACCATTACACAAACAGGTAGGAACCATTACACAGTCGCACAGTTGGGAGACATAATCATCAACCAGGTGAAAACCATTACACTGTCACACAGACAGGTATGAACCATTACACTGTTACACAAACAGGTAGCAACCATTAATTACACTGTTACACAGAAGGGTAGGAACCACTGCACTGTAACACAGACAGGTAGGAACCATTACACAGTCACACAGACCAGGGGAAAACGACTACCACCTCTCATTTAAGCCATGGAAGTTGAAGGCCGACCCCGGTACTACAGGCATTGTTAGCAAAAAACATGATCCCCAATTTTAGTGAATGGATAAAAGGGCAATCTTCGTGAAGACAATCAAAGTACCAATAATTGCTTCTAATACACCAGATGTATCTTCGAACCGATTATTTTAAAATCGCACACAGAATAAGTTATTTTTGTTGATTTTGTTAATTTTGTTGCTAATGGCAGCCTGCAGTACCCAGGTCCGCCTTCATCTTGAGTTAATGAATGTGTAGGGCAGCTGAGCTAGCCTGCAACTTCACTTCCTGGAGTAGCTGAAACTGCGCAAGTTGTCTCCACGAGACGCCATCTTAACCGACCTAATTTGGCTTCAATGCGCTATTGAGTCTTCACATAGGAATGGTTTCACATGACTGATGGCTTGGTCCATTCATATATACAGTCATTGAAACAGACATGTAGTAACCATTACACTGTAACACAAACAGGTAGGAGCCATTACACTGTCACACAGCTGGGAGATATACTGATTCTGAGAAAGCATTCTCAAGAAATCATGACTCTCTCTGTACTATCCCTTTGTCATATATTGAGTCATACCTGATGCTTGTTGTTTACCTAATCATCATGATGATGTGGTGGTGTAGTTTTCAGGTGAGATGGGAGAGAGGATGAAGGAGAGCTATGGAGACTGCTGCAGTCACCACACAGATGCTGTCAGCTTCTACAAAGAACAGCTACAGAACAACAAGAAGTTCCAGAACTTGATTACGAAAATCGGTCGGTTGTCCATCGTGCGGCAGTTAGGAGTCCCAGAATGTATTCTGTTGGTGACTCAGCGGCTCGCAAAGTACCCCTTTCTGGTCGAACGCATTCTACAGAACACTGATGGTAACTAACAGACTTCGTTAGGTAACTGAATGCCTTTAAGGTGGGCTCAGGTGGGCAAGGATGCATATATCTTTGCACTATCAGCCCCCAGGCCCAGCATGCTTGTTAACTGCGCTGTTCACAAATTAAATTTGATTTTACTTCCTGAATTGACTGAATTTAATTGGAATGAACCCAAACCCAATCCTCTACTCTCATCCCATCTTCTCCCATCAGCTGACAGTGAGGAGCACGATGCCCTGGCCCAAGCCCTGGTTCTGATCAGAGAGACCATCTCTGCTGTGGACTCTCAGGTCCATGACTATGAGAGGGCCTCTTGGTTGAGAGACATAGGCAGAAGTTTGGAACCTCATTCCCGCGGCAGGCTGAAGGATGGAAGGGTGTTGAAGAGAGAGGACCTGGCAGTGGGGTCCAGAAACCTGCTCCATGAGGGGACTGTCAACTGGCAGGCAGCCAACAGATGGCTGAAAGGTGATTTAAAAAGAAATAGTCAAATCCAAAATTATTGGCATCCTTGATAAAGATCAGCAAAAAACTGTATCAAATAAATAATACATATACTGAGCTATATTGTAAGCAAAAACAATATTTTACATGTAAAAAATTTTCTCTCAAAAAGATTGGGGTCAAAATTATTTGCACCCCTGTTTTCGGAATCTTTCCAGATCCTTGATATCCTTAATCTGCGCTTGTAGACTGCCCAAACACAGGTTTTCACCGTGATTCAAGTCCGGAGACTGAGATGCCCAATGCAAAATGTTGATTTTGTGGTCAATTAACCACTTACTTGGGGTTATTGTCTTGCTGGAAGATCTGCTTTCGGCCAAGTTTCAGCCTCCTGGCAGAGGCCACCAGGCTAAAATGACCTGGTACTGGGTAAAGTTCATGAGTTGACCTTAAATATATTCTCTGGTACTTTTGTATACTTTTTAGCCAGTAGTTCTGAAAGTAGTGTCCACGAGCCAAAAGTGTACAGTTACAGTGAAGTATTGGGACAGTGACACATTTGTTGTTTTGGCTCTGTACAGTCGTGGCCAAAGGTTTTGTGAATGACACAAATATGCATTTTCAGTCTGCTGCCTCAGTTTGTATGATGGCAATTTGCATATACTCCAGAATGTTATGAAGAGTGATCAGATGAATTGCAGTTAATTGCAATGTCCCTATTTGCCATGCAAATGAACTGAATCCCCCAAAAACATTGCCACAAAAAGACCAGCTGACCATCATGTCAGTGATTCTCTCGCTAACACGGGTGTGAGTGTTGACGAGGACAAGGCTGGAGATCACTCGGTCATGCTGATTGAGTTCGAATAACAGACTGGAAGCTTCAAAAGGAGGGTGGTGCTTGGAATCATTGTTCGTCCTCTGCCAACCATGGTTACCTGCAAGGAAACACGTGCCATCATCATTGCTTTGCACAAAAAAGGTCTTCACAGGCAAGGATATTGCTGCCAGGAAGATTGCATCTAAATCAACCATTTATCGGATCACCAATAACTTAAAGGAGAGCGATTCAATTGTGGTGAAGAAGGCTTCAGTGCACCCAAGAAAGTCCAGCAAGCGCCAGGACCGTCTCCTAAAGTTGATTCAGCTGCGGGATCGGGGCACCACCAGTACAGAGCTTGCTCAGGAATGGCAGCAGGCAGGTGTGAGTGCATCTGCACGCACAGTGAGGCGAAGACTTTTGGAGGATGGCCTGGTGTCAAGAAGGGCAGCAAAGAAGCCACTTCTCTCCAGGTAAAACACCAGGGACAGACTGATATTCTGCAAAAGGTACAGGGATTGGACTGCTGAGGACTTGGGTAAAGTCATTTTCTCTGAATATCCTTTCTGATTGTTTGGGGCATCCAGAAAAAAGCTTGTCCGGAGAAGACAAGGTGAGAGCTACCATCAGTCCTGTGTCATGCCAACAGTAAAGCATCCTGAGACCATTCATGTGTGGGGTTGCTTCTCAGCCAAGGGAGTGGGCTCACTCACAATTTCGCCTAAGAACACAGCCATGAATAAAGAATGGTACCAACACATCCTCCGAGAGCAACTTCTCCCAACCATCCAGGAACAGTTTGGTGACGAACAATGCCTTTTCCAGCATGTTGGAGCACCTTGCCATAAGGAAAAAGTGTTAACTATGTGGCTCGGGGAACAAAACATCAATATTTTGGGTCCATGGCCAGGAAACTCCCTAGATCGTAATCCCATTGAGAACTTGTGGTCAATCCTCAAGAGGCGGGTGGACAAACAAAAACCCATCAATTCTGACAAACTCCAAGCATTGATTATGCAAGAATGGGCTGCCATCAGTGTGTGGCCCAGAGGTCTTGAAAAAGAAAGGTCAACACTGCAAATATTGACTCTTTGCATCAACTTCATGTAATTGTCAATAAAGGCCTTTGACACTTGTGAAATGCTTGTAATTATACTTCAGTATTCCATAGTAACATCTGAAAAAAATATCTAAAGACACTGAAGCAGCAAAATCTGTGGAAATTAATATTTTTGTGATTCTCAAAACATTTGGCCACGACTGTACTCTAGCATTTTGGATTTGAAATGACACAATGAAAACGAGGTTAAAGTGCAGACTGTCAGCTTTAATTTGAGGGTATCTTCATCCATATCGGGTGAACCCTTTAGAAATTACAGCACTTGTTGTACATAGTTCCCCCATTTTAGGGGACTAAAAGTATTGGGACATATTCACTTGTATGTGTATTAAAGTAGTAAAAGGTTAAGCATTTAGTCCCATATTCAAAGCACGCAATCACTACATCTAGCTTGTGACTACAAATTTGTTGGATGCATTTGCTGTTTGTTTTTGTTGTGTTTGTGTTTTGTAACCAATATAAATGAATGATTCATAATGTATTGTCATTTAGTGTCACTTTTATTGTAAATAAAAATAGAATATGTTTCTAAACACTCCTAAATTAGTGCGGGGACTCCCGTGATTACGGATCATCTTTAATGAAGTGTGAATAATGATGAGTGACAAAGTTACAGACGCACAAATATCATACCCCCTCAAAAGCATGTCTTGGGGGTTTGATATTTGTGCGTCTAACTTTCTCACTCATCATTATTCACAATTCATTCAGGATTATCCATAATCATGGTAGCATCCACATTAATGTAGAAGTGTTTAGAAACATTATATTCTTATTTACAAAAAGGTGACTCCAAAATGACACAATACATTATGAATCATTCCTTTCTATTGTGCATAATCTGAAACACAACCAAAACCAACAGCAAATGCATCCATCAAATGTGTAGAGTCACAAGCTTGATCTAGTCATTGTGTGCTATGAATATGGGACCAAATACTAAACTTTTTATTACTTTAATACACAGGAATTTGTCCCAATCCTTTTGGTCCACTAAAATGGGGGGACTATTTACAAAAAGTGCTGTAATTTCTAAACCGTTGACCCCATATCTGTCATTCTGCCCCTGAACAGGCAGTTAACCCACTGTTCCTAGGCCGTCATTGAAAATAAGAATTTGTTCTTAACTGACTTGCCTAGTTAAATAAAGGTATAAATAAAAATATGGATTAAAATCCCCTCAAATTAAAACTGACAGTCTACACTTTAACCCCATAGTCATTGTATAATTTCAAAGTGCTGGAGTACAGAGCTAAAACAACAACAAATGTGTCACTGTCCCAGTACTTTTGAAGCTCACTCTATGTGCACCAAGTCATTGCTCTCGCTCTGTGTGTGCATCTTGCTAGCTGTCACTCAAATAGCGAGGGGCTGAAGCTCATTTGGCTGAAACTTGAATTGCTAAGGGCATTGGCCAGTGTGGGGTTTATTTATGCTCGTGCATCCTTATTTTGACGCCAAACCCACCACTGGTGTGCGTGGCCAAAGAGATCTATTTTCATGTTTTCATAACACTGGTTCCAATGCCGTTTGGCATCCAAGTGCCAACTCCAGGCGTTTAGATTTGTCGGATGACATGAAAATAGAACTCTTTGGCCACGCACTCGGTGGAGGAGCAGCTGTACAGTGAACAGGAGGAGGCCAGGCTAAACCAGAGACTTCCAAGGTAAAAGACACAACCCATACCAGCTCTACCCGATCGCTTCAAAATGTCCTCAATAACAGCTGCCTGCAACTCCCATTGTCAGGTCATATGGAATATATGTGTGTGTATCTGTAGGTCTGTTTTTTTTCTGACCATAGAATCTGTGTGTGTCTCCAGGGAGTCTATGTATGAAGGATGCCCAGATCATGCAGAGCCTGACAGAGAAGCTGCGTATGTTTGCTGACATGGCGGAGGCTGTAACAGGGCTGGAAGATGTAGCTAATCACTCTCGTCTGCTGCTCCGCAGTGACGACTTAGACCCCCAGCAGGGGGAGACACTGCTCAAGGGGGCCATCACTGAGGGTAAGTTTGTATGACAAATGCACCCCTAGACCTTATGCAATTGTGGAGATCTGAGAGGATTTGATAGGTTAAAGCAATATTGTAATAGCTCCACCGTCACCTCTGATAGGCTGGCCTTGGTACTCCTGCTAGGTCTGATAATAGGGAACTTAACCCTTTTCTTTAGTAAATCTGATATACAGTTGAAGCCAGAAGTTTACATACACCTTAGCCAAATACATTTACACTCAGTTTTTCACAATTCCTGACATTTAATTCTAGTAAAAATTCCCTGTTTTATGTCAGTTAAGATCACCAATTTATTTAAAGAATGTGAAATGTCAGAATAATAGTAGAGAGAATGATTTATTTCAGCTTTTATTTCTTTTATCACATTCCCAGTGGGTCAGAAGTTTACATACACTCAATTAGTATTTGGTAGCATTGCCTTTAAATTGTGACAAACGTTTCGGGTAGCCTTCCATAAGCTTCCCACAATAAGTTGGGTGAAGGTTGGCCCATTCCTCCTGACAAAGCTGGTGTAACTGAGTCAGGTTTGTAGGCCTCCTTGCTCGCACACACTTTTTCAGTTCTGCCCACGACTTTTCTATGGGATTGAGGTTAGGGCTTTGTGATGGCCACTCCAATACCTTGATTTTGTTGTCCTTAAGCCATTTTGCCACAACTTTGGAAGTATGCTTGGGGTCATTGTCCATTTGGAAGACCCATTTGCGACCAAGCTTTAATTTCCTGACTGATGTCTTGAGATGTTGCTTCAATATATCCACATACATTTCCATCCTCATGATATTTTGTGAAGTGTACCAGACCCTCCTGCAGCAAAGCACCCCACAACATGATGCTGCCACCCCCGTGCTTCACGGTTGGGATGGTGTTCTACGGCTTGCAAGCCTCTCCCTTTTTCCTCCAAACACAACGATGGTGATTATGGCCAAACAGTTCTATTTTTGTTTCATCAGATGAGAGGACATTTCTCCAAAAAGTATGCTCTTTGTCCCCATGTGCAGCTGCAAACTGTGGTCTGGCATTTTTATGGCGGTTTTGGAGCAGTGGCTTCTTCTTTGCTGATATCGATATCGGACTCGTTTTACTGTGGATATAGACCATTTTTTGTACCTGTTTCCTCCAGCATCTTCACAAGGTTCTTTGCGGTTGTTCTGGGATTGATTTGCACTTTTCTCACCAAAGTACATTCATCTCGAGGAGACAGAACGCGTCTCCTTCCTGAGCGGTATGACAGCTGCATGGTCCCATGGTGTTTACACTTGCGTACTATTGTTTGTACAGATGAACGTGGTACCTTCAAGCGTTTGGAAATTGCTCCCAAGGATGAACTAGACTTGTGGAGGTCTACAATGTCTTTTCGGAGGTCTTGGCTGATTTCTTTTGATTGTTAACAAGAAATGTGTGGAGTGGTTGAAAAACTAGATGTAATGACTCCCACCTAAGTGTATGTAAACTTCCAACTTGAATTGTGAATACTTATTGGCCCACCATGAGAATCCAATGTCAGCTTATCAGTCAGATAATCAGCTTTTAGTTTATTCTTCTTCTCTCATCAGTGGAGAATCTGCAGCGCCTTCTCCTGTCCGGTGTGACTCTGAGAGACCCCTACCCCCCTCCAGAGGACTTCCTGGGATCACTGGGATACAGTTTGAGACCCGAAGATCTACGGCTCCTTCGAGGGGGGCTAGGCCTTGAGGGGCTGCGGAACCTAGCCGCACTCAGGACAGCCGAAACCTTAGGGCGCTATGTCTGCAATCCCATACCCCCTATGAAGAGTAAGTCTACCGCTCAGTCTACAACTCATATAGATGGACTATGGTTGCTGGATTTACCCCTACTCCTCTCTGATTCAGAGGGGTTGGGTTAAATGCAGAAGACACATTTCAGTTGAATGCATTCAGTTGTACAACTCATTAGGTATGCCCCTTCCCTTTCCCTTATTATACCACTGTTCGTATTAATATCTGGTCATACTGTATCATTCCTCTTATCTCACAAATCCAGTGTTTTCTTTGGAACACAGTTGAACGTTATTTGTTCAACATTTGCTGTGCATGTTTTCCAGATGGTAATATACAGGCGGGAGAACGGCCAGGCAGTGTGGCGGTACAACCTCTAGACAGCAGTCAGCATTCAAACTCTGACCCCCAGCTACAGGACCTTGACCAGTCAGAGAGTCTGGAAATGTCGGTGAGTGACTGGCTGTCCCATTCTCTCCCTTTCACTTCCAAGTGGGCACTTGTTCCCTCCTACAAGTGTGCTATTGTTCTCTCCTCAGGGAGGGAGGTATTGACTGGTTTAGTTCGTCTGATTCATGGTATTGTGATTACAGGCTGAGTCACCTGCACCAGCATCATACTGGACTTCTCCATGCCCAAATCCATCCTTTCCTGAAGCTGAGGTAAGTGTTGCTAGATGACTCTGAAGTCTGAACATATCTTGATGTTTAGGTTCATGAATATCTGCAGTCACACTTTTTTTTTTTATTGTGCTAACCTGTTGGAGCCAGTTTTTGTGTTTTATTAGTTATGCAAATATTTGTCTATTAGATCATATTTATATTTAAGGATCATTTAATTTATTTACAGTGCTGTGAAAAAGTATTTACCCCCTTTCTGATTTTCTCTATTTTTGTATATTTTTGACACTGAATGTTTTCAGATCAAATCCTAATATTAAATAAAGGTAACCTGGAAGGCCCTGTTTAGTTTTCGAGAGACATAACAACGTTCCACTTTTGACACATCTGTCCATAGAACATAGAACATTCTTGACAATCATCCAGGTGCTTTTTTTTTTTCAAGGCCAACTTGAGTCGACTTTTTAGACGACATGGGTCCCGTTATGTCTGACGAAAACCAAACACTGCATTCCACAGTAAGAACCTCATACCAACGGTCAAGCATGGCAGTGGTAGTGTGATGGTTTGGGGATGCTTTGCCTCCTCGGGACCTGGACGACTTGCCATCATTTCTGCTCAGTATTATAGAATTGTATTTTTTTTCTCCAATTTTGATCTTGTCTCAATCGCTGCAACTCCCCAACGGGCTTGGGAGGCAAAGGTCGAGTTATGTGTCCTCCGAAACATGACCCGCCACACTTCGCTTCTTAACAGCACCATTGTGTCGGAGGATACACCGTTCAACTGACGACCGAAGTCAGCCTGCAGGCGCCCGGCCCGCCACATAGTCACTAGAGCAAAACCCTCCCCTAACCCAGACGACGCTGGGCCAACTGTGCGAAGCCCTATGGGACTCCCGATCACAGCAGGTTGTGACACCTCCTGGGATCGAACCCGGGTCTGTAGTGACACTCGGGAGGCCTGTATTAGATAATTCTAAAGGAGAATGTCAGGCTATCCATCCGTGAGCTGAAGCTGGGTCATGGAGCAAGACAATGATCCAAAACACAGAAGCAACTCTACATCAGAATGGCTGAAAATCTACAAATGTAAAGTTTTGGAATGGCCTAGTCAAAGTCCAGACCTAAACCTATTTGAAATGTTGTGGCAGAACCTGAAATGAGCAGTTCATGCATGAAAACCCACAAATGTTTCTAAGTTAAAGTAAGAAGAGGGGGCCAAAATTCCTCCACAGCGATGTATGATCAACAACTCTACGAAGTGTTTGGTTGCAGTCATTGCAGCTAAAGATTTTCACACAGGGGCATTGGGTATTGTATAACTTTGTCAAAATGTTGTGTTATTTGTTCACTCAGGTTCCCGTTATCCAACATCAGGTTTTGGTCAAAGATCTGATAACATTCGGTGTCAAAACAAAAAGAGAAAATCAGAAAGGGGGCATATTATTTTTCACGGCACTCTGTGGTTTATGCATTAATTTGGTTATGCTCTATTATTTGAATTCTAACAGGCCAATTACTCCCTCTATCCTCATTTAGTTGTAAGTATGGGTGGGCCCGCCCGGATATCCACATATTGGGTATATAGAAACAGGAAGTGAGGCCTGCGCGTTATGGCAAATGTTTTACCTTGATCTAATTTGTATACCTGTTATACTGGAACCTTTTGTTTACCTTGCAGTTATTTGTTTGGATTCTTGTGTGCATCTCAAATCTTGCAATTGGTTTTCCCACGGCTATTCGAAAGCTGCTACACAACCTTACTTCTATCTCTCTCTCCCCAGTTCTTTGACAGAGTGCTGCTGCTCTCACAGAAACTCTACAGTCTGCTGGTAAGACATACTGTATCTATTCTTTACATTCTACAGACAGTTGCTACGATTGACCGGTCTTCTCTTACTATTAGATAGGTTTTAACTGTGTCCCCTGACCGTCCCCTGGTCTGAAGTTTGTCCTCTGCCTCCTGGTGTTAAGTTTGTTCCCTGCCCGTCCCCGTAGGCCATCGTGTCCCAGCAGGACAGCCACATCGAGTTGCAGCGTGCCTCGCTGTCAGACCGTGAGCATCCGGGCCGTCCTCGTGGAAATGTGCTCCTGGAGCAGGAGAAACAACGTAACATGGAGAAACAGAGAGAGGAGATGGCCAACTTCCACAAGCTGCAGACACAGCACAGACAAGAACAGGTATTGAACTAGAACACCGTTTATTACATTATAGAAATGGAGAGAGGAGATGGCCAACTTCCACAAACTGCAGACAGCACAGACTAGAACACAGTTTAAATTCCTGAGGTAGAAAATGGTTTATTAGGTTAGAGAAACGGAGAGAGACACCATCAGGAACAGGTAGCTAGAATAGAGCTTTAAACTGCAGAAACTGTATCAGTTATTACGTCTTTCAGCTTTTACCAAAATATAGCCATGTTGTATATGTATACATACAATCTTGTTATACGGTTACACCTGCTGGATGAATTTCCTGTGTCTTTTTATTTTTATCTCGATTAATCCTCTATCTATTGTGTTTTATCTATGATATCTATCTCATCTCTCTGCCTCACAGGTGTCAAACTCGTTCCATGGAGGGCAGAGTGTCTGCATGGTTTTTGCTTCTCAGTGATTGATCACTGATTTACTTAGGAACTTTCCTCGCCTGGTTTTCTAGTTGCTCCAGCAGAAACTCAGGCCTCCATGTAATGAGTTTGACACCCCTGCTTATCTATCTTACTTTTCTCTCATTGCTATTTGATCCATCTCATTCTCAGGCTCGCTGGGAGGAGGAGCAGGCGTGCCACCAGTTGCAGGCGGAGGTCCTGGAGGCAGAGCTAAGACACAGAGAGGAGGAGTGTAGGAGACTGAAGGAGAAGCTAGCAGAGGAGAGGGGGGAGCTGGAGAGATGGAGAGAAACCTACCAACAGGTTTCTGCTTTGTTTTGTTACATTATACAGTGTTACAATATAACAATGGTGGTCTTACTGTGATAAGAGTGTCTGCTAAATGACCAAAATGTAATATGGTCTATTAAGAGTTTTTAAAAAAACAAAGCATCAATTGCCAATTTTATCCAAGTGAGTGCTGCTGGCATGTTTCCATTGTTCATGTGACTTACCTTACCAACAGGATCTGGAGAGGCTGAGAGAGTCTACAAGGACTGTGGAGAAACAGAAGGAACGCCTGGATTTACAGATGAAGTTGAAGAAGAACAAGACCATTGCCAAACCTGGGAGTTTTAACTTCAACACTCAGCAGGTGAGGAGGTGGTGTGGTCGTTAAGGACTGAGGATCAACAGTGAGAGGGAGGTTAATTATGCATTTATATACATTGATGTTTAGGTCACCTGGTCATTCTCTTCTTCTTCTCAGGCTGTCCCCCACTCTCAGTCGTTCCGAGGGGACCTCCCCCACTCTGCTTCCTTCCGAGGGGACCTCTCCCAGTCGTTCAGAGGGGACCTGATTGGTGGTTGGACCACGGGAGGTGACGTGACCCCCATCCCAGCCTCGAAGGTCCACATTCAACCTAGCCTCTCTCTAGCCACAGCTTTCCTGGAGCCACCCCCAGAGGTGAGACATAGCTAGGACGTAACGTGAGCTAGACTCCATGGATGGACAGTATACCAACCACAGATAGGGTTGACAAATTCCGGCAACTTTCCCCAAATTCTAGAAATAGGAAATATGAGAAGTAGAAGATTTCTGTAATATTTTGGAAAAGTTAACGGTACTTTGCAAACCCTATCCACAGGACTATGTGAATATGTGTTCACCTTCCAGCATTTTTGTATTCCATTTGTTGTACTGTAGTGTATTGATATTTTGTATGCTGACCTCACAAAATGCATTTCCATGAAAAGTGACAAAGTTCCCTATCAGATGGTACACTCGGTACAACACTCTTACGAGTTTGATCCCCATAGCTGTGTGTTGTAACTCGTTTCCCAGTAGTTCCCAGTATTCATAATCTCATTCCCAGACACTTCCGCCCAAATGCGAGTCTGGTGGACCAACGTGTGCCAAACTTGGCCTTCATTAGCCAATACAGAAAGAGCAGGAGAAACTCCCAGAGCATAAGCATTGACTTAATCTACCAACCAATCATTTCCGACAACTAAGGTTGGGCGGTATTCAGATTTTCATAGCGTCATACAGTTTCTGTACCACCTGGAGTATACGGTATTACCGGAAGTGCACACAAGGGACGCCATTTCAAATAATAACTGTGCGCGATAGCGTGGGGACAAGGTTACAGTATTCCTAACTTTACATTATTGTGTTATAGGTGCCCCTTCATAGAGAGAGCATCAGCCCTGCGCCCCCTAAAGCGGAGGTTCCCATTCACCTGATCAGCACCACCAACCAGGTGGTCCACAAGCCAGGGGCTGTGCAGCAGCAGATCCCCACCAAGCTGGCTACCCTCAGCAGCAAGGGCAAGGAGAAGAGCAGAAAAAAGGGATCGCACCAGCGCATGCATAGTGCAGGTCAGAACACAGCACTGTAGAATATAACGGAATACTTCATTACAGACATGGTAGAAATGATCACATAAAACTACCCACACTGGATGGTTAGATGCTCCTATAGTTTTTATTAGCAATGTATTGAAGACAAAGGCTCTTCATCGGGCTTAGTGGGAAGGGAAGGACCATCCTCAGTGAATTTTATAAAAATAGTGAAACATAAAAAAAGTGATCATATACTAAATATATTCACATGTCACCAAATAATAGATTAAAACACACTGTTTTGCAATGAAGGTCTACAGTAGTCTCAACAGCACTCTGTAGGGTAGCACCATGGTGTCGCCAGGGGACAGCTAGCTTCTGTCCTCGTCTGGGTATACTAACTTCAATACAAAACCAAAGAGGCTCAAGGTTCTCAACAGCCTTCCATAGATTTACACAGCACAGGAGGTTGGTGTCACCTTAATTGGGGAGGACAAGGGCTCATGGTAATGACTGGAGCAGAATTAGTGGAATGGTATCAAATACATTAAACACATCCTTTCCATGTGTTTGATGCCATTCCATTTACTCTGTTCCAGCCATTATTATGAGCCGTCCTCCCCTCAGCAGCCTCCACTGTTACACAGAAATTATGACAACTTCCGGAGGACATCCTCCAACCTCAGAGCTCTTGCTGCATGAACGGACATGTTGTCCACCCGATCAAAGGATCAGAGAATGAATCTAGTACTGAAAGCATACGCTACAGCTAGCTAACACTGCAGTGCATAGAATATGGTGAGTAGTTGACTCGGCGAGAGAAAGATGACAATAGTTGAACAGTTTGAACAAATTAATTTCTTAAAAAATGGAGGCGCAAATGGAGCTAGCTAGTTTAGCCTACTCAAACACCCAGCTCAAACAGAGAGGGATGCTATGTTAGCTAGCTGGCTATGACTGTCCAACACTTGAACTCTTCCAAGTCAAGGTAAGCTTTTGGTTTGACTAATTTATTGCCAGCCGCCTTCTAAACTGCTTACTGACTGTACACTGTACAGCATGATTGTAGTGGGTTTACTAACACATTAGTTATATTAGCTATGTTGACTAGGACATCACTTTAGCTAATATGGTGAAAACAATGTAGGCTGTATGTATTGCTTATGATATGAAGGTTTAGCTTGGACATATCCCCCCTGGTCACAGACAGCTGATGTGTTGTGCATTGAAGTCCACAAGCGAAGGGAAAAGGTGAGAGGAAGAGAGTGGGTAGATGTGAGAAGGAATAGAAAAAGCTATGAAAGTGAACTGTTTGCGTCTGATCAGGGGTGTATTCATTCTGCCGATTCTGTTGAAAAACGTTTCTTAAACGGAACCAAACAGGGATAAACATACCTGAATTTGTCCAATAGAAACTCTCGTTTGCAACTGTGCACCTACATTGTAAACGTTCATTCATAGCTAGGTTGAAGCAACCTCATAGGTATAGGGAGAATTCAAGTAGTAGCCTAAATCTATTGATGTTACATTGAACTGGGTGAATGGGATACGAATGACAGTCATTCAATATGCTGTTATAGAAATAAGGCCATGCTCATAAAAAATGGTGTCCTCATCTTAAACAGCACCAACCACCACTGGTGGGATCATGATGTCAATCACAAGTCAGATCTTTGAGCAAATTATAACATTTACCTCCACTGTTGATATTTTCTATGTTAGGGAGTGAGTAGTTGTCTTTCTTCCTGCAGCATCTATAGACATGTCTCAGGTGGTGCCGATCAGAGTGACAAGAAAAGAGGGCGGGAGTCTGCGAGGGAAGAGGACTGTGAGTCCTCACAGGAGCTACCAAACAGGTAAGACGAGAACCTCGGGATTTCCAGATACACATTATCAGATTATTACCATGACTGGAGATATGTTTTAACGTCTCAGGATCTAAATTAACATTAAGCATGTACAGACACACGATGAGTAAGTTAACCCTATGTTGCTATCCCTCCTCAGATCGTTTCTTTAGTCCTCCAGAGCCTCTGTCCAATGCCAAGCACTCCCAGACCCTATTGTCTAGCAGCAGCATGAGGATGAACAGCCAGAGCCACTTCCCTCCACCCGAACCTCCCCATCCTCCACCCTTCCCAAAAGACATAGCCAGCAAACCAACCAAGGAACGCGTAATCTACCTGTAAGGCGACAGGGTAAGACCAAAACCCTATGCCAGGGGTCTGCAGCTGGGTGCCTGTGTGCCAAAACCGGTCCACAAGTGATTTTATTTGGCCCTCAAAAGCAGTCTGTTCTGATCAAAGTAAAGATGTGATTTTTAAAATATTTGGACTGATTTGGCTTTTCTAATTCCTTGTACTTCTTGAGTGCCTGTTGAATTTCCAAAGACATTTATATTGTTCTGATGAGTGTTTCTGTCATGGTTTAAGAGAAAGTGTCTCTAACCACTCACGTCTTTACTTTTAAAGGATTCTTATTCATGTTGAGCAGTGGTGTTAGGAAGCTGTTTATTATTTTAACTTGTTTACAGATCTGAGGTGCCAAGTACGCTTTATTCTCAGAGCACATTAGAAACTACTCTAATCTATATAGTCTACCTGCTGCTTGAAATCAGAATGTCTTAATGAAAATAATGCATTTGTCATAGCTACATTTACTTCCATACATTCTATCTGTTAGAGGGAATAATAACTGTATGGGGTTCTGGTGTATTTTAACACTGAATAATAATGACTACTGGAAAGAGATGATGCTAATTCTGCTGTGGTTTCTGTCATGAGGGAGACAGGAATGGGTGTCATGACAGTTTGTGCACTTGGTGGACTGTTGAATGCAGAAGGCCTGACCACGTGATATCAATGCTCAGAATGGACTGTAGTAAGTCAAGTTTTACCACACAGCTTCCCTGTGTGTGTGAATGTACAGAAATGTTAGGACACTGTGTTTAGTTTGAACTGGAGCAAATCGTTTTTCCTTTTTGCTCATTGTGTAACTGTAACAAGGTTATGTTCTGGGAACCAAGGTAACTTGTAAATAATGTTTTAATAATGAAACTTTTTGAATTATGTTTTAATATGGGGGAGGTTGTTTGGAAGGATTTGTGAATTATGTTGCTCACAGTTTCCAGTGAACACATACATATAATTAGAACATGTTATATACAGTGCCTTCAGAATGTATTCATACCCCTTGACTTATTCCACATTTTGTTGGGTTACAGCCTGAATTCAATGAGTGAAA
The DNA here is from genome assembly GCF_057628025.1 of Oncorhynchus mykiss. Classification (NCBI taxonomy): domain Eukaryota; kingdom Metazoa; phylum Chordata; class Actinopteri; order Salmoniformes; family Salmonidae; genus Oncorhynchus; species Oncorhynchus mykiss. The sequence goes on from NC_143049.1 coordinate 1,787,405, forward strand.
ACATAAAAAAAAAAGATTTTGCAAATGTAATACAGAAATCAAATGTACATCCCCTTTGCTATGACACTCCAAATTGAGCTCAGGTGCAACCAATGTTCTTTGATTATCCTTGATGTCACGACTACTTTGTTAAATTGTTTGGACATGAATTTTAAAGAAACACACCTGTCTATATAAGGTCCACAGTTGACAGTGGATGTCAGAGCAGAAACTATACTATGAAGTCCAAGGAACTGTTATTAGAGCTGAGATAAAATTGTGATGAGGTATATATCTGGAGAAGGGTATAAAACTATTTCTCGATTGTTGAAAATTTCCAAGAGCACCGTGGTCTCTATCATTGGGAAATTGAAAAAATATTGAACTACCCAGACTCTGCCTAGTTGGCCTTCTGTCCAAACTGAACAAGAAGGCCCTTGGTCAGGGAGGCAATGACCACTCTGACAGAACTCCTTGACTGAGATGGGAGAACCTGCCATAAGAACAACATTCTCTACAACACTTCACCAATCTGGACTTTATGGGAGGATGGCCAGACGGAAGACACTTCTGAGAAAAAGGCACATGACAGCACACCTGGAGTTTAGAAAAAAGGCATGTGAAAGACAGATCATAAGGCAAAAGTTTGTGGTCTGAATGCAAAGCACTGAGAAAACCAGGCACAGCTCACCACCTGTCGTGAAGCATGCTGGTGGCAGCATCATGCTATGAGGATGCTTGTCAGTGGCAGGAACTGAGAGAGTGGTAAGGATAGAGGAAACATTGAATGGATCCAAATATAGGCAAATCCTTGATGAGGACCTGCTTCAGAGAGCAAATGACCTTAGACTGCGAAGATTTACGTTCCAACAGGACATAAGCATACAGCCAAAGAAACACTGGAATGGCTTCAGAACAATAATGTAAAAGTCCTTGAGTGGCCCAGCCAAAGCCCAGACCTGAATACCATTGAAAATCTATGGAAACACTTAAAGATTGCTGTTCACCACCGCTCCCTATCTAGCTTAACAGAGCTTGAGAAAACCTGAATGGAAGAAAATCCTCAAATCCAGATGTAAAAAGCTCATACAGACATACCCAAGATAACTCAAATCTGTAATCACCGCCAAAGGTGCTTCTACAAAGTATTGACTCGGGTGTGAAAACGTATGTAAATTAGATTTCTGTATTTAGTTTTGAATGCAAAAATGTCTACACATGTTTACACTGTCATTATGGCGTATTGCATGTAGAGGGGCGGAAAGTATTTCATCCATTTAGAATTCTGCATGTAACAACAAAATATGTAATAAGTCAAGGGGTATGAATACTTTCTGAAGGCACTGAAGATCTATGGTCTGACTATTCTGTTGTAATATCATTGTTCTGCTGAACTGTTGTTCTTCCCATCCACAGCTGATAGAAATAATAAAAAGAAAGAACCATGATGATGTATGTAGCCAGCCTTGCCTGTCCAGTCAATGTCATCTCCGAATTATTCCCCTCCTACCCTTTCCAGTCTAAAACAGAAATAATGATTTTATTAGGATGCCAATTGCGACAGCTAGTCTTACTGGGGTCCAAGAAAGTACAGACACAATACTTTACAATTTACATTTAAAAACATGAATATGTTTGTTTGCATCTATCAGTTACACTTCATATCAGTACATACACAGGAAGTAGGTCACATGGAGAGGCGTTGCTTTATTTGTTGTTTTAAACAGGTTTGCTGCTCACTTGTGCCATATGAGATGGAAGGGAGTTCCGTGCAATCATACTGTATGTTTCCTTGAATTTGTTCTGAACCTGGGGACTGTGAAAAGATCCCTGGTGGGGTAAGTGTGTGTGTGTGTAAGTTGACTATTGCAAACAATCTGGAATTTAACACATTCATGTTTCTTATAAAAACAGGAATTGATGCAGTCAGTATCTCCTCAACTCTTAGCCAAGAGAGACTGGCATGCATATAATTGATATTAACCCTCTAATTACAATTAAAAGCTAAATGTGCTGCTCTATTCTGGACCAGCTGCAGCTTAACTAGGGCCATCTTTGCAGCACTTGACCATATGACTGGACAGTAATCAAGTGAAGATAAAACTTGAGCCTGCAGGACTTGCTTTGTGTGTGTTGTCAAAAAAGCACAGACCTCACCCTACCTTTACAACTCTCAAATCAATGTTTTGACCATTACATTATATAATCTAAGGTAAAACGGACTGCAACTCTTTGTTTAGGGCTGCTGTGGTTGCGTACCCCCCCCAACACACACTTTGCGACCAAAACATTTTAGTAACCCACCCCCGTGACAGCAGAGAACTTATGTTTTAACGTTCCTTTCCTGCCATTCAGCACATTTTGCCATGGGGCGTAGAGAAAATTGTGCTGCAATTCTACACTTTCCCATGGGGCGGAAAGAAAGATGTGTAGTTTTAAAGCTAATTTCCTGTAATTCTACACATTTTGCCACACAGTTCAACTGACTACCGGAAGTCAGCCTGCAGGTGCCCGGCCCGCCACAAGGAGTAGCTAGAGCGCTATGAGCCAAGTAAAGACCCCCGGCCAAACATCCCCTAACCCGGATGACCCTGGGCCAATTGTGCGCCGCCCTATGGGACACCAGGTCACGGCCGGTTGGGATCGAACCCGGGTCTGTAGTGACGCCTCAAGTACTGCGATGCAGTGACTTCGTCTGCTGCGCCACTCAGGAGGCCCCATGTTTGCAGTTAATATAACTGATGATCAATGGCTCCACCCTATCGGTAATTAGACCATGCTTACGATAAGTTTAGATAGCTGTCCGCCTCTGTCTTCATAAAACAATATGCACAGACATACAAGGCCAAAACCCATTTAAGGCTATATTGAATATTATAAACAAATCGGTTAATCTAGGGGGTTTGATTCAATCCGTATTGCTGAAGTTCAGCACTATTGTGCACTTGAAATAAAGGTAATTTCAGTTTGAGCCATTATATACAGCGTTTACCGTGAATGCAGCGAGAACGTTGCCTTTCAATCGTGCTATAGCGCTGAATCGAGCCCTAAGTCTCCTTATAACGTAGTTAGTGTAATGAATTAGTACTTACAACTTAAACTGTTTACCTAGGCAAACATTCTTACATAACTGCCTACAATGTAATTAAACACATACATGGGTTTTACACCTAATTTGAAGTGGAACCACAACATCTACTGGAAAAAGAGTGGGGACAACCTTAAATGTATATAAAACAGCCTGGATCAAACCAAACCCATAGCAAGCTAAGATAAAAAAAATATAGATATTTGGGAAGATTTCCCAAACACAGATTAAGTCTTATTCTGGATATATAAACACTTTACATGAAGATTCTCCACAAAGCTTGCTTTTTAGTCCACTAGGACAGTGTCCCTTTATGCCCTAAATCAATAATCATTATTATCATATACCTTTGGCTGGTTGAGAATACATTATAGCACCACACGAAAAAGGGTATGTCTGTTACTTCAGTCATCTTTGATGTACAGAGGACAGGCCGTAGTGTGGCTCTTTCGTTCTTCATGGTACTTAAAGAAGAAAAAGAAAGGGAACAAGCCGACAGATTTATAATGGTGGTATCATCCCAAATCGCACCCCATTTCCTATACAATGCGCTACTTTTGACCAGGGCCCAATTTAGGGAACAGGGTGTAATTTAGAATGCACATATTGACCTTCTAGTAGTGTAGATTATAATGGCTGCCAGGCCTCCCTTAAAAAAATAGATTCAATGGGACTCACCTGGTTAAATGTAAAAAATTATTGAATGCTTTTCTGCATATACATTTTTTTTTGGGGGGGGGGGGGGGGCAAACTGAACAGGATGGTGTTGAGGGTGGGGTGTTGAGCAGGACAGGTCATGTGTATTGGATGCGACTCAGGCTGACTACATGGGAGATGCATGAACATAATCGGTGACCACATCATATGGGGTTGAACAGGGCAGAGTAGGCCATCTATAGTGGTGTGACTCAATTTCAGTCACGGAGGTCTAACTCATATGGGAAGGGCCAGGGGGTGTTGGTTAGCGTAAACCTTTATTTCCAACCTTCCTCATGTCCGATTGGAATAGCCGAGTAGTGAACAAGACTTTGGCATAGTGTGTAGTGAGAAAATTAGACATACTTTTTACTTAGAGAAGTGTCTATTGTTATATGCTAGTGTTTTTTCCCCCCTGATACAATCTTGTCGACAGCTCAGAGCCGTTTGGGTGCAAACGCAGCATGCGACATCACGTTTTATCTATCTGCCAGAACTCAGCTGTGTGGAAACTTGCAGAAATGAGCACGGTGTGAGCTGTGGCAAATGCCGTTAGACGAGTAATCGTGCAATCTTAATCTGCACAGACAAACTAATCTTTTACACACTGTTCCCTGCCCGTTTACACACATCTGCCAAGAGGTTGTACTTTCATATAAAAGCTGAGACCCCACTGTTCGTTGGGCTCCAAAATCTGCACAATTGAGTGACTTAACTGCTCCGTTTTTGGAAATCTTATAATTAAGTTGTTTGAAGAATCAGGTCTCTCTTCCTTTTGGTTAGAATTTCCATTGAAGCTATATTGTGCTCTTTGCCTGTCCCAGACTGGCTTGGTGTTGTTTAGCCTGGGTCATGTCTGGCTCATTTACCAGGACTCCCATGGCTGATCCTGCAACCCCAAGGATATGAAGAACAGCTACTGTAGGTTGGGTGCCCTCCCTCCCGCTCATTCTTTCATCCATCCTCCCCTCCTCTTTACACACCAAGTGCACTGAAATGTTCATAATTTCTGTCTGTTACAAATGTATAGAGAACCTTTGTAAAAAAAAAACAATAGAAACTAAATGAATAAGAAATTGGCATCCTAGAAATCCTTTTCTGATTTGCTGGCCTCTGGAGGGGGTGTGTCCTGAAGTGGGTCCTCACTCTGCTTCAGGACCTTGTAGTTCAGGATTGGTGAGGGGCTCCTCTCTGGTTGGTCCTGGGGTTTGCGTACAGTTGATTGGTTGCAGAACTATGGGAAGCTGGGCGGGACAAACAGAGGAGAAACATCAGACCACTGTGGAGCTAGTCTGAGACAACAATAAGCACACGACAGTTTATGCAGAATACCAAAACATATACTGCCATTCCTCTGTCAAGTCAATTCTAGATCAATGGACTAAATAAAGCCTTCATTGTATTTCTATTATCACAGCAACCCACTGACTGGAGGAGTGTGCAACTATAGCAAGCTTGTTAGTGCTCTAGTATCTGCGCATTAAAGATTTTGACTATGAGTAGGTGTCTCTAACGCCCAGGAACATCTGATTCAAACTCCCATTAGACCGCTCCGCAAGAGTTATATGTTTGTTCCTCACCAAATATGGAGTTTCGTTGAGAAACTATCGTCATTTACTCCTGTTGCGGCCAGTATGTACTTCCAAAAAAGGCCTAAAAAAATGCCTATTTGGCTCCTCCAATCACTCATTACTGCAATGCACAGGTCAGAAGTCTACAACAGCAGAATACTGAAGATTAAAAAATAAAAGGTTTCTTGTATATTTTTTCAGACCCTTTTTGGAAGTACATACTGGCCGTAATAGGAGTAAATTAAGAGTTGCTCAGCGAAACTCCATATCCATAACGTTTGCAGAGCTCTCTAATGGGAGTTAAAAATCGGAGCTTCCTGGGTGTTAGAGAGGAGACATCTTTAAAACACATTTTTTGTTTATTTAACAAGGCAAGTTAAGAATTTGTTCCTATTTACAATGACGACATACCAGAACGCAAAGGGCATCTTGAGGAGGCGGGGGCTGGGATTAAAAATAAAAATATATAGGACAAAACACACAACACTACATAAAGAGAGACCTAAGACGACAACATAGCAGCACAAAACATGGTACAAACATTTGGCACAGAAAACAGCGCAAAGGGCAAGAAGGTACAGCCAATACCTCACGCAAAGCAGCCACAACTGTCAGTAAGAGTGTCTGAGTCTTTGAATGAAGAGATGGAGATAAAACGGTCCAGTGTGGGTTTTGTTGCAGCTCGAGAGCACCCTTACCTGCCAATCTATAAATGATGTCGTAAATGATGTCGCCATAATCTAGCATGGGTAGGGTGGTCATCTGAATCAGGGTTAGTTTGGCAGCTGTGGTAAAAGAGAGATTACGATAGAGGAAACCAAGTCTAGATTTAACCTTAGCCTACAGCTTTGATATGTTTTGAGAAGGACAGTGTACCGTCTAGCCATACTCCCAAGTACTTGTATGAAGTGACTACCTCAAGCTCTAAACCCTCAGAGGTAGTAATAACACCTGCGGGAGGAGGGAATTATCTTTACCAAACCACATTACTTTTGTTTTGGAGGTGTTCAGAACAAGGTTAAGGGCAGAGAAAGCTTGTTAGACAATAAGAAAGCTGTGTTGTGGAGCGTTTAACACAACATCCGGGGAGGGGCCAGCTGAGTATAAAACTATCTGCATATAAATGGAAGAGAGAGCTTCCTACTGCTTGAGCTAGGTTGTTGATGTAAATTGAGAAGAGTGTGGGGCCTAGGATCAAGCCTTGGAGTACTCCCTTGGTGACAGGCAGTGGCTGAGACAGCAGATGTTCTGACTTTATACACTACACCCTGAGGTAGTTAGCAAACCAGGCCAAAGACTCCTCAGAGACACCAATACTCTTTAGCTGGCCCACAAGAATAGAATGGTCTACTGTATCAAAAGCTTTGGCCAAGTCAAAAATTGCAGCACAACATTGCTTAGAATCAAGGGCAATGGTGACATCATTGAGGACCTTTAAGGTTGCAGTGACACATCTATAACCTGAGCGGAAACCAGATTGCATACCCGAGAGAATATTCTAGATGAACAGGGCAAGAAAGCCAGTCAGTTGATTATTGAGAAGTTTTTCCAACACTTGATAAACAGGGCAAAATAGAAATAGGCCTATAAAATGTAAGATTAGCTTGATCTCCCCTTTAAATAAAGGACACACTGGCTGCCTTCAAAGCAATGGGAACCTCCCCAGAGACGAGAGACAGGTTAAAAAGGTCAGAGATAGGCTTGGCGGTGATAGGGGCAGCAACCTTAAAGAAGAAAGGGTCTAAACCATCTGAACCAGATGTTATTTTGGGGTCAAGCTTAGAGAGCTCCTTTAACACCCCACCTGCAGGGAGAAACTTTGTAGCAGGGCAGGGGAAAGAGAGAGGAGCATCAGGGATAGTCGCATTAGAAGGGGTGGGAGATGAGGAAATGTTGGATGGGCAAGGAGGCATAGCAGAGTCAAATGAGTCCTGACTCAATGAAGTGGTGATGAAAGAGCTCAGCCATGTGCTCCTTGTCTGTAACAACCACATCGTCAATATTAAGGGACATGGGCAGCTGTGAGGAGGGTTTATTCTCCAGGTCTTTAACAGTTTTCCAGAACTTCTTGGGGTTAGACCCATAGAGAGAACTGCTCCTTAAAGTAACTAACTTTGGCGTTCTGGATAGCCTGAGTGCACTTTTCTAGTTTGCCTGAATGAGAGCCAGTCAGCCCGAGTATGTGTGGGCCAAGCGATTTGCTAAATGGCATTCTTGAGGTGGAGTGTAACTCTACCAGATCATGGTCGAACCTGGGGCTGAACCTGTTAAATTCTCATTTTCTTTATGTGCGCATATTTGTTAACGATACCCCTGAAAATAAATAAAAAATAAGGTCCAAGCGTCTTCGACAGAGGGGATCAAGCTGATTCTATACCAATATACAGAGGCCAGCTCATGAAGGAAGGCTTGCTCATTAAAGTTTTTTAGCAAGCGTCTATGACAAGTCGTTTCACTGAGCAGCCATTACACAGGCTGTAAAACAGTGATCACTTAGGTCATCACAGAAAACACCAGACTGATACCTATCAGGAGGATAACATCAAGGAGAGTAGCTTTTTCTGGGTGTTGGAGTCATACTTTGTAGGATTGGTAATAATCTGAGAAAGATTTAGGGAGTCCCATTGCTTTAGGACTTGGTCAGGTGGTTTAAGCACATCCCAGTTTAGGTCACCTAGCAGGACAGATTCAGACTTAGTGTAAGGGCATTTAGGGTACAGGCCGGTGCTGATGGTGGACATTAACACCCAGCAACAGTCAACAAAGAGCTAAAACCAGCAAATGAAATTGATTGGGGATCGACTTGGAGACAACCGAGCACTAAAGGTATTCCTTGGTAAAGATTGCCACTCCACCACCTTTGGAAGATCTGTCTTGCCGAAAAAGGTTAACATTAGTGTTCAAAACACTCCTCCTTAATCACGTTTCAGTAATGACCAAGACATCTGGATTGCATCAGTGAACCCACACTTTCAATTGATACATTTTAGGTAAAAAAGCTTCTAGTGTTAACGTGCAGAAAACCCAGGCTTTTACGAGAGCAGAGATCAGTGAAGCAGATATCAGAGCACAAATCAGAATGGGGGCTAGCAACAGTAGATGGGCCAGGGTGTACATGCATGTTTTCCAGAAAAAAAACAGCAGTAATACAATTAGGGCACGGCTGAGGACAGGGAGAGCTCTGCAGTGTTGACTTAGAACATTTGAATGTTCATTAGATGGTAAAAAGATCATATTCTACAGAAATGTCATCAGGTAACATGAATACAAAGCCGGCGAGAGGTGGTTAGCATAGGATGGGAGGCCAAAAGTCTGTGTAACCAATGGAGCAGGGCTGTCCAAACCTGTTCCTGGAGAGCTACCCTCCTGTAGGTTTTCAACCCCAGTTGTAACTAACCTGATTCAGCTTATCAACCAGCTAATTATTAGAGTCAGGTGCGCTAGATTAGGGTTGGAGCAAAAACCTACAGGATGGTAGCTCTCCAGGAACAGGGTTGGACAGCCCTGCAATAGAGAGTCAGAGTCCCGAGTGCGGGAACACACAGATTGTCCCACAGTTAAGTAAACAAGCAAGTTCATAGTCAACAAAGCACACAGGAGTCATGAGGATATCATGAAATATGAAATATCATAAAGCACAAGAGAAAAATATAATTTGGGGCTAGCCATTGTAAGTTCAGAGTCACTTGCCCCAACAGTCCATGTGTGCTGGAGGCGATCGAAAGCTCGGGAGAGAAGGGGGATTGTGGCGGGGGTACCTGTACCAGACAGGGGGAGACAGGCCAGGGAGACGGCGAACAGATTGCCAGGTGGAATCCAAGCAGCAGTGCAGCAGGCAATGGGAGTAGGTGAGAAGTTTGAGAGATGTTTTTTTTTTTCTCTGCACAGATGGAGGGGGTGGGGGGGGGTGGGAGGGGCTGTGAAACTCTCCTGCCATTGTTAGGCCAAACGTTCACATCTCTCACTTTACACTTAAGTGCTAATTTTAGTCAGATTCTTTCCTAGCAGCTTGATAGCCTTAATGATTAAGCTTTATATAACAAAATGACCTAGAGACAGTATTTTACTGTTTGGCTTCAGAAAGGAGGTTCAGACTGAATATTACTCACTCAGTTTTGTGTTGGATGGTATTTCCAGGTTCCGCTGTGTTTCTTCTGAAGGTTTTGGCTATTTAGAAGTTAGTTTTTGTTGATAGTCCTTGTTGGTAATAGTCCATTCAGTTCATTTTATCCAAAATCAAGGTTTTAGGTATGGAATTGTGAATTGTAATAAAGGTTTTGATGTTAGTATCCTTTAATAAGTCCTTGCAAATTTTTGTTTTACTTATCTACATTTATCAAACTCTAATTTTATGTTTTTGCAGAAGAACTCAGGAGCCCATGCTCTCTGTGTGTCTCCGTCTCTCTCCCTGACCACAGATAGTGGGGCAGCTTGTTAGCAGAGGTATGGCTGTACATTGAGCGATAGATCTGACACACAGAGGGGGAGGAAACATTAAGAGGAAAGCAAGAGCCTTAAGAGCACCTTGTCACACAAAACCCAGTAGCTTCGAGAAACATGTTCACAATTATCAGTTCAGAGAAAAGGGGTGAGATACAAAGTACAGTACTCCCTTGTCACCGCCAGATACTATGGGTTGTCAACTACCTACCAAATGGTGTTTCATGACCCAAAACACTATTATGCATAGCGTCTATTCTAACGCCACAACATTACAATCTACTGTAAGACAATCTGACTGGTATCTAGCAGCAGAGGACTATAATTATACTAGTAAAGAATAAAGGCAAGCCCAGATCAGATATCGTCAGCGACATTCATAGACACTGGAGCCCTCAGCAGCCGACTATAGCAAAGAACCCACAGTAAAATGACAGCATGGGTTGGGAGGGCAGAGCAGGGGAACAAAGAAAGCGATATCTAGTTTTTGGGGCTACAGTACTCAACAGTAAAACTAGAATTTAAAGTTTGGTACATAACACTAGACAGGTTTCTTTCCGTAGACGGCGGCGACACTCATATCAAACTGGTAATCACCACAAATCCACTTCCTGTCCAGAATAAGGGCAGCTCTTTGCGCCACAGCGCCACCGCGAGGCTGGAGAGGAGGGTGCAAGGCACCAGGTACAACAGTGCCGGCTGACCCATCTGCATCAGGGCAAGAGCTACAAAGGTGATGAGCAGCCCGATACCATAACCTGTAGAGCGGGAGCAAGGGAGAGGGTGAAAGAGGTAGGGGAAGCGTGAATCAGGTGTGTTACTGCTTGGTTGGAACAAATATTGTCTGTTATAGACTACAAAGTCGATTTGACAATCAAAAAGATTATGCAAATGAAAATGTGTTGGTCTTACCGATAGTGCAGGCCAGGAAATAGAACCGTGAGGACTGCATGAGGATGTCAAACCTGTGACAGTAGGCTACCAGCAGACCTGACACACACAGAGAGCGAGGCAGAGAGCGAGGCAGAGAGCGAGAGACCAGGTCAGCTAAGCTGGGACAAGTTCAGATAGCAGCTTTATCTCGCCACAGAAAGATGCTGTATGATATAGGTCCAGGTCAGGGAAAACTCTTGGCCCTAAATGAGATTTAGATTAGGCACTATGGGTGTTACCTGGTACTAAGACAGGATACAAGAGTAGAGTAAATCAAATTGTATTTGCCACATAACCAACAGTGTAGACTAACAGGGAAATGTTTACTAAATGGGCCCTTCTCAACAATGCAGGGAGAAAAATAAAAATAATAATAAAAATACGAGGAATAAATACACAATGACTAATGATAACTTGGCTATATACAGTGCATTCGGAAAGTATTCAGAGCCCTTGATTTTTTTCCACATTTTGTCACGTTACAGCCTCATTGTCAAATGGATTAAATTGTCCCCCCCCCCCTCAGTTTACACACAATACCCCATACTGACGACAAAGCAAAAACGGATAGATCACATTTACATAAGTATTCAGACCCTTTACTCAGTAATTTGTTGAAGCACCTTTGGCAGCGGTTACAGCCTCGAGTCTTCTTGGGTTTGAAGCTAAAATCTTGGCACACCTGTATTTGGGAGTTTCTAGCATTCTTCTTTACAGATCCTCTCAAGCTCTGTCAGGTTGGATGGGGAGCTTAGCTGTACAGCTATTTTCAGGTCTCTCCAGAGATGTTCGATCGGGTTCAAGTCCGGGCTCTGGCTGGGCCACTCAAGGATTCAGAGACTTGTCCTGAAGCCACTGCTACGTTGTCTTGGCGGTGTGCTAAGGGTCGTTGTCCTGTCGGAAAGTAAACCTTCGCCCCAGTCTGAGGTCCTAAGCGCTTTGGAGCAGGTTTTCATCAAGAATCTCTGTACTTTGCTTCATTCATCTTTCCCTTGATCCTGACTAGTCTGCCAGTCCCTTCCACTGAAAAACATCCCCAGAGCATGATGCTGCCACCACCATGCTTCACCGTAGGGATGGTGCCAGGTTTCCTCCAGACGTGACACTTGGCATTCAAGACAAAGAGTTCAAGCTTGGTTTCATCAGACCAGAGAATCTTGTTTGTCATGGTCTGAGAGTCCTTTAGGCAAACTCCATGCGGGCTGTCATGTGCCTTTTGCTGAGCAGTGGCTTCTGTCTGGCCATTCTACCATAAAGGCCTGATTAGTGGAGTGCTGCAGAGATGGTTGTCATTCTGGAAGGTTCTCCCATCTCCACAGAGGAACTCTGGAGCGCTGTCAGAGTGACCATCGGGTTCTTGGTCACCTCCCTGACCAAGACCCTTCTCCCCCTATTTCTCATTTTGGCCGGGGAAACAGCTCTTGGAAGAGTCTTGGTGGTTCCGAACTTCTTCCATTTAAGAATGATGGAGGCCACGGTGTTCTTGGGGATCTTCAGTGCTGCAGAAAGTTTTTGGTACCCATCCCCAGATCTGTGCCTCGACACAATACTGTCTTGGAGCTCTACGGGCAATTCCTTCAACCTCATGGCTTGGTTTTTGCGCTGACATGCACTGTAAACTGTTGGACCTCATGTAGACAGGTGTGTGCCTTTCCAAATCATGTCCAATCAATTGAATAAACCATAGGTGAATTTGCTAACATTTCTAAAAACATGTTTTTGCTTTGTCATTATAGAGTATTGTGTGTCGATTGAGGACATTTTTGTAACGTAACAAAATGTGGAAAAAGTCAAGGGGTCTGAATTGATGTGCAGGGTTACAAGGTAATTGAGGTAGATACAGTATGTATACTGAACAAAAATATAACATGCAACAATTTCATCGATTTTACTGAGTTACAGTTCATATGAGGAAATCAGTCATCAGAAATAAATGTATTAGGCCTTAATCTATGGATTTCACATGACTGGGAATACAGATGGGCATCTGCTAGTCATAGATAACTTAAAAATGGACCTCGCAATGGGCCTCAGGATCTAATCACTGTGTTTTTGTGCATTCAAATTGCCATTGATAAAATGCAATTGTGTTCGTTACCAGTAGCTTATGCCTGCCCATGCCATCATGGAGCACTCTGTTCATGTCATTGACATCAACAAACCGCTCACCCACATGACGCCATACACTTGGTGTGCGGTTGTGAGGCAAGTTGGACGTACTGCCAAATTCTCTAAAACGACGTTGGGGATGGCTTATGGTAGAGAAATTAACATTCAATGCTCTGGTGGACATTCCTGCTGTCAGCATGCCAATTGCACACTCCCTCAAATTGAGACATCTGTGGCATTGTGTTGTGTGCATTTTAGAGTAGCCTTTTATTGTCCCCAGCACCTGTGCACCTGTGTAATGATCATTCTGTTTAGTCAGCTTCTTGAAATGCCACACCTGTCACGTGGATGGATTATCTTGGCAAAAGAAACATGCTCACTAACAAGGATGTAAACCAATTTGAGCACAAAATGAAAGAAATAAGCTTTATGTGCATACGGAACATTTCTGGAATGTTTTATTTCAGCTCATGAAACATGGGACCAACATTTTACATGTTACGTTTATATTTTTATTCAGTGTACATATAGGTAGGATGTAAAGTGACTAGGCTAGACTAGGATAGATAATAAGCAGTAGCAGCAGCGTATGTGATGAGTCAAAGGAGTTGGTGCAATGTAAATAGTCTGGGTGGCCATTTGATTAATTGTTCAGCAGTCTTTATGGTTTGAGGGTAGAAGCTGTTAAGGAGGCTTTTGGTCCTAGAGTTGGCGCTCCGGTACCACTTGCCATCCAGTAGCAGAGAGAACAGTCTATAACTTGGGTGACTGGTGTTTTTGACAATTTTTTGGGCCCTCCTCTAACACCGCTTAGTGTATAGGTCCTGGATAGTAGGAAGCCCCAGTGATGTACTGGGCCGTACGCATTACCCTCTGTAGCGCCTTACGGTCAGATGCCGAGCAGTTGCCACACCAGGTGGTGATGCAACCGGTCAGGATGCTCTTGATGGTGCAGCTGTAGAACTTTGAGGATCTGGGGACCCATGACAAATCTTTTCAGTCTCCTGAGGGGGAAAAAGTGTTGTCGTGCCCTCTTCATGACTGTCTTAGTGTGTTTGGACCATGATAGTTCATTGGTGATGTGGACACCAAGGAACTTTTAAACTCTAGACCCGCTCCACTACAGCCCCGTCAATCTTAATTGTGGCCTGCTCAGCCCGCCCTTTCCTGTAGTCCACAATCAGCTCCTTTGTCTTGCTCACATTGAGGGAGAGGTTGTTGTCCAAGCACCACACTGCCAGGTCTCTGACCTCCTCCCTACAGGCTGTCTCATCATTGTCGGTGACCAGGCCTACCACTGGAGTGTCGTCAGCAAACTTAACGATGGTGTTGGAGTCATGTTTGGCCACACAGTCGTGGGTGAACAGGGAGTACAGGAGGGAACTAAGCACGCACATCTGTGGGTGCCCCATGTTGAGGATCAGCATGGCAGATGTGTTGCTGCCTACCCTTATCACCTGGGGGCGACCCTCAACGCCTTGATGATAGTGTTGGAGTCGTGTGTGGCCACGCAGTTGTGGGTTAACAGAGAATACAGGAGGGGACTAAGCACACACCCCTGAGGGGCCCCCATGTTGAGTGTCAGCGAGGCGGATATGTTGTTGCCCACCCTCAACACCTGTTGGCAGCCCATCGGGAAGTCTAGGATCCAGTTGCAGAGTGAGGTGTTCAGTCCCAGGGTCCTGAGATTAGTGATGAGCTTGGAGGGGATTATGGTGTTGAACGTTGAGCTGTAGTCAATGAACAACACTCCTCTTATCCAGGTGGGAGAGGGCAGTCTGGAGTGTAATAGAGATGGCATCATCTGTGGATCTGTTGGGGCGTAATGCGAATTGGAGTGGGTCCAGGGTATCTGGGATGGTGGTGTTGATGTGAGCCATGACCAGCCTTTCAAAGCCTTTCATGGCTACAGATGTGAGTGCTGATGGATTCTGGGTTCTGACTCCTAAACTTGTAATAGTGTTAATTATCAGGTATCCTATTGAAATATTGAGTGCTATAGTCTAGCGTCAACACCAGAAGATAATGGTTATCTGTAGGAGGAATGTATATGGTGGAGGGCAATCACATGTGGCAGGGACTAATAAGACTGGAGAGATGTGGTTTAGTGAGGAAGGGGGCCGAGGTCAGGGCACGTTAAGGGAGAAGGAACAGTTTATGGCCCGCATCACTTAATTTCCTGCCTAGCAATAAAGATGTAATGCTTAGAGAGGAGGAGGACATCACCCAAATTGGGAAAGAGATATATATACAGTGGGGCAAAAAAGTATTTAGTCAACCACCAATTGTGCAAGTTCTCCCACTTAAAAACATGAGAGGCCTGTAATTTTCATCATAGGTACACTTCAACTATGACAGACAAAATTAGGGAAATAAATCCAGAAAATCACATTGTAGGATATTTAATGAATTTATTTGCAAATTATGGTGGAAAGTAAGTATTTGGTCACCTACAAACAAGCAAGATTTCTGGCTCTCACAGACCTGTAACTTCTTTAAGAGGCTCCTTTGTCCTCCACTCGTTACCTGTATTAATGGCACCTGTTTGAACTTGTTATCAGTATAAAAGACACCTGTCCACAACCTCAAACAGTCACACTCCAAACTCCACTATGGCCAAGACCAAAGAGCTGTCAAAGGACACCAGAAACAAAATTGTAGACCTGCACCAGGCTGGGAAGACTGAATCTGCAATAGGTAAGCAGCTTGGTTTGAAGAAATCAACTGTTATTAGGAAATGGAAGACATACAAGACCACTGATAATCTCCCTCGATCTGGGGCTCCACGCAAGATCTCACCCCGTGGGGTCAAAATGATCACAAGAACGGTGAGCAAAAATCCCAGAACCACACGGGGGAACCTAGTGAATGACCTTCAGAGACCTGGGACCAAAGTAACAAAGCCTACCATCAGTAACACACTACGCCGCCAGGGTCTCAAATCCTGCAGTGCCAGACGTGTCCCCCTGCTTAAGCCAGTACATGTCCAGGCCCGTCTGAAGTTTGCTAGAGAGCATTTGGATGATCCAGAAGAAGATTGTGAGAAAGTCATATGGTCAGATGAAACCAAAATATAACTTTTTGGTAAAAACTCAACTCGTCGTGTTTGGAGGACAAAGAATGCTGAGTTGCATCCAAAGAACACCATTCCTACTGTGAAGCATGGGGGTGGAAACATGCTTTGGGGCTGTTTTTCTACAAAGGGACCAGGACGACTGATCCGTGTAAAGGAAAGAATGAATGGGGCCATGTATTGTGAGATTTTGAGTGAAAACCGCCTTCCATCAGCAAGGGCATTGAAGATGAAACGTGGCTGGGTCTTTCAGCATGACAATGATCCCAAACACACTGCCCGGGCAACGAAGGAGTGGCTTCGTAAGAAGCATTTCAAGGTCCTGGAGTGGCTTAGCCAGTCTCCAGATCTCAACCCCATAGAAAATCTTTGGAGGGAGTTGAAAGTCCGTGTTGCCCAGCAATAGCCCCAAAACATCACTGCTCTAGAGGAGATCTGCATGGAGGAATGGGCCAAAATACCAGCAACAGTGTGTGAAAACCTTGTGAAGACTTACAGAAAACGTTTGACCTCGGTCATTGCCAACAAAGTGTATATAACAAAGTATTGAGATAAACTTTTGTTATTGACCAAATACTTATTTTCCACCATAATTTGCAAATAAATTAATAAAAAATCCTACTATGTGATTTTCTGGATTTTTTTCTCATTTTGTCTGTCATAGTTGAAGTGTACCTACGATGAAAATTACAGGCCTCTCTCATCTTTTTAAGTGGGAGAACTTGCACAATTGGTGGCTGACTAAATACTTTTTTGCCCCACTGTATATATATAAACCACTGGTGGAACCATGTCTTTGTCCTATGCAGCTGTGTGACCCAATGGGTGAATAAACTTGATTTAAGCTTTACTAATTGTCTGTGAGTTTTACTCGGTTCATTTAAAACCTAACAGGGTGATAGTCATTACCTTGGCCTTCTTAAGCACAGGTCTGCTTGAAATATCTAGGTATAGAGTAGAGGGCAGATTATAGAACAATAATGTTACCTGGCACTAAGATGTCTCCAAATCCCAGCAGAGAAAAGGGCCTGTCACACAGAGCCAGGGGGGAGGAGTTGAGGCAGGGCACTTTAAGCACCATAGGAAGCTGGAGAAAGGACAGGAAGGACAGAGAGCATAGATTAGTACATTATTTCTTACTTTTATTACTACACCGGTTCAAGTGAAAAAACAACTTGTGACGCCAAATGAACAACAAAACATAAAATCAATTGATTGACCGATTAATTAATGATGCCAACTGTACCTTTTCATGTGTGGAGGAGTCAGAGGGACCAGCCGCAACCTCCACCATTATACTCTCACCACTCTGAAGACAGAAACACAGGAAACATGGTAGTGGCTTAATGTATGGTTGATCTAGCAAGTTATAGTTCTTTAAGTTCGTCCTGTAACAAAAAGCGTTTTAGAATGAAAATGTATCATTATTTCTTATTGAAAAGTTGGGCTCAACCATGAATGACTGACATACCTTGGTAAAGAGAGGTGTAATAAATACAAAGAAAATATCGTAGACAAACAGGGTCACCAACAGCATGGTGCAGGCCTGGAAGAAAGAACATCAAAGAAGACATTAATATGTCTTTTCATGCCCATGGTTAGATACACAGGCCATTGAGTGTCATAGAGCCCCGAGTTGTGGTTAGGAAAGTCATGGTCATTAACACACATGCATGATCATCAGTACAACTCGTGACCCTAGTTAGTTATTAAATGTGGTCAGTACCATAGACATAAAATCTATTTAAAAATAGTCCCAATTACAATCCACGACAGACCGATCGACTTAGTTGGATACGGACTTAAGCCTATTTTAACACAATTGTATAATTAGCCTAGCAGTAGTAATTGTGTTATGGGTTAGATGGAATGATCTGTGGGCATTGTATTTGGGCAGAGAGAAAGTACAAAGGCCTGTCTCTGAGGGCCTCATTCCATAAGGTTTGAATAAGAGCCAAGTGTCTGGCGATAGAGCTGATAGAACAGTAATTACAATCTATAACCGTGTCTTATATCTTTACTGTTTTATACCATTATATACTCTTAAGATAAATATATAGCACATTACATACACATACAGTACCAGTCCAAGGTTTGGACACACCTACTTATTCAAGTTTTTTTTCCTTCTACATTGTAACATAATAGTGAAGACATCAAAACTATGAAATAACACATATGGAATCATCTATTAACCAGAAAAGTGTTAAACCAATCAAAAAAAGTATTATATTTGAGATTCTTCAAAGTAGGCACCCTTTGCCTTGACAGCTTTGCACACTTTTGGCATTCTCTCAACCAGCTTCATGAGTTAGTCACCTGGAATGCATTTCAATCAAAAAGGTGTGCCTTGTAAAAAGTTCATCTGTGAAATTTCTTTCCTTCTTATTGCGTTTGAGCCAGTCAGTTGTGTTGTGACAAGGTAGGGGGGGTATAGAGAAGATAGCCCTATTTTGGGAAAGCTCAAGTCCATATTATGGCAAGAACAGCTTAAATAAGCAAAGAGAAATGACAGTCCATCATTACTTAAAGACATGAAGGTCAGTCAATCCGGAAAATATCAAGAATTTTGAACGTTTCTTCAAGTGCAGTCGCAAAAACCATCAAGCGCTATGATGAAACTGGCTCTCATGAGGACCGCCACATAAAAGGAAGACCCAGATACCTCAGCCTCAGAAATTGCAGCCCAAATAAATGATTTAGAGTTTAAGTAACAGACATCTCAAAATCAACTGTTCAGAGGAGATTGCATGAATCAGGTCTTCATGGTCGAATTGCTGCAAAGAAACCACTACTAAAAGGTCACCAATAAGAAGAAGAGACTTGATTGGGCCAAGAAAAATTAGCAATGGACATGAGACCGGTGGAAATCTGTCCTTTGGTCTGATGAGTCCAAATTTGAGATTTTAGGTTCCAACCGCCATGTCTTTGTGAGACGCAGAGTAGGTGAACGGATGATCTCCGCATGTGTGGTTCCCACCGTGAAGCATGGAGGAGGACATGTGATGGTGTGGGGGTGCTTTGCTGGTGACACTGTTGGGGATTTATTTAGAATTCAAGATACACTTAACCAGCATGGCTACCACAGCATTCTGCAGCGATACGCCATCCCACCTGGTTTGCGCTTAGTGGACAATAATTTGTTTTTCAAAAGGACAATGACCCAACACACCTCCAGGCTGTGTAAGGCCTATTTGACCAAGAAGGAGAGTGCTGCATCAGATGTGCTGCATCAGTGCTGAATCAGATGACCTGGCCTCCACAATCATCGGACCTCAACCTAATTGAGATGGTTTGGGATGAGTTGGACCGCAGAGTGAAGGAAAAGCAGCCAACAAGTGCTCAGCATATGTGGGAACTTCTTCAAGACTGTTGGAAAAGCATTCCGGGTGAAGCTGGTTGAGAGAAAGCCAAGCGTGTGCAAAGCTGTCATCAAGGCAAAGGGTGGCTACATTGAAGAATCTAAAATTATTTTTGGGGGTTACTACATGATTCCATATGTTTTATTTCATAGTTTTGATGTCTTCACAATTATTCTACAATGTAGAAAATAGTAAAAATAAAGATAAACCCTTGAATGAGTAAGTGTGTCCAAACTTTTGACTGGTACTGTTTGGGATGGGCGGTTATAAATATGTGCTTGTAACGTTGTATCTGGTCTTGGAAGCTACAACACCCAGTGTGGTGAATGAATCTAGCTTGAGCTTTCTTTGATATCTGTCTGGGTTATTGAGCCATAATGTAGAAACTAACAACTTGAATGGGGATACCCATACTAATGATTCTACTTATATGGTCAGTACATTATAGAGCTCCATCTATGCTGGTTTACCCATAGAAAAACATAGAAAGTAATCTTATTATAGGATCTCTATACAGGTGTACCCACCTTAAATGTGGGCAGTCTGATAGTCTTGAGCATGTAGAGACAAAAGGCTATGCCCAGGGCATCCTGTAACACCCAAGCCCACCTAGGTGAGGGGACATACACACACACATATAAAAATAATCATTTTGGGGGTGCAGGTACCCTGGTGGTTAGAGCATTGGGCCAGTAACCGAAAGGTTGCTTGATTGAATCCCCGAGCTGACAAGGTAAAAATCTGTTGTTCTGCCCCTGCTGCCCCTGAACAAGGCAGTTAACCCACTGTTCCCCGGTAGGCCATCATTGTAAGCAAGAATGTCTTCTTAACTGACTTGCCTAGTTAAAAAAAAAAAATGCAGGCTTTTGGCCGATAAAATACATAAAAAACAACAAATAAAATTGCCGCCAACCAATTGTCCATAAGAATAAAAAAATCCCATAGCAAAATACAGCTTTTTCAACTATTCGGTTCATGAAAATACCAGTTGATGACAAGTATATTTGACCGTACTGCTATGGGATCCCCCATGGCTCCTCACTATGCTAATTTGTATGTGGGTTACATGGAGAAACAGTCTATTTTCAATCTTCTCAAAAATGTTTTCTTGCCTAACATCATTATTTGGAAATGGTATATTGATATTATTTTTGTTCTATGGACGTGTGTTGCAAAACAGCTCCAGGCGTTCCATGCTTTTCTGAACATTTGAGATTTACTATTTCATTTGATACACGTCAAATCAGTTTTCTTGATCTTCTGATATTTTCTGAAGTGAAGTGTTCTATATCTTTTGTGAAGTGTTCTATACACGGATCTTTACAGGAAACCTACTGATCGTAACAGTTTGTTGTGGGCTGATAGTCACCTACTTCACCTACACCTACTTCCCAATTCTGTCAAATCAAAAGAATTTGTAAAAAACAAATCAGATTGACAGAAATATGGTTGAGACACAAAGAAAATTCAAGGAGAGGGGGTACAAAAGTGGTCAGATTAATACTGCCATTGAGAAAATTCTAAACAAAACGAGCCATGGGTCAGTCTCGCAAAAAGAAGCATTCTTGCATTTTAACTACCCCGCTATTCAAAGTACTCTGAACAAATGAAGGGAATCGTTCTCAAACATTGGCACATTCTATGATCCGATGAGAGTATCGGTAATGTGTTTTCGGACATCGGTCGTATTATCGCGGGGCAGAAACCTCAGAGATCAATTGGTAAACTCTGATTTACCACCCCAAGATATCCCTGCACAACGTGTATTGCGCCCCTACTGGATGGAAACTACAAGTGTAATGGCTGTGCTCAATGCAATGGTCCTTATAGATGTAGATCCTTCAAACACCCCCAAACAGGGAAACAGATCCCAATCTAAAGGTGTTATTACGTGCTCCACTAAGGCAGTTATTTATCTTATAACTTGTCCTTGTGATAAAAATGATGTGGGTAAAACAAAGCGCAAATTAAAAGTACGTATCTCGGAGCATCGTAGCACCATAAGGTGCAAAAACTCGACTTACCCAGTTGCGGCCCACTTTTTGGAAGCAAACCACTCGATTTCGTCTCTACGTTATATTGGCATCGAACATGTCACCCTCCCTAGGAGGGAGTGACCTCGACAATTTATTATTAAAATGAGAGGCTACCTGGATCTTTAATTTAAAGGCCCTTGCTCCCTTCGGTCTCAACGTAGACTTTGATCTGAAGCCATTCTTGTGATTTTGCTATTGTAAATGTTTGTAGGCTTATGTAGCCAAATTGCATCTATGATCGTATGCTATCCATTTATATTTTTTGTATGCTATTTTAATATATGAGAATGAATCAATGATATCAGGCCACACCCGGCCATGATTACAGACACCTGTGTGTGTCTTTTGACACTATATAAAATTAGTCACCCCGCAGTGTTCGTCATTATACCCTGATGAGGACAGCTTGTCTGTTGAAACGTTGGACACAACATTTTTGCATATGAGCTCCTAGAATGGCCCCAATAACATATTGGTAAAATCATGGTACAATTATTAAGTTATTGGATATAGCCTGTGGTCTATCATCAGGTGTGCTATTAAAACCTGTTGCGACGAGCAATCCCGTATCCGGGAGCGTAATTATAGCCTCAAGTGCATTACCATAACGCAACGTTAACTATTCATGAAAATCGCAAATGAAATGAAATAAATATATTGGCTCTCAAGCTTAGCCTTTTGTTAACAACACTGTCATCTCAGATTTTCTCTGGCAAACAAACAGCACAGACCTGAGGACACCATCCAACCTGGAACTGAGTGAGTAGTGTTTGGTCTGATGCTATTTTGAAAGCCAAGAAGAAAAAGAAAAAAAGAAAATAAAGTACATTACAAAGATATATTTTATTTTAAATGGAGACTGAATGCTGAGTTAAGGCTCCCAGGCTTGCAAGGACAGACCAGATGCAAATTCAATGAGCACTAAGGTGTGAAGTAAAAAGGTGTTGAGGCCTTTGGTCCCAACAAGTGGCATGAGTCTTTGAAGCATCCTTTGAAGCCCCCACCAGCCGTTCAAAGACCATTCACTGGTATTTTCTACAAGAAATCTGCCTCCAGAAATAAAAGCTTCACCCAAGTGGGTGTGACACCTACTACTGTTGCACTGCTGCTTGGATTCCACCTGGCGATCTGTTCACCGTCTGCCCTGGTCGTCTCCCCGTCTGCTACAGGTACCCCCACCACACTCCCCTGTCTCTCCCGAGCTTTTGGTCACCTGAAGCACTCACACACTGTTGGGGCGAGTAACTCTGAACTTACAATGGCCAAGTCGTTATACATAAAAAATATATATTGTACGTTTTGCTACTTGCCTCATGACTCCTGCATACCTTGTTGACTACAAACTTTCTTTACCCAACCGTGGGACCGAGTATGTTTTTTCCCCACACTTGGGACTCTGCCTCTCTATTGGTTACTTTTGGCCTCCCATCCTATTCTAACCACCTCTCACCAGCTTTGTATTCATGTTACCTGATGAAATTGCTGTACAATATGATCTTGTTGCCATCTGATGCACATTGATGTCATAAATCAGCACTGCTGAGCTCTCCCTGTCCTATGCCGTGCCTTGATTGTATTACTGTTGATGATATCTGGAAATGTGCATGAACACCCTGGCCCATCTGTTGCTAGCCCCCATTCTGATTTGTGCTCTGCTTCACTGATCTCTGCTCTCGTAAAAGCCTAGGTTTTCTGCACGTTAACACTAGAAGCTTATTACCCTAAAATGGAACATTTGAAAGTGTGGGTTCACAGCAACAATCCAGATGTGTTGGTCATTACTGAGACGTGGTGAAGGAAGAGTTTTGAATACCGATATTAACCTTTCTGGTTATAACCTTTTCGGCAAGGCAGATCTTCCAAAGGTGGGGGAATGGCAATCTTTACCAATGATCACCTTCAGTGCTTGGTCTTTCCCCAAACAATTTGATTTGCTGGTTTTAAGCATTAAACTTTCAAATAACTCTTTGTTGACCTGTTGCTGGGTGCTATCGTCCTCCGTCAGCACCGGCCTGTACCCTACCTGCCCTAAACTCTCTCCTGGCCCCTTACACTAAGTCTGAATTTGTCCTGCTTGGTGACCTAAACTGGGACATGCTTAAACCACCTGAGCACATGGCTAGCTCTTCAGTCACCACTTCATTAAGTCAGGATTCCTATTTGACTCTGCCATGCCTCCTTGCCCGTCCAACATTTCCTCATCTCCCACCCCTTCTAATGCGACTATCCCCGATGCTCCTCCCTCTTTTTCCCCTGCCCCGCTACAAAGTTTCTCCCTGCAGGCAGTCACTGAGTCCGAGGTTCTGCCTTCCAAGCAATGGGTACCTCCCCAGAAAAGGCTTGGCGATGATCGGGAAGCAACCTTAAAGAAGAAAGGGTCTAAACCATCTGACACAGATGTTTTTTGGGGGTCAAGTTTAGCAGCCACACTCCTTTAGCAGCCACACTCCTTTAGCAGCCACACTTCATACTTTACTTAAAGGGAGAGATCAAGCTTATCCTAACTGTTATAGGCCTGTTTTTATTTTGCCCTGTTTATCAAAAGTGTTGGAAAAACTTGTCAATAATCAACTGACTGGCTTTCTTGATGTCTACAGTATTCTCTCGGGTATGCAATCTGGTCTCCGCTCAGGTTATAGATGTGTCACTGCAACCTTATAGGTCCTCAATGATGTCACAATTGCCCTTAATTCTAAGCAATGTTGTGCTGCTATTTTTATTGTCTTGGCCAAAGCTTTAGACCATTCCATTTTTGTGGGCTGGCTAAGGAGTATTGGTGTCTTTGAGGGGTCTTTGGCCTGGATGGCTAACTAAGTCAAAGAGTGCAGTGTATAAAGTCAGAAAATCTGCTGTCTCAGCCACTGCCTGTCACTAAGGGGGTACCACAAGGCTCGATCCTAGGCCCCACGGTCTTCTCAATTTACATCAACAACATAGCTCAGGCAGTAGGAAGCTCTCTCTTCCATTTATATGCTGATGGTACAGCCTTATATTCAGCTGGCCCCTCTCCGGGTTTTGTGTTAAATGCTGGACAACAAAGCTTTCTTAGTGTCCAACAAACTTTCTCTACCCTAAACCTTGTTCTGAACGCCTCCAAAACAAAGGTCATGTGGTTTGGTAAGAAGAATGCCCCCCTCCCACAGGTGTTATTACTACCTCTGAGAGTTTAGAGCTTGAAGTAGTCACCTCATACAAGTACTTGGGCGTATGGCTAGACGGTGCTAAAGTTCAATCTAGACTTGGTTTCCTCTATTGTAATCACTCCTCTTTCACCCCAGCTGCCAAACTAACCCTGATTCAGATTACCATCCTACCCATGCTAGATTATGGCAACATCATTTATAGATTGGCAGGTAAGAGTGCTCTCGAGCGGCTAGATGTTCTTTACCATTCAGCCATCAGATTTGCCACCAATGCTCCTTATAGGACACATCACTGCACTCTATACTCCTCTGTAAACTGGTCATCTCTGCATACAGACCCACTGGTTGATGCTTATTTATAAAACCCTCTTAGGCCTCACTCCCCCCTATCTGAGATATCTACTGCAGCCCTCATCCTCCACATACAACTGTTCTGCAAGTCACATTCTGCTAAAGGTCCCCGAAGCACACACATCACTGGGTCGCTCTTCTTTTCAGTTCGCTGCAGCTAGCGACTGGAATGAGCTGCAACAAACACTCAAACTGGACAGTTATCTCAATCTCTTCATTCAAAGACTCAATCATGGACACTCTTACTGACAGTTGTGGCTGTTTTGTGTGATGTATTGTTGTCTCTACCTTCTTTCCCTTTGTGCTGTTGTCTGTGCCCAATAATGTTTGTACCATGTTTTGTGCTGCTACCATGTTGTTATGTTGCTACCATGCTGTGTTGTCGTCTTAAGTCTCTCTTTATGTAGTGTTATCTCTCTTGTTGCGATGTGTTTTGTCATATCTATATTGTATGTATATTGTATGTATTTTAAATGTTTAATCCCAGGCCCCCGTCCCCGCATGAGGCCATTTGCAGTAGACCGTCATTGTAAATAAGAATGTGTTCTTAACTGACTTGCCTAGTTAAATAAAGGTTCAATTATTATTATTATATATTTTTTTAAAACAGAAACCCTGACACAAACACCTCAAGAATACTATATTAGCCTACTGAGCTGCATTCATTATATCTGGGAGCAAAAGGCTGAAGCCACTCTTCAGGTCTCAGGTAATGTTACTCATCCCTCTAGCATAGTTAACCAGTGAGACGGCTGGAAGATTCCCGGAATAAGGAGAGAATAAGCAGGAAATCCGGGAATCCTCTAACCAGGATTTCTGAAACTCTGTAGACAATGGATGTGAGAAAGACCCTTTAAACAGGTCCACATTCAAAGCCACGGGTCCAAACGGATTACCAGGACGTGTACTCAAAGCATACGTGGACCAACTGGCAAGTGTCTTCACTGACATTTTCAAACTCTCCCTGACCGAGTCTGTAAAACCTACATGTTTCTAACAGACCAGCATAGTCCCTGTGCCCAAGGAAGTGAAGGTAACCTGCCTAAATGATTACCTCCCCGTGGCACTCATGGCGGTAGCATGAAGTGCTTTGAAAGGCTGGTCATGGCTCACATCAACAGCATCCTCCCGGAAACCCTGGACCCACTCCAATTCTCAACAGATACACAGATGACGCAATCTCAATCGCACTCCACACTGCCCTTTCCCACCTGTACAAAAGGAACACCTATGTGAGAATGCTTTTCAATGACTACAGCTCAGCGTTCAACACCATAGTGCCCTCAAATATTATCACTAAGCTAAGGACCCTGGGACTAAACCCCTCCCTCTAACTGGATCCTAGACTTCCGCCCCCAGGTGGTAAGGGTAGGTAACAACATGTCTGCCACACTGATCCTCAACACTGGGGCCCCCCCGGGGTGTGTACTTAGTCCCGTCCTGTACTCCCTGTTCTCCGACGACTGCGTGACCAAGCACGACTCCATCACCATCATTGAGTTTGCTAACTACACAACAGTGGTAGGCCTGACCACTGACAACGATGAGAGCCTATATGGAGGTCAGCGAACTGTCAGTGTGGCGCCAGGACGACAACCTCTTCCTCAATGTGAGCAAGACAAAGGAGCTGATCGTGGACTACAGGAAAAGAAGGGCCGAACAGGCCCTCATTAACATCAACAGGGCTGTAGTGGTGCGGGTAGAGAGTTTAAAAGTTCCTTGGTGTCCACATCACCAACAAACTAGCATGGTCCAAACACATCAAGACAGCCGTGAAGAGGGCACGACAACACCTTTTCCCCCTCAGGATGCTGAAAAGATTTGGCATGGGTCCCCAGATACTCAAAAAGTTATACAGCTGCACCATCAAGAGCATCCTGACCGGTTGCATCACTGCCTGGTATGGCAACTGCTCGCCATCTGACCGTAAGGCGCTACAGAGGGTAGTGCGTATGGCCCAGTACATCACTGGGGCCAAGCTTCTTGCCATCCAGGACCTATATAATATGTCAGAGGAAAGCCCATAAAATTGTCATGGACTCCAGGCAAGCACAAAGTCTAGGACCAAAAGGCTCCTTAACAGCTTCTACCCCTAAGCCATAAGACTGACAAACAATTAATCAAATAGCCACTGGACTATTTACATTGATGCCCCTTCATTTGTTTTGTACACTGCTGCTACTCACTGTTTATTATCTATGCATAGCCACTTCACAGCTACCTACATGTATAAATTACCTCAACTAACCTGTACCCCTGCACACTGACTCGTTACTGGTACCCCGTATATAGCCTCGTTATTGTTATTTTATTGTGTTACTTTTTAGATTTTTTTTATTTATTTGGTAAATATTGTTCTTGTAAAAAAAAACATTGTAAAAACTGTACTTGAACTGCACTGTTGGTTAAGGTCTTGTAAGTAAGCATTTCACGGTAAGGTCAGCACCTGTTGTATTCGGCGCATGTGACAAAGTTCGATTTGATTTGATCACACGCCCACAGAAACTCACTGGTCTTCGTTGCGGAACACGCCCCAGATAACACTGACTCCGATGCAGAAGGCTGACAGCAGCAGCATGCGGACCTGAGGCCTCTTGTGGCAGTAGGGAAGGTTGTTCTCTGGGATCCTATATACACACACAACAAACCAGGAATAAATTAGAAGTTGGAAAAAGTAAAAACCAACAATAGTTAGAGAAGAGTAAACTATTTGCATTGATTCAGTTTGTGTTTTTGATTGGTTGATTGAATAGGCCTACTCTTCTTGTGATTTGTGTTAGGTTGATTGGGTACCCCTTAATCTGTGATTATGAACAGATCTTTGTTAGGTTTATTTGATAAGTATCTCACCTGCACTTGCCAAAGGGGAGTCTCCTCACAAAGGGCCAGAGACAGTTGTAGAGGCCAACAGACGAGGCCAGACAGAATATCCCAATAATGATATACACTAAACCGACAGAGAGCGCGAGGATTAGCATACACACTATATACACACACACACAGAGAAATGAACAGGAGGCTGTGGCTAAAGCAACAAACAAAAAAAGGTATGTAGAACTCAGATCGATTGTCTGTGGGGTGAAGTTAACCTCCCCTTTCATGTAAAAAAAAGGCATGACCATCATGCTTTTAGGGAAAGAGGATTAAATCTTGTACATGTATTAAACTGAGTTTGACCAATGCCAGTCATTTTCTCTGTGACAGAAAACTTTAACCCCTGCAGGAAGGGCAGTGTATTTCAACTAGCTTATTGTAATGTAATTACCTATTTTTTAACTGACATCTGCAAAAACAGGTAGAGAGAAAGAGAGACATGGAGAAAGGCTGAGGGAGGCGGACAGACAGACAAAGAGAGAGAGAGACAGAACGCTACAGGTAGAGATAACGACAGCTACAGGTGTATATCTCGGTGTGTACCCAGGTGGTCGTAAAAGAAGTAGAGCAGCACGAGCATCGAGCAGCACATGACCACAAACACAGAGATCATGATGGGCGTCACATCCACCGTCTCCTCATCCTGCTTCTCCGCGCTGTCGTCACGCTTGTGCTTCATGTAGCGCCTGCAAAGGGACACAACAGGGACACGTGAGGGAGGGAGGATGCCCCTGGGATGCCGAACTGACCTCTGAACAGTAGAGGCAATTTCAGTCAAGCCCTCTCTCTCTCCACTCTGCTTTTAGCCACCCCAGCAATGGCCACTCAGCTTTGCAGTGTAGCTGGCTCTTTCTCTCTGGTCAACATCACTACTGAGTCACTCTAAATGACAACACCAGTCACATAGCCATGCCCTCCACTCCACATAGAATGTCTCTTCAGACAACACAAGGATTCACTCAGCCTTGGCCTATGACACTGCCTCCACACACAGTAGAATGAGTCTTCAGACTGCAATTCAATGGAATAACATCGGACAAGATGAAACTGTCTTGGGTGGGTTTTCCCCAGAGATGATAACTAGGGATGTGCATCTGACTCTATACATGGGCTCTAATACGATACAGGAACGATCCATTTTCATTTGAAACAATTCGGTTTGATTAGAGAACGAATCGATGCGATTCGGTAAGATACACTAATGCATAAACACATACATTTTCCATTCTAAATTAAAATGGCACCGAAGCAGAAGGCAGACGTTTTACATGCCCCAACCGATTGTGTTTTTTGTTAGTTTATCTGCGTTGTTTGTAACTTCTTTACTATTTTTGTACATAATGTTGCCACTACTGTCTCTTATGACCGAAAATAACTTCTAGACATTAGGACTGCGATTACTCACCACAGACTAGCAGAATAATTTTTCTTCTTTCACGACTCTGATGAGCCCGAGGCGGAGGATATACGGCTCCCTCAGGAACAGGCCCCTACCCCAGTGATCTGCGTGAAGTGGCGGAGAAAGAGAGGCCGGAGGGCGGGCTGCCTTCTGAGGAGTAGGCAGCGATCGAATAAACCCCCACTCCCCTCAAATCTGCTCGCAAACATGCAATCTTTGGACAATAAAATGGACGAGTTATTGGGAAGATTAAACTACCAAAGGGACATTGAAAACTAACATCCTATGCATCACGGAGTCGTGGCTGAATGACGACAATATCAACATACAGCTGGCTGGTTATACGATGTACCGGCAGGATATAACAGCGGCGTCTGTTAACCTCTATGCGCACCGAACCCGTTAGCGGGGTTCAATTCGAAAACATACGGTGATCGCTACATAAATAGTCATATTAAACATTCATGCAAATACAAGTGTCTCACATGTTTCGAAAGCCTAGAGTCTTGCTAATCCAACTGCGCTGTCAGATTTAAAAAAGGATTTACTGCGAAAGAATACGATGCGATTATCTGAGGACAGAGCCCCATAAAAAAAAAACTATTTCAACCAGCACAAACGTTACAAAATCACAAATTGCGATAAAATAAATTGTTTACCTTTGACAATCTTCCTCTGTTTGCAATCACAATGCTCATTGTTACACAATTAATTATCTTTTGTTTGATAAAATACATTTTTACAGCCTAACACGAAACATTTTGTGAACCGCTTGTGTCGTGAATTCCATCTCATTCAATTTTCGACGACACATTCGATGTAAATACACACACTAAACGTGACTTTTCCAGTCATGTTTGGTTTCATTGCAATCAACTGGTTGTTTGTAACACAACCAAATGTGATGGGTCATTTCGCGGGACGTATTGACTGAAAGAAAGCGATTTGAAGACAACAAGTAATGACATCATTGTGCGCCTATGATATGACTGCTGTTTCGTTGATTGACTGTATTTTAACCCAATGACCACTGATCGTCTTGAAATCTAGCTTGGTCGATAGCCATGTGCTGAGGTAAACGGCAATATGTAATGGTTATGTGTTGGAAGACCAACCCATGTAGTAAACTCCGGCGTAAAGAGGGTCATTCACCATTGATGATTCATACTGGAAGGAGCCGCGCATGATGCGCACAGCACTTTTTTTGTAAAGCGCATCTTCAGCTGTTTATATATCAATCAGTATGGCGACTAAGTCAGGGAAAGCTAAATCTAAGTCTAGATATACAGATGTACACACAATTTTGGAAGAAATAGATCGGGAAAGTGAGACAGAGATTGTTGGAGGATGATTCATTTAGCTAGCATAGCTTTGATTCCCAAAAGGAGGAATATTTTTTGAATGGAGAGGACATCGTTTTGGACTGGTAAGTTCTTCTCATGCTAATGCCATTGTTTGAAATTAATAATATAAAATATTATTTGTGATTTAAAACATTTTTTGTAGCAATATATAAAAATGTAATGAAATGTGTACACGTTGGCTATACGGGTAAAGTACACGTTGGCTATACATTGTGGGTGGGGGTATGTTTGTAAGTATGTATGACCCATAGCCTATGTTTGTATGTATGTGTATGACCCATAGCCTATGTTTGTGTGTGTATATACACACATATTGTGGATTAGAGGGAGCATGGCCGAGATGCGTGTCTGCCGCTCCACCCCACCCCACCCCCACATGAAATAGCCTATTTGAGGCTGTTGAGGGGAAGGCAGGCCCACAACAATGGCCAAAGTGAAATGGAGACAGTAGATACAGCTGGTCTGTTGTAATATAATAAAGACAGTAGATCTAGCTGGTCTGTCATAATATAATAGAGACAGTAGATCTAGCTGAAATGTCATAATATAAAAGAGACAGTAGATCTAGCTGGTCTGTCATAATATAAATGAGACAGTAGATCTAGCAGGTCTATAATAATATATTCAACCTTATGTTCCCTGTACTCTCTCATATATATATATATATTAATTATACCTGTTGATACAGGGCTCATATGTGAAACTATTCTAACTGAACATTTTCTTTCACAGTGACACTGACTCCGAATGGGAGCCCCCAGTGCCAAGGTGTCCATCCCCCACTGAAGCTGGTTCATCCAGCCGGACACCTGTTGTCTCAGCGCTACTGGGGCATGGAGTGCAAAAAATGTCCCCATTCCAACTGCAATAAAGGACTACAACAAGAGCATGGGAGGTGTGAACCTGTCAGATGCGCTGATAGGCTATTACAATGTTCTCCATTAGACGATGAAATGGTACAAGACCTTCTTCTATCATTTCATCGACATTGCTGTGGTGAATGCATTCATCCTACACTAGGAAATGGCTAAGAGCTGTGTAAAG
The DNA here is from genome assembly GCF_057628025.1 of Oncorhynchus mykiss. NCBI lineage: Eukaryota > Metazoa > Chordata > Actinopteri > Salmoniformes > Salmonidae > Oncorhynchus > Oncorhynchus mykiss. The sequence continues at coordinate 1,818,867 of NC_143049.1, forward strand.
CCCCCCTCATCTCACAGCTAGCCTTCAGAGAGCTGCTCATCAAGGAGCTTGCTGGCTACAGCACCACTGCACCACGTTCTGGCCCCTCTACCTCTGTCCCTTCTGCTCCTGCCACAAGTGGTGTTCATCTGCCCAAATGTATTTATGCAGGCATGGATGTGCCTCAGGGCCAAAAGGGCACAGCATGGAGGAGTCGCTGTCGTCTTTGCAAAATGAAGTCCCCCATCACCTGCACCACATGCTTGGTGACCCTCTGCTTTACAGCAGAAAGAGACTGTTATGGCACCTGGCATCAGCAGCACAATATTGTGTAGAGGACTGAGGGTCTTCCAAATATTGAAACTGTTATTTTGTAAATGTATATATATTTTTTCATGTTTTTCTCAATTTTTTGGGGGGGGTGTGTTAGAATACAATTTTGGTATTTTGTATATAGTTATTCCATTCTAAATGTATAACTTCACCAATTTGGCCACTTGGGTACATTTGGGCTACTTGTGTGGGACACCTGGGTGACTTCATGATAAATGTCATGTAGCACACTCATTTTGGAAGTTATCATTCTGAAACTTTGCACAAGTACTGTTGCCCTCTTATGTTTTTCACGGAAATTGTCCCCATCATCCTATCTGAATGTTTGTTTTATCTTGTTCATTATAAAGATGATACAACAATAAAAATAAAAAACTTAGGTTTTTTTCATTGTATTATCTAAACCAGATCTATTTTGTTATAATCTCCTACATTCAATTCACATTTACACAAACTTCAGAGTGTTTTCTTTCAAATGAAACCAAGAATATGCATATCCTTGGTTCTGGGCCTGAGCTACAGGCAGTTAGGTTTGGGTATGTCTTCAGGCGGAAATTGAAAAAAGTAGGGGGTAGCTGTAAGAGGTTCAAGGGCGGCGGTCTATGTATTTTTGTAAACAACAGCTGGTGCACGATATCTAAGGAAGTCTCGAGACATTGCTCGCCTGAGGTAGAGTTTCTCATGACCTACCGAGAGTTACCTACCGAGAGAGTTCTAATCTATATTCTTTGAAGCTGTTTACATACCACCACAGTCAGAGGCTGGCACCAAGATAGCTTTGAATGAGCTGTATTCCGCCATAAGCAAACAAGAAAACACTCACCCAGAGGCGGCGCTCCTAGTATTCGGGGACCAAACTGAAATCAGTTTAACCTCATTTCTATCAACATGTTAAATGTGCAACCAGAGGGAAAATAACTCCAGACCACCTTTACTCCACACACAGAGACGCATACAAAGCTCCCCCTCACCCTCCATTTGGCAAATCTGACCATAATTCTATCCTCCTGATTTCTGCTTACAAGCAAAAATGAAAGCAGGAAGCACCAGTGACTAGATCAATAAAAAAATGGTCAGATGAAGCAGATGGTAAGCTAAAGGACTGTTTTGCTAGCACAGACTGGAATATGTTCAGGGAGTACACCACATCAGTCATTGGCTTCATCAATAAGTACACAATTGACGTCGTCCCAACAGTGACCGTACGTACATACTAGAGGTCAACCGATTAATCAGAATGGACGATTAATTAGGGCCGATTTCAAGTATTCATAACAATCGGAAATCTGTATTTTTGGGTGCCAATTTCCGATTATTTATTTTTTATACCTTTTATTTAACTATGCAAGTCAGTTAACCATTGCACTCCACGAGTAGCCTGCCTGTTACGCGAATGCAGTAGAACACATTCTTATTTTCAATGACTGCCTAGGAACTGTGGGTTAACTGCCTTGTTCAGGGGCAGCATGACAGATTTTCACCTTGTCAGTTCAGGGGATCCAATCTTGCAACCGCACAGTTAACCATTGCACTCCACGAGTAGCCTGCCTGTTACGCGAATGCAGTAGAAGCCAAGGTAAATTGCTAGCTAGCTTTAAACTTATCTTGTAAAAAACAAGCAATCATAATCACTAGTTATAACTACTGATCCAGTTTAGCAGGCAATATTAACCAGGTGAAATTGTGTCATTTCTCCTGCGTTCATTGCACGCAGAGTCAGGGTATTTGCAACAGTTTGGGCCGCCTGGCTCATTGCGAACTAATTTGCCAGATTTTACGTAATTATGACATACATTGAAGGTTGTGCAATGTAACAATAATATTTAGACTTAGGGATGCCACCCGTTAGATAAAATACCAAACGGTTCCGTATTTCACTGAAATAATAAACGTTTTGTTTTCGAAATGATAGTTTCCGGATTCGATCATATTAATGACCAAAGGCTCGTATTTCTGTGTGTTATGTTATAATTAAGTCTGATTTGGTAAAGCAGTCTGAGCAGCAGGCCCGTAATCATTCATTCAAACAGCACTTTCGTGCGTTTTGCCAGAAGCTCTTCGCAAGCACAGCGCTGTTTATGACTTCAAGCCTATCAGCCTAATGGCTGGTGTAACCAATGTGAAATGGCTAGCTAGTTAGCTGGGTGTGTGCTAATACTGTTTCAAACGTCACTCGCTTTTAGATTTGGAGTAGTTATTCCCCTTGCGCTTTTGTGGAGCGATGGGTAACGATGCTTCGAGTGTGGCTGTTGTCGATGTGTTCCTGGTTCGAGCCCAGGTAAGGTCGAGGGGGGGGACGGGAGCTATACTGTTACACTGGCAATACTATAGTGCCTATAAGAACATCCAATAGTCAAAGGTATATGAAAAACAAATGGTATAGAGAGAAATAGTCCTATAAATACTATATTAACTACAACCTAAAACCTCTTAGCTTGGAATATTGAAGTCTCATGTTAAAAGGAACCACCAACTTTCATATGCTCTCATGTTCTGAGCAAGGAACTTAAATGTTAGCTTTTTTTACATGGCACATATTTTACATGGCACACATTACTTTCTTCTCCAACACTTTGTTTTTTCATTATTTAAACCATGTTTCATTATTTATTTGAGGCTAAATTGATTTTATTGATGTTTTCTAAGTTAAAATAGGTGTTAATTCAGTATTGTTGCAATTGTCATTATTACAAATTTAAAAAATATATTTAAAAAATTTGGCCGATTAATTTTTTTGGTCCTCCAATAATCGGTATCGGCGTTGAAAAATCATAATCGGTCGACCTCTAGTACATACCCCAACCAGAAACCATACATTACAGGCAGCTTCCGCACTGAGCTAAAGTCTAGAGCTGCCGCTTTTCAAGGAGCGGGACTCTAACCCGGAAGCTTATAAGAAATCCCGCTATGCCCTCCTACAAACCATCAAACAGACAAAGCGTCCATACAGGACTAAGATCGAGTCGTACTACACCGGCTCCGACGCTTGTCGGATGTGGCAGGGCCTGCAAACCATTACGGACTACAAAGGGAAGCACAGCCAAGAGCTGCCCAGTGACATGAGCCTACCGGACGAGATAAACTACTTATACACTCACGTCGAGGAAAATATCACTGAAACATGCATGAGCGCACCAGCTGTACCGGAAGACTGTATGATTACGCTCTCCGCAGCCGATATGAGTAAGACCTTTAGACAGGTCAACAATCACAAGGCCACAGGGCCAGATGGGTTACCAGGACGTGGACTGTGAGCATGCAGCTAGAAATGTACCAACTAGAAAGTGTCTTCACTGACATTTTCAACCTCTCCCTGTCCGAGTCTATAATACCAACATGTTTTAAGCTGACCACTATAGTGCCTGTGCCCAAGAACACTAAGGTAACCTGCTAAAATGACTACTGACCCGTAGCACTCACGTCTATAGCCATGAAGTGCTTTGAAAGGCTGGTCATAGCTCACATCAACACCATCATCCCAGAAACACTAGACCCACTCCAATTTGCATACCGCCCCAACAAATCCACAGATGCTGCAGTCTCTATTGCACTCCACACTGCCCTTTCCCACCTGGACAGAAGGAACACTTATGTGAGAATGCTGTTCATTGACTACAGCTCAGCGTTCAACACCAGTGCCCTCAAAGCTCATCAATAAGCTAAGGACCCTGGGCATAAACACTTCCCTCTTCAACTGGATCATGGACTTCCTGACGGGCCACCCCCAGGTGGTAAGGGTAGGTAACAACACATCCGCCACGCTGATCCTCAACACAGTGGCCCCTCAGTGGTGTGTGCTCAGCCCCCTCCTGTACTCCCTGTTCACTCATGACTGCACGGCCAGGCAAGACTCCAACACCATCATTACATTTGCTGATGACACAACTGTGGTAGGCCTGATCACCGACAAACGAGACAGCCTATAGGGACGAGGTCAGAGACCTGGCCATATGGTGCCAGGACAACAACCTCTCCCTCAACGTGATCAAGACAAAGGAGATGATTGTGGACTACAGGGAAAAGAGGACCGAGCAAGCCTCCATTCTCATTGACGGGGCTGCAGTGGAGCAGGTTGAGAGCTTCAAGTTCCTTGGCGTGCACATCACCAACAAATTAACATGGTCCAAGCACACCAAGACAGTCGTGAAGCGGGCACGACAAAACCTATTCCCCCTCGGGAGACTGAAAAGATTTGGCATGGCTCCTCAGATCCTCAAAAGGTTCTACAGCTGCGCCATCGAGGGAATCCTGACTGGTTGCATCACTGCCTGGTATGGCAGCTGCTCGGCCTCCGACCACAAGGTACTAGAGAGGGTAGTGTGAACGGCCCAGTACATCACTGGGGCAAAGCTTCCTGCCATCCAGGACCTCTATACCAGGCGGTGTCAGAGGAAGGCCCTGAAAATTGTCAAAGACTCCAGCAACCCTAGTCATAGATTGTTCTCTCTGCTACCACAAGGCCGTACCGGAGCGCCAAGTCTAGGTCCAAGAGGCTTCTAAACAGCTTCTACCCCCAAGCAATAAGACTCCTGAACATCTAGTCAAATGGCTACCCAGACTATTCACATTGACCCCCCCTATCCACACCACTGCCACTCTGTTGTAATCTATGCATAGTCATTTTAATTAACTCTACCTACATGTACATACTACCTCAACTAACCGGTGATCCCACACATTGACTCTGTACCAGCACCCCCTGTATATAGCCTTCACATTGACTCTGTACCGGTACACCCTGTATATAGCCTCCACATTGACTCTGTACCGGCACCCCCTGTATATAGCCTCCACATTGACTCTGTACCGATACCCCCTGTATATAGCCTCCACATTGACTCTGTACCGGCACCCCCTGTATATAGCCTCCACATTGACTCTGTACCGGTACACCCTGTATATAGCCTCCACATTGACTCTGTACTGGCACCCCCTGTATATAGCCTCCACATTGACTCTGTACCGGTACCCCCTGTATATAGCCTTCACATTGACTCTGTACCGGTACCCCCTGTATATAGCCTTCACATTGACTCTGTACTGGTACCCCCTGTATATAGCCTCCACATTGACTCTGTACCGGTACCCCCTGTATATAGCCTTCACATTGACTCTGTACCGGTACCCCCTGTATATAGCCTTCACATTGACTCTGTACCGGTACCCCCTGTATATAGCCTTCACATTGACTCTGTACCGGTACCCCCTGTATATAGCCTTCACATTGACTCTGTACCGGTACCCCCTGTATATAGCCTCCACATTGACTCTGTACCGGTACCCCCTGTATATAGCCTCCACATTGACTCTGTACTGGTACCCCCTGTATATAGCCTCCACATTGACTCTGTACTGGTACCCCCTGTATATAGCCTTCACATTGACTCTGTACTGGTACCCCCTGTATATAGCCTCCACATTGACTCTGTACCGTAATACCCTGTATATAGCCTCCACATTGACTCTGTACCGTAATACCCTGTATATAGCCTCCACATTGACTCTGTACCGGCACCCCCTGTATATAGCCTCCACATTGACTCTGTGCCGTAATACCCTGTATATAGCCTCCACACTGACTCTGTGCCGTAATACCCTGTATATAGCCTCCACACTGACTCTGTACCGGCTCCCCCTGTATATATTGTTATTTTTTACTGCTCCTCTTTAATCTCTTATTCTTATCCGTATTATTTGGAACTGCACTGTCGGTTAGGGGTTTGTAAGTAAGCAATTCACTGTACACCTGTTGTATTCGACAAGTGACAAATAAAATGTGATTTGATTTAAAATCAAATCTGCTGCTGATGTAGCTCATGAGCTGGGCCTCTCTGAGCTGGAGCCGTCTTAGCTGACTTGTGTGTGTGAGAGTGTAAATTATGTATGTCTATAGTGTGTACTATGTAGGCACCTGAGCTGAGCCAAAGAGAGACTTGGCATCTACCGACCCACTACCACTATCATACTGGGGGGGGGGGGGGCTATGTTTTTTGTCCCCCCACTTTGGTTCTGAAATCACCATCACTTGTCATTTTTTCAGATTAAGTGTTTGAGCTAGTAATGTAACCATTTTTAACGTTTACAAATTATCCAATGAATATGTAGTACAACTTTGGATTCCATCCCATCTCAAAATAATCAAATGATTTTGACTTTTCGCTTCGGCCATGAAGTGTGCCTCACAAACATGATTGCCGTCCTCATTATGAAATTATTAACTTAACCCTTTTTATCTACAAATGACCAAATGCACTGATGGTTTTGGTAGTTATGCATTAAACAATTGCTGATGGTGAACCTGAACAATCCAAATAAATAGATTGTAAACCCTGTTCAGCAGGTATAGCCAGATGAGTCGTCTTCAGAAGCTTACTTTTATACCAGTAAAACACAACTTTTACACCATGCACAATAACCTAGCAAATCACATATGTTGTTACTCAACTAATAAAGCCATTTTAGCATTTGAATGCTGAAAGTGCAGCACAGATGTGCAAGATCAGGAACAGGCCGACTACCTCGGTCTGCGAGCGAAGCAGTTTGACAAGGCTACTGATATTGCCTGGGGTTATCCGGCATGCAACATGACTTGTAGATGAATGACTGTCAACCCAGTTACATGCAGTTCGACACTGAAAGAGAGGACGCATCAGTTGTCCCAAAAGATGAGCGGGGCCTCCCGAGTGGCGCAGTGGTCTAAGGCCAGAGATTCTGGGTTCCAGTCTAGGCTCTGTCGCAGCCGGCCGCGACCGAGAGACTCATGGGGCGGCGCACAATTGGCCCAGCGTCGTCCGGGTTAGGGGAGGGTTTGGCCGGCATGGATGTCCTTAACCCATCGCGCACTAGCGACTCCTGCGGCGGACCGGGCGCAGTGCACGCTGACACGGTCGCCAGGTGTACAGTTTCCTGCAACACATTGATGCAACTGCCTTCCGGGTTAAGTGGGTAGTGTCAAGAAGCATCGCGGCTTGGTTGTGTTGTGTTTCTGAGGATACACGGCTCTCGACTTTCGCCTCTCCCGAGTCCATACGGGAGTTGCAGCGATGAGACAAGACTAACTACAGATTGGATACCATGAAATTGGGGAGAAAAAGGGGTAAAAAAAATATTACATTTTCCGAACAAAAAAAACATTTGCTAAACATTTTAGCAAATCGGCAATTTGTAGCCTTTTAATGTATATTCTGACAGGTGCGTGGTGCAGGTGCACTTGTAACTTAAACATTTGAATCAGGGACTGATTCGGTGTATCGGTGAATCATTACATCTCAAATGATAACCCTTGATAATTAGACCTTGGTCTAAATGAAGCCCCCACCACACTTCCCTTGTCTCAGAGCACGCTGCTTTCCACAACTGTCTGTTTGAGTGGCGTAGGGCGGTCTAGCGGTCTCCGCTGCTGCCTCCAGATCACATATACTGCTGCAGCATTGATTCAAATCTGGCCCAATGCAATGTCAGCGCACACTCTCCTCTATTTTCCTCTCTACCTCTTTCCTATTGTTAATTTGTTTAAATAAATATAATTCATTCATACATACACACACACACACACACACACACACACACACACACACACACACATACATATATATATATATATATATATATATATATATATATATATATATATATATATCTGAGCTTTAACTATTATTAATCATTAGTTATAAAAGAGACATGAGGGGTGACATAATGAAGCTTGGGAGAGGCTGAGTGCAGGGAAAATGGTCACATGTGGCACTACTGATAAGGGGAGGAACTGTTTTAGGCCCATTTCACTCAGCTCCCTGACAGGCAATAATGATGCAATGTGTAGTGATAAGGAGGAGACTCTCTCCACGGGTGAAACCACATATTTGTCTAATGCAGCTGTATGGAACCTCTGGGCAGAAAAACATGGTTTAAAGCTTTCATGGTGTCCGTTGAGTTTGTACTCTGAAAATTAGTAACTATTTATCTATCTATCATATATCACTATATACAGTTGAAGTCGGAAGTTTACATACACCTTAGCCAAATAGATTTAAACTCAGTTTCACAATTCCTGACATTTAATCCTAGTAAAAATTCCCTGTCTTAGGTCAGATAGCATCACCACTTTATTTTAAGAATGTGAAATGTCAGAATAATAGTAGAGAGAATGATTTATTTGAGCTTTTATTTCTTTCATCACATTCCCAATGGGTCAAAAGTTTACATGCACTCAATTAGTATTTGGTAGCATTGCCTTTAAATAGTTTAACTTGGGTCAAACAGTTTGGATAGCCTTCCACAAGCTTCCCACGATAATTTGGGTGAATTTTGGCCCATTCCTCCTGACAGAGCTGGTGTAACTGAGTTAGGTTTGTAGGCCACCTTGCTCGCACACGCTTTTTCAGTTCTGCCCACAAATTTTCTACGGGATTGAGGTCAGGGCTTTGTGATGGCCAGTCCAATACCTTGATTGTGTTTTCCTTAAGCCATTTTGCCACAACTTTGGAAGTATGCTTGGGGTCATTGTCCATTTGGAAGACGCATTTGCGACAAAGCTATAATGTCTTGAGATGTTGCTTCAATATATCCACATCATTTTCTTCTTCAAGATGCCATCTATTTTGTGAAGTGCACCAGTCCCTCCTGCAGCAAAGCACACCCACAACATGATGCTGTCACCCCATGCTTTTTTTTGTTTTGTTTTTTGCTTGCAAGCATCCCCCTTTTTCCTCCAAACATAATGATGGTCATTATGGCCAAACAGTTCTATTTTTGTTTCATCAGATGAGAGGACATTTCTCCAAAATGTAAGATCTTTGTCCCCATGTGCAGTTGTAAACCGTAGTCTGGCTTTTTTAATGGCGGTTTTGGAGCAGTGGCTTCTTCCTTGCTGAGCAAGGAATTTCAATTTCAAGTTATGTCGATCTAGGACTTGTTTTACTGTGGATATAGATACTTTAGTACCTGTTTCCTCCAGCATCTTCACAAGGTCCTTTTGCTGTTGTTCTGGGATTGATTTGCACTTTTCGCACCAAAGTACGTTCATCTCTAGGAGACAGAATGCGTCTCCTTTCTGAGCGGTATGGCGGCTGCGTGGTCCCATGGCGTTTATACTTGCGTACTATTGTTTGTACAGATGAACGTGGTGCCTTCAGGCGTTTGGAAATTGCTCCCAAGGATGAACCAGACTTGTGGAGGTCTACAAGAGGTCTTAGCTGATTTCTTTTGATTTTCCCATGATGTCAAGCAAAGAGGCACTGAGTTAAAAGGTAGGCCTTGAAATACATCCACAGGTACACCTCCAATTTACTCAAATGATGTCAATTAGCCTATCAGAAGCTTTTAAAGCAATTACATAATTTTCTGGAATTTTCCAAGCTGTTTAAAAGCACAGTCAACATAGTGTATGTAAACTTCTGACCCACTGGAATTGTGATACAGTGAATTATAAGTGATCTGTCTGTAAACAATTGTTGGAAAAATGACTTGTATCATGCACAAAACTATAGTTTGTTAACAAGACATTTGTGGAGTGATTGAAAAAACGAGTTTTAATGACTCCAACCTAAGTGTATGTAAACTTTGGACTTCAACTGTACACACACACACACACACACACACACACACTACTAGTCAAAAAAATGTGGACACACCTACTCATTCAAGGGTTTTACTTCCTGTTTACATTGTAGAATAATAGTGAAGACATCAACATTTTGAAATAATACATATGCAATCATATAGTAACGAAAGAGATTGTTAAACAAATCAAAATATAAAATATGTGTTAGATTCTTCAAAGTAGTCACACTTTGCCTTGATGACAGCATTGCACACTCTTGGCTTTCTCTCAACCTGCGTCATGAGGTAGTCACCTGGAATGCATTTCAATTAACAGGTGTGCCTTGTTAAAAGTTCATTGGAATTTCTTCCCTTCTTATTGCGTTTGAGCCAATCAGTTGTGTTGTGACAAGGTAGGGGTGGTATACAGAAGATAACCCTATTTGGTAAAAGACCAAGTCCATATTATGGCAAGAACAGCTCAAATAAGCAAAGAGAAACGACAGTCCATCATTACTTTAAGACATAAAGGTCCGTCAATCCGGAAAATGTCAATAACTTTGAACGTTTCTTCAAGTGCAGTCGCAAAAACCATCAATCGCTATTTATTTAGAATTCAAGGCACACTTAACTACCATGGCTACCACAGCATTTCGCAGTGATATACCATCTATCTGGTTTGCGCTTAGTGAGACTATTATTTGTTTTCAACAGGACAATGACCCAACAGGGCTATTTGACCAAGAAGGAGAGTGATGGAGTGCTGCATCAGATGACCTGGCCTCAACAGTCCCCCGACCTCAACCCAATTGAGATGGTTTTGGATGAGTTGGATTGCAGAGTGAAGGAAAAGCAGCCAACATGTGCTCAACATATGTAGGAACTCCTTCAAGATTGTTGGAAAAGTATTCCAGATGAAGCTGGTTGAGAGAATGCCAAGCTGTCATCAAGGCAAAGGGTGGCTACTTTGAAGAATCTAACATGTAAAATATATTTAGATTTTTTAAAACACTTTTTTGGGGTACTATATGATTCCATATGTGTTATGTCATAGTGTTGATGTCTTCACTATTATTCTACAATGTGAAAATAGTAAAATAAAATAAAAACCCTTGAATGAGTAGGTGTCCATACTGTACATATCTGCCACACTTCTTGATGGCCTTGCTGATCCTACTACCACCAGTCTCACTTGTTGTTGTCCTTACTGCTACTACTACTACCAGTCTTACTTCTTGATGTCCTTGCTGCCGGCCCAGTATCCTCCGATGGCCACCGTCCCCACAGCCATGAGGAAGATGATGACCATGTTGTAGTCCAGAACAGGCTCGCTCGGGGCGTACATGGCCACCTCTCGGCCCTGTCCAAACGTCTGCAGGGGACAGGAACATGGCATTTGGGTCAATTTATTGATATTTGTTAGTCACGTTAATTGTCAAACATTAAGTTTGTTTGAACAGAGTCACATACAGGAAGGAGGATGCAACATGCCAATCGCGGCAGATAAAACATGTCATAAATAGAACTGACCTGGTACCTTAATGCTTTCTCTACATGTTAGAGGCATCTCTGATCTATAAGATATATGCTTTACTGAACATTGCACAATCCCACATTGTGCCTTGCTGAACAGTGTTGATGTAGCCTGGTCCCAGATCTGTTTGTGCCATCATTCTACTCCTTGACGGTCCTTGTCATGTCAAACAAGCATGATGGCTGGCACCTAGGCTCATATTGGTTGGTCTCCCCTCTCACCTTACTGATGTCCAGCATGTCAGTGTAGCTGAGCAGCGCCACAGGGATGTCAATCTTCTCATACTGAGTCTTGTTTCCTGCTGGTGGGGTCTTATCAGGAAAAATAAATTAGCAAATACTGTACAGAAGCAAAAGCCTTTTAGAAAAATCTATATTCAATCTATTATTCATACACCAAGTAGGCTACTAGGACAGATACACACGATGACCTACAGTCACCTCCAAAATAATTGGCACACTTGACAAAGCAAAAAAGACTGTATAAAATAAATAATACAAATACTGTGCTATATTGTGTGCTAAAATTATATTATTTTATACTAATGCAATTGCTCAGAGAAACAACCAGAAAATAGGTGTCAAAAGTATTGGCAGCCCTGTTTTCAAAACTCCGGCATATTTTTCAAAAATATTTCATGAATTTGGAGAACACATTGGGAAGGATCTTAGACCATTCCTCCAAACATAATATTTCCAGATCGTTGATATCCTTCAGTCTGCACTTAGACTGCCCTCTTCCATTTAAACCACAGATTTTTTAAATCAGGTTCAAGTCAGGAGACAGAGGGCCAATGCAAAATGTGGATTTTGTGGTCAATTAACCATTTCATTGTGAATTTTGAAGTGTACTTGGAGTTATTGATCCACAAGTTTCAGCCTCCTGGCAGAATCAGACAGGTTTTTGGTTAAAATATCCTGGTACTTGTTAAGGTCAATGGCATCAGGAACTCTTCCAAGGGCCCCAGGACCAGTGGAAGCAAATCAGCCGCATACAATCAAAAGATCCACCACCATATAGGCAGGTACCAGTAGTTATGAGGTTATTTTCAGCATACTTCTTTTGATGCCAAACCCACCACTAGTGTACGTGGTTTTGAGACTTAGTGACCCGAAGATACCAAGTTTTGTAATTTTCAACTTTGGCTCTTAGATTTTTCTTTGACTCCCAAACCATCTTCTTCACTGTGCATGGGGACACTTGCATCCAATACCAGGCAAGTTGACCACTGTTCCAGTGGTTTTAAACTTCTTAACTTCTTAATTATTCTTGTTGTACCTAATGCCTGATTTATGAAGACGAACAACCATTTGTCTTTTCTTTGCCTTTTCTCATGGTGATGGATGACATACGTTGTACATGTGTGTTACCAAGTTTTCATACCCCCAGTGAAACTGGAAGACATACTGGAGGCCACAATACAGTACAAACTGAGATTACATTTTTTTTTTAAAGTAGAATGTTATTGCAGATTTCATTTTGTTTGATTTAATTTCTAAGAATCTTTAGGGGTGCCAATAATTTTGACACATCTTTGAGAAAACATATATTACTTCTTAAACTAAATCTATTTCTCTAAGCAATTGTATAATTTTTCATACAATATAGCTCAGTATTTATATCATTTATTTATACAGTCTTTTTTGCTCATCTTTATCAAGGGTGCCAATAATTTGTGGTGACTGTATAACCTGAATACTAAGGTGTGTTCAAATGCTCTTATTCTGCTTCCAAGCCTATTAGAACTGCAGTAGTGAAGATCAAAGGAAACAGGAGAGATAGCTAAAGAACATAGACAAGTATGGAACCACAGGCTAACATGATAGGACTTGCTGAATGATATGGTTTGACTCTTACTAGCCTGTCTTTTCTGAATGATATGAGTTGATTCATGCCAGCCTGTCTATGATATGAGTAGTCTCTTACCAGCTTGTCTTTGCTAAATGAGTTGACTCTTACCAGCCGGTCTTTGCTGAATGATATGACCAGTAATGTAGTTGTAAATGCTGATTGCCATTCGCGGTAAGTAAAGTTGCGCTCCCTATACTTTCAATGCCTTTTTTTCTGCCGAAGGTGGGTGAACACAAATGTGGTTTTACCCTCCAATACACCATTGGATATGACTCTTACCAGCCTGTCTTTGAAGAAAGATTCACCTCTTACCAGTCTGTCTTTGCTGATGATGAGCAAGCCTTTAGCTCCGTTGAGCTGGGCCAGGCGGACCTTCTCGTAGAAAGTGCAGTTCCCCCTCATTACCATGGGGATACGATTGGTGAAGCCCCCCTCCGGGACGTCCGACGAGGAACACAGGACTGACGGTGTCAGGTCATAGATCTGGAGACGGGACTGGAGACAAAGGATAGGTTAACAATGGGGGGCGCTCGCAATGTTTCAACTTGTCAGGGCAGCTGTATTTTGAGAGTATCCAGCATAGAGCACAAACACACACTACTGTTTGTCCGACATCTCTCAGGAATTTAGGTTACTCCACCACTTACTGCTTTGTCGAGGTGCTGAGGTAGACGAGCCCACTGGGAGTTGAAGAAGATGCAGTAATCTTTTCCTTTGCTCTGGCTTTTGTTTCTGAAATGGGCCATGCCATATTCCCCGACAACCTTGCATAAGAGAATGAAAATTATTAACAGACAGTGGTCAGAAGAACTTAAGATGTTTCAGAGACTGGCCTAGACCTTGATCATGACTCTCAGTTCCATTACATTACACATAAGAGTCATTGGACGAAGGTGTAATGTTCAGACCGATCCCCGACACTCAATCGGAACCAGTGGAGGCTGCTGAGGAGAGGACAGCTCATAATTACGGCTGGAATGGAGTCAATGGAGTGGTATCAACCACATGGAAACAACGTTTTTGAGGTGTAGGATACCATTCCATTGACTCTATTCAAGACATTACTATGAGCCATCCTCCCTTCAGTAGCCCCCACTGGTCTGAACATTAACACGCATCATTTGCGGTACGGTTTTGGAAGCATAAGGACCGTATCCTTTAGAGGTCGGCCGTTTAATCGGAATGGCTGATTAATTAGGGCCGATTTCAAGTTTTCATAACAATCGGAAATCGGTGTTTTCGGACACCGATTTGGCCTTTTTTTTAAAAAATGTAACGCCTTTATTTAATCTTTATTTAACTAGGCAAGTCAGTTAAGAACACATTCTTATTTTCAATGACGGCCTAGGAACGGTGGGTTAACTGCCTTGTTCAGGGGCAGAACGACAGATTTTCACCTTGTCAGCTCTGGGGATCCAATATTGCAACCTTACAGTTAACTAGTCCAACGCAATAACGACCTGCCTCTCTCTTGTTGCACTCCACAAGGAGCCTGTTACGCGAATGCAGTAAGCCAAGGTAAGTTGCTAGCTAGTTAACGATCCCTGTACAGGGATCAACATCAGGGGAAATTTCAGAGTGACAACTAAAAATACAACTTCGTAACATTAAACATTCTTGAAAAGGCAAGTGTCTTACACCCTTCAAAAGATTAGAATCTTGGTAATCAAACTATGTTTTCCAATTTAAAATAGCTATTACAGAGAACAAATACCATGCTTTTGTTTGAGAAGAGCAATCAACAACAGAAACATTTTCCGCCATGACAGTTTTTACACATTTACATCTGAAGGTAAAATGATGACTTACATTCTGATATTTTGCTCTTATTTCTCTTCCTGAGGGTCCCAGTGATCAAATGAAGTGCCGTTTTCTTTGAAAAAATCAATTTTTATAGCCAAAATCGAAACATTTTGTAAACTGTTTGTGCCATGAATTCCATCTCTAGCAATTTTTTTACGGAGCATTTGACGTGATTACACACCGTAAACAATCGTTTATCTAGTCATGGTTGGTTTCAGTGCATTCATCTGGATGTTTGCAACACAGCCAAACGTCATTGTTTTTTTTTTTGCGGGGAGTATTGACCAAAGTGAACTGATTTGAAGACAACGAGCAATGACTACCTTACGCACCAATAATTTTAGCGAAGCTTCATTGATTGACTATATTTCTGCCCAATGATCACTGATCTTCTTGAAATCTAGCTGGGTAGATAGCCAATGAGCTGAGGTAAACGCCAGTATGTAATGGTTTTGGGTTGGACCACAATTCCTTGTTTGTAATCGCACGCGCAAGGAACTCCATTCTCGCCTTGACGATCAGAGGAGTTGCTGTAAGGCTTTTTACGCGCAGCTGTATTTCGGAAAGTTGTAGTTTCAACGATTTCATTGAAGATATCATGGCGAATAAATCAGGAAAAGCGAAGTCAAAGTCTAAAGTGAAAGTGAAAAAGTGAAAGTGAGACAGATGTTTTGTTTGAGGAATCTTGGAGTGTTATGATTCAAACGAACTGAAGAGCTGTGTCTGCGAGGACAGGACTTCTGGACGGGTAAGTGCTAATGCCGTTTTATGAAATATAAAAAAAAAAATATATATATATATATATATATATATATATATATATATATATTTTATATATAAAAAATTTACAAAATTTAAAAATTGCAATGAAATGTGTGGTTTGTTTGTGTGTGTGTGTGTGTGTTGGTTTGTTTGGGTTTGTGTGTGTGTATATATATGTATATTTATTTTTTTCCATGTCAGATTATATTTTCCATTTTTTTATTCAAATGGAATGGAGTAGAACAGCAAACACACACATGGCCACTGCGCCTGCTACTCCTCTTCATTTCCATATGAAATAGCCATTGGGTGCTAGGGGCGAGTGCAGGCCCACAACAATGACCGGAGTTGAATGGAACAGCACTTCACCTTAGTGACTGTTCCCTCTGCTCTATACAATACATATCTGTTTATTTTATGTGATGATAAAAGGCTCATACAATACAAATATTTTTTTTATGTTTTCTTTCACAGTGATAGCGACTCCGACTGGGAGCCCCCGGTGCCAAGCTGCCCGCTCTACCTCTGCCCCCAGTGGTGTTCATATGCCACAGTTCATTACTGCAGGCATGACTGTGCCTCAGGGCCAAAAGGGCACAGCATGGAGGCGTTGTTGTGTTCTGTGTCGCATGAAATGCACCACTTGTTCAGTTTGCCTCTGCTTTACATCAGAAAGAGACTGCTATGGGACAGGGCACAGGCAGCAAAATATTATGACGAGGACTTCCAAGGCGTGTACTGTTTTTAACAAATATTTATTTTCTAATATTTTTTTTAAAATTGTTTTGTGTGTGTGTGTGTGTTAGAATTGCTTTTTGATATGTTGTATATAGTTATTTGCACTGCTGTATATAGTTATAGGTCATTTCACCAATTCGGCCACTTGGGTACATTTGGGCAACTTGTGTGGGACACCTGGGTGACTTCATGCTAAATGTCATGTAGCTCATCCATTCCTGAAGTTATCAGTCTGAAACTTTGCACATCTACAGTTGCCCTCTTGTGTTATCCATCAAAATTATCTCCAGCATCCTATCTGACTGTGTGCCTATTCTAGTACATGTGAAAGATGAAACTACAACAATAAAAAACAGAAAACGTATGCTCTTTCTTTCTCTTTTCTTCCACCATATCTACTGTGTTATATTCTCCTAGATTCAATTAACATTTCCACAAACTTCAGAATGTTTCCATTCAAATGATACCAAGAATATGCATATCCTTGCCTCTGGGGCTGAGCTACAGGCAGTTAGATTAGGGTATGTCTTCAGGCGGAAATTGAGAACAAAGGGATGCAGCCATAACAGGTTAAACTTATCTTATAAAAAACAATCAATCATAATCACTAGTTAACTACACATGGTTGATGATATTACTAGATATTATCTAGCGTGTCCTGCATTGCATATAATCTAACTGAGCATACAAGTATCTAAGTATCTGACTGAGCGGTGGTAGGCAGAAGCAGGCGCGTTAACATTCATTCAAACAGCACTTTCGGGCAGTTTGCCAGCAGCTCTTCGTTGTGGGTCAAGCATTGAGCTGTTTATGACTTCAAGCCTATCAACTCCCGAGATGAGGCAGGTGTAACCGAAGTGAAATTGCTAGCTAGTTAGCACGCGCTAATAGCATTTCAAACGTCACTCGCTCTGGGCCTTGGAGTGGTTGTTTCACTTGCACTGCATGGGTAACGTTGCTTCGAGGGTGGCTGTTGTCGTTGTGTTCCTGGTTCGAGCCCAGGGAGGAACGAGGAGAGGGACGAAAGCTATACCGTTACACTGGCAATACTAAAGTGCCTATAAGAACATCCAATAGTCAAAGGTTAATGAAATACAAATTGTATAGAGGGAAATAGTCCTATAATTCCTATAATAACTACAACCTAAAACTTCTTACCTGGGAATATTGAAGACTCATGTTAAATGGAACCACCAGCTTTCATATGTTCTCATGTTCTGAGCAAGGAACTTAAACGTTAGCTTTCTTACATAGCACATATTGCACTTTTACTTTCTTCTTCAACACTTTGTTTTTGCATTATTTAAACCACGTTTCATTATTTACTTGAGGCTAAATTGATTTTATTGATGTATTATATTAAGTTAAAATAAGGGTTCATTCAGTATTGTTGTAATTGTCATTATTACAAATAAATAACAATTTCAAAAAATTCGACGATTAATCGGTATCGGCTTTTTTGGTCCTCCAATAATCGGTATCGGCTTTGAAAAAACATTATCGGTCGACCTCTAGTATCCTTCATATAAGCAAGAAATCATTTTCAAAAAAAACTACAGATTAAATTGATACACACTTTTACAGGGTTAGTGTTCCCACACAGCCATATCTCCATGTTACAGCACGTTTACGGAAGACAGAGGGACAACCTGTGCTAATTAGCTTTCTAGCATGCTCCAAACACCTGTGTAACGGAAGAAGGCCGCCAGAAGCGTGTTGTCACCAAAAATATACTGTCGGCTGCAACTGTGATGAAGCCGGTTATAACACTGTACAGTAAGTGTATATTTTGCATTTGACAAATTATTTTTGATGTAATATTAAAGTAAAGGGCTTTATGTTTCTAGAACGGTATCTAAATTGGGAATCGATACACGTTTAGATGGAGTATTTGGCTGTCAGAGCCAGTCTACCTCTGAAAATAACAAGGTCCTCGGACTTTAAAGTGACAATCAGCAGTAGAAACAATAACAAAGGCGTGTCCTCGCCCCTGTTTCGGTAAAAAGCTGATGATAGGGCTGGAGAAATGTAACCACCCTCAAATTCATAGACAGAGCTATGATGCAAGGACTGACAATAATGTTTCTACCATGTTTTGTGCTGCTACCATGTTGTGCTGCTGCCATGTTGTTGTTATGTGGTGTTGCTACCATGCTATGTTGTCATAGGTCTCCCTTTATGTAGTGTTGTGGTGTCTCTCTTGTCGTGATGTGTGTTTTGTCCTATATTTTTAATCCCAGCCTGGTTGTGAATGAAGTTGTCAAGGAAGTGAATTTGTGTTAATACAGGACCTATGGAGCCTCTGGTTCACATTTCCAGAGCAAGCCTAAATTGTCTTTAAGACTGGCCACACTAACGTTAACTGTGGGTGCAGTACTGCATCTTTCCAACACCAGTTAGTTAACGTTAGCTAGCTAGCTTTACTCTTATGCACAAGCTTAGCTAGATATTTCTCAAAGTGACAATACCAGCAGACACGATATGAGAGGTGTATAATGAATTCATCTTAAACCACCGCGATACTTCAACTATCAAAGTCATATTACAGAAGGATTTACAGAGGACGTCTAGCAGACCCTGAGTCGCGCAGCGGTCTAACATGCTGGAACAGACCGCCCGCATGCGTCTTCGCGCGCATGTTGATTTCGTCCACCCACACTAGACGTGATCACGACACAGGTTGAAATATCAAAATAAACTCTGAACCAACTATATTAATTTGGGGACAGGTCGAAAAGAATTAAACATTAATGGCAATTTAGCTCGCTACCTTTCTGTTGTCCTGGGATATCAACATTTGGTTGTTATTTTACCTGAAATGCACAAGGCCCTCTACTCTGACAATTAATCCACAGATAAAGGGGTAAACTGAGTTAGTTTCTAGTAATCTCTCCAACTTCTGGCTACTTCTTCTTTGGGCTTTATATGGTGGTTGGCAACCAACTTTAAGGTGCATTACCACTACCAACTGGACTGGAGTGTGGACCTCAGTTCATCGTTCAATCACCCAAGTGGGTAAATGCTCCTAAAAACCAATGAGGAGATGGGAGAGGCAGGACTTGCACATGTCAAGTGTCACACATAGAACCAAGTTCTATTTTAGCGTCTGGATACACAGACGCTCGTTGATGCACACACGATGCAAGCGGTGTGGTCAGCATGTAATGCACTACATCGCAGTGCTAGAGGAGTCATTACAGACCTGGGTTCAATCCTGAGCTGTATCACAACCGGCCATGATCAGGATTCCCATGTGGCAGCACAGAATTGGCCCAGCATCGTTAGGGGACTGTTCGTTGTAAAAAACAATTTGTTCTTAACAGACTTGCCAGTTAAATAAAGGTTAAATAAATACACAATAAAACGAGCCCTGTGTAGCTACGAATATTCTCAGCGCCCTACTGTACCTCGACTAACCTGTATCCCAGCACATTGACTTGGTACAGGTACCCCCTATATATAGTCTCGTTATTGTTATGTAATTTTCTTGTGTTACTTTTTGATTTGATTTTGTTTATTTAGTAAATATCTTCTTAACTCTATTTCTTTAACTGCATTGTCGGTTAAAAAAAGGCTGCATTTCACGGTAAGGTCTACCTACACCTGCTGTATTCCGCGCATGTGACAAATAAAATTTGATTTGTACTCAATCGTTGGTGTATGTTAGCATGCACATGTAACGGATGTGAAACGGCTAGCTTATTTAGCGGTGGTGCGCGCTAAATAGCGTTTCAATCGGTGACATCACTTGCTCTGAGACCTTGAAGTAGTAGTTCCCGTTGCTCTGCAAGTGTCGCGGCTTTTGTATGTAACGATGCTTCGTGGGTGACTGTTGTTGATGTGTGCAGAGGGTCCCTGGTTCGCGCCCGGGTATGGGCGAGGGGACGGTCTAAAGTTATACTGTTACACACACTAATTACCTCGACAAAAGTACGAGTACTGACTGTTTAGATTGTTTTACAGATTAAGGTCACATTATATTAGGTGGATAGACATGAGACCAATCTCACCTGTTTTATGAAAATAACTGCCCAAACCAGGTTTAGCGAAGCCTTCATGCTGCTTAGCTTATTGTTATCTCCCAATTACCCGCACAGCTCCCGCCCATATTATCAAATGCGTTTATCATTGGTTGATTTTGATCCAGCGCCGAGGTACATACATTTTGATTGGTTTACATCGATGCCAATGAAATTATTTTGATAAAATCCAGGTGTTTTATGTCAGCATGTTAGCTAAACTTGTGATTTAAAATACATTGAGGAGTTAAAATTGGTCTAAAATAGGCTAAATTTGATTTAATGTATATAGAAACAACTTAAAACAGAGGAGCTAAAAATTGATTATTTTGCTTCTTCCGGGTCAAAGGTTGGAGTTCGAAAGGCGTAGCTGGAACAGTTTAAAAATGGCGGTGAGTCAACCATATCTTCTATAAACTTTTTTAAATCGTCGTAAACTATTTATTGACTATTGTATATTATTTACTTAGCGATTGAAAATACGTGTCTCTTTCAATCCAGCAACAGTATTCTGGTAACTAGCAAGTGAGGGCAGAGTAGACATATTTGGGAGCGTGCTAATTAGATTGCATCGTGTTGTCAATGAAACCGACTAAGCAAAAAAAATATCTCTTGAAACCCCGTTGGGACGTTGCAGATGACGAGAATATATTCAGCAAAACGTGCAACGTTAGACCACATAAGAACATTCCGTATAGATATAAAAATAAAAAAAACATAATCATCAAATGAACTCAAGTTGTCTGAGAATGATGGGCCGTCTACTTCAAAAATCTAACAGGGCAGTTCATACAGGCTGCAGGAGGTTGTGGAATATTTGGTAGGCTTTTATACTGAACAAACATTTTAACGCAACATGTAAATTGTTGGTCCCATGTTTCATGACCTGAAATAAAATATCCCAGAAATGTTATATACGCTCCAAAATCTTATTTCTAAAATGTTGTCCACAATTGTTTTACATCCCTGTTAGCAGTGCTTGACTTGGGATGGAAGAAGTGCAGGAGCTATCTTTTTCCAAATCGGTCCATTAGACTATGTTCACTGAAATTCACAAATGACATTATGCTGGACAGACCTGATTATTTACTGTTAACAGGTTATACAAATTTTCCATGACTTCTAACCAAATGTTCATTATTATTATAGCCTACATGAAAAAGTAAGTATTATTGGCACTGGAAGCACTGAAAGCTGCTCTGTGTGATGTAGACATACCACCTTCTACAGTGGTTGTGCCCTTAATCAAGGCACTTAGTCCCCCACATAGAGCTGCACTGTTAGTCACATGCTGTTAACATGTGGTCAACCCTCCATCTGGAGAGGTCCTGGGTGTGCAGGCTTTTAACATTACAACCAAATACTTTTGTCTTTTATAAAATTATTCCCTCATTCAATTAAACAGGGATCAAATGGATACGGTAGGCTACTTCAAAGCAAGGTATCTAACTAGACATGTTTATATATAAGGCTGAAATATTAATGTTTCTGGGGAGATCTATGCACAGCAAGTTTTGTCAATTAGGCTACTCTTAAAAATATTCTAACGTTGTCGCAATTACATGGCTAATGTTTAATAGAGGAGAATCCCAGCTTTCCAAATGTGCAGATGTATTTAGGCTCTACAGTGCTGGTGGAAAGGCAACAATGAAATTAATGCTTAGCTATAGTTAACTAGTAGCAGTTGTCTCGCTAGGTATGTTTTGAATTGGTGATCTAGTCAGTCTGTCGTTATTTTATACCTGCTTCTGAAATGTCGCTCTCTCTCCTCGGGCAACGGCCCACTCGCACTGGCACACACGCAGCACCATAGACCTGCACTGAAGGGTCATTCCGATATTGGCTGATATGTAGTTGTTTAATTGATTGATCATTTTTAAAGTGTGCTTTCATGAATTACATTAACAATTATGAAACTAATTTCCATGACTTTTCGTGACCCTACAAACCCTCATTTGACAATTTGGAACAGTGCATCATGCCATTCAAGCTGGCACATTTTCAATCTGCACAATCCCGAAAAGCCTACTGGCACACACATATTCACAGATTAGAGGCAAATAAACTTGAACTAAGCGGAATCAAGAAATGAATACCCACTTTCCATTGCTATTCAATGAAGATTCCACTTTGATCAACCTTTTTTGCCTTGGTGTGTGCATCTGGAGCCAGTGATAGGCTATTTTAGTTTTTTATAGAGGAGCCGGTATGCAATTCCCCCAAAATTTGAAGTGTCGGTACAGCCTTCAAACAGCTCCCGCCCAAGTCAAGCACTGCCTGTTAAGGAGCATTTCTCCTTTGCCAAGATATGCCACACCTGTTAGGTGGATGGATTATCAAGAAGTTGATTAAACAGCATGATCATTACACAGCTGCACCTTGTGCTGGGGACAATAAAAGGCCACAATGACACAGATGTCTCATGTTTTGAGGGAGTGAGCAATTGGTAACAGCTGTTGCCAGAGAATTGAATGTTACTTTATCTCCCGGTACTAGCTACTCACTGTTTATTATCTATGCAGAGTCACTTTACCCCTACCTACATGTACATGTTACCTAAATTACCTCGATTAACCTGTACGGTATCCCCTGTATATAGCCTCGTTATTGTTATTTTATTGCAATTTCTTTTTTCTTCTTGAAAATGCATTGTTGGTTAAGGTCTTGTAAGTAAGCATTTCACGGTAAGGTTTGGCGCATGTGACAAATACAATTTGATTTGATAAGCCGACCACCAACGTCATTTTAGAGAATTTGGCAGTACCTCCAACCGGCCTCACAACCACAGACCATCTGTAACTACACCAGCCCAGGACCTCCACATCCGACTTCTTCACCTGTGGGATCGTACGAGGCCAGCCACTAGGAACGCTAATGAAACTGTGGTTTTGCACAACCAAAGAATTTCTGCACAAACCATCTCAGGGAAGCTCATCTGCATGCCCTGTCATCCTCATCCGGGTCTTGACCTGACTGCAATTAAGCTTCAGTGGGCAAATGCTCATCTTCGATGGACATTGGCACGCTAGAGAAGTGTGCTCTTCATGGATGAATCCCGGTTTCAACTGTGCCGGGTAGACGGCATGTATGGCATTGTGTAGGCGAGCGGTTTGCTGAACAAAGTGCCCCATGGTGGGGTTATGGTATGGGCAGGCATAAGCTATGGACAATGAACACAATTGCATTTTATTGATGGCAATTTGAATGCACAGAGATACTGAAATACTGTGACGAGATCTTGGTAGCCGCCATAATGCACGGCCCCATGTTGCATGGATTTGTACACAATTCCTGGAAGCTGAAAATGTCCCAGTTCTTCCATGGCCTGCATACTCATAAGACATGTCACCCATTGAGCATGTTTTGAGATGCTCTGAATCAACGTGTAAGACAGTGTGGGCCAGTTCCCGCCAATATCCAGCAACTTCGCACAGCCATTGAAGAGAAGTGAGACAACATTCCACATGCCACAATCAACCGCCTGATCAACTCTATGCGAAGGAGATGTGTCGCGCTGCATGAGGCAAATGTTGGTCACACCAGATACTGACTGGTTTTCGGCTCTTATGCCCCTACCTTTTTTTGTAAGGTATCTCTGACCCAACAGATGCGTATCTGTATTCCCAGTCATGTGAAATCCATAGATTAGAGCCAAATGAATTGATTTCATTATATGAACTGCAACTTAGTAAAATCTTAGACATTATTGAATGTAGGGTTTATATTTTTGTTCAGTGTACAAGCATCCAAATTAATTAAAAAAAAACCTGGGGTGTATTCATTACTCATATTCTGTTGAAAAACGCTTTGCAACAGAAACCGTTTACGCCAAACATAAAATGTTTTGCAACGAAAACTAGTTTATTAGACAAATTCAGGCAGTTCCCTCGTTCCGTTTGGTTCTTCAACGGTTTCCGTTGCAAGACGTAATGACTACACCTCTGGACAACCAGAAACTGTGCATTTATCAATAAACGTGAAAAACGGAGGCGCAGTTCCTATTAGTGGCCAACTCAGGGGACTGCATGTACCAAGGGTAGATGCAAAAAAATGTCAGTGGATAATTTCTTCCATTAACTCTAGCCTTTTTGGATTTGTTTGCCACTTCGTGGCAATTCTGGGTTAATAATTTTGAGCAGACTTTATGCGTTTATGTGGTGAAATAGAATTAGAACTGCCCGCAACCTACGAAGTAAATTGGAGCCAAGCAACCAGCATAGCAACGGACGCTTTGGTTCATTACGTAATCCGGTCAGAACGTTGCAAATTCTAGCAACAGACCTTGCAACACAATCTTATTTTTTTATTTTTTACTTAGCAACACAATCTAGAGCTCATCGAATCCCATTGTGACGTAGAGGGGGACACTATTTGGCATGACAGCCCCCTTCTTGACATTCTTTTCCTGCGATAGTACACTTTTTGCCATGGGGCGTAGAGAAAATAACCAGGTTTCCATCTAACCTTTTTATGCGAGTAAAGTACATGTTGGATTAAAAAAAATGTCATGACAGGCCTAAAGGAAATAGCTAATTTGTCTGTAAACTTTCCAAGTGTCAACAAAACACTCCAGACAAGGTGGGATCTTTTTGTGTCAGTAAAATACATTATGCAAGAAAATGCGGTGGAAACGCTTTTATGAGCAAATATTGATATAATAACTCAAGGTATTTGGACCTACTTAATTCATTTTGATCAGTAGTTACACCTAATGGTTATTTTTACTTTAAAATTATTATTGCAGATTTACCTAATATACTTGTTATTCAAACATTATTGAATTGATAAATAATCATTAGAAATTGTCAGGTTGACAATGTATGTAAGTCTTCATGTCTCTAACATAACTGGGTCAAATACCTCTAAAATGAATAAATTACTCCTTTCCAATTAATATATATGATCTTCTTCTGGTGACATGATGATCAATGCTTGGCTGCCTAATTATTATTAGATTTTTGAAACATTTGATGAACCTTTATCTAACTAGGCATGTCAGTTAAGAACAATTTCTTATTTACAATGGCAGACTACACCGGCCAAATCCGGACAACGCTGGGCCAATTGTTCGCCGCCCTATCGGACTCCCAATCACGGCCGGTTGTGATACAGCTTGGTTTCGAACCAGGGTGTCTGTAGTGACGCCTCTAGCACTGAGATGCAGTGCCTTAAGACCGCTGCGCCACTCAGGAGCCCCGATTGACCCCCCCCACCCTGAGCTCTTATGTCCATAATAATGTCATCATGTACTAGGCTACCCGTACTGTATCTGCCAGTTGTTAGCTAGAGTGCACGTGCCAAGACCAGAGTGGGCACAATCACCATTTATTGCAATTTTTTTATTTTCTAGCAGCCAGGGGCCCTAAGCGACCGTTTATTTCGCTTATGCCTGGAACCGGCCCTGCATAAACTTATCCTAAACCACCTAATATATCGTCCACTATCTGTTCTATAGTTCTTACAAATTGAAAATAGGTGTCTTTCAATCTAGTTACAGTCTTCTGACCACTACTAGCGAGAGATGGAATGGGTTGAAATCTTTGTTAGCGTGAGGTTCAAACTCATGATTGGTTCATCGCAGCGTGCTAAATAAATATACTAAATGTTTTCCTTTCAGGACAGAAACCAGGACAGAAACAAGGAAGGAGAGAAGAAGAAGAAAGAGAGTATCTTTGACCTGTCAAAGTACATTGATAAACAAATCCGTGTGAAGTTTCAGGGAGGACGAGAGGGTAGGCCTAAATCACAGTTTTTACCTTTTGATCTAGCTATTGAAAAGAAAGTGAAGATAACATTTACTTAGTCCTCTTCATTACTATGTGAAAACATGCAGCTTTCACAACAGAACACTGACAAACTTTTGCCTGTGTGGAAATGCTGTTCCATGACTGGCCACAGTCCTCATCCTCTTCTCTAGTGTTCTTCTCCTTGATTCCATTCAAGATAATAATCAAAATGTATTTGTCTCAGCCAGTGGAGTCCTGAAGGGGTTTGACCCCCTGTTGAACCTGGTATTGGACAGCACCATCGAGTACTTGCGGGGTATGTAGTAGAAACTAAATCTTGCTTGTATGACCTCATATCACTTCTACAGAAGTAAAAATGCACTGCTGGGTTTTTGAGGAGACTGTTGCCCACAGACTTAAATGGAACACGTATGTGATGTAGCCCCTCAGTAAAAAAAATTGACAATGAAACCAAAAGGTCATCCTTTGCCAATTTTATAAAGAAGGTTGTGTTGGGTCATTCATGGTGAAGTTGCACATACTATCAATGACCTCTGGCCTGTTTTGTCACTTCCTTCTGTTGTTTCCAGATCCTGACGACCAGTTCAAGTTGACTGAGGACACGCGGCAGCTGGGCCTGGTGGTTTGTAGAGGGACGTCCGTGGTGCTCATCTGTCCTCAGGACGGCATGGAAGCCATCCCCAACCCCTTCATCCAGCAGCAGGACGGATAGTCGGCCAGTCTCATTCCTCTCGGATGACCTCACAGTAGTCCAATTCCTGGGGAGTATGTCAATTGTATTTCCTTGATTCCTCGCATCCTCTACTTGCCTCCTTCGCAAAATGCATTGGAGAAGATCCGAGGGTGGGGAATGTAAGATTTACTCCGTGCTTTGAGAAGGAGACAAGGAGGGAGGATGTGAGGATTCAATTAAATATAATTGAGATTAACTCCCCTGTCCCATCTCCCCAAGGTGTACTTCATGTTTACAGCCCCACACGTCTTTGAGTCCCTATAATCAGGAAAATCATTTTGTTGTAATTTAATTGGTTTTGCCAACCTGAATATTGATCTAGCAGGGTATGGTGTGATAGCATGTATTTTGTTTATAACTGAAGAATAGTGATTTAAATGTTCGTTTTTGGTGGGTAAGTGTCTCTGACTGCAGATTTTTTGTTGTTGCTGTGATGGTAAACACTGAAAACGGTTTTATTACTTTTTACTACTGTTTTCCCAGTCAGGCCAGGATTGAACGATATGGCATATTATGTTTTTACGTTCCAAATGTAATACATTGACTATTTTCTTTATTCGTGTGTTTTGCGTTTTCTTTGAGCCTCAATGGAACATAGGGCACAACTGGAGTAAATAATTGTGGTTAATGAAACAGACCCATACACAAACAGACCCATACACAATCGCAGTGGCGATTTTAGCATTTAAATCTTGGTGGGGCAAAAAAAATCAAGTGGCATGCCAGCAAAGCCACAAGACTAAACATTAATTGCACTATAGCGGTGACAAACGGTGCCCACAAACTGTTAGGGCCTACATAAAGCTGTCCCAATATAAACAGACAATGAGAAGCTCTTACAATATTCAATAATTACATTTCTCTAAAACAGGTTATAGGCTATATGTGCACCACCAAGTTAGAACAGTAGGCAAAATGAATTAGGTTGAGGCACATTGAACACCGTTTAGGTCTTTGCGTGTCAAAAAACATACGTCATATAACACTATTTGACGTGTTAAATAAGCTTTTAATTTGACACGTCAAATAACACAATTCTATTATAGAATGTTGTGTGTGTGTGCTGAATTTGTACGTGTAAGCCAAGCACCAGCACCATGAGTGACACAACACTGAGCCAATCACGGCGTAACGCTCCAGATTTTGCTGGCTTGCCCTACCACCACAGAAAGCACTGAGCTAGGCTGAAACATCTGCATTTTGTCTTACTCAAGAAAACAAAAAAGAGACCATGTGTGTATGCAGCTTTATTAACTGAATTATATATATTTTACATTGTTTGCAAACTGATATGTGACATGTATTAATGCCAAATAACATGTAAAATAGGCAAGCCCAAAAAATATTATTTATTTGTTCTACAAATGTGGAGCTGCCCCATCTGCCCTGGATGACGGGTCGCCACTGATGCCAAGATGTCCAAGTTGTGGAAAAGATGTCATGTTTTAGTTGATGAAAATGTGACATGTTGCAATTGTGGTGGGAACCATGAAGCAACTACTTTGGAATGCCCGACAAGGGTGAAGGAGAATGAGGTGGCCAAAATCAGGGCTGTCCAGAGTGTTTCATATGCAGCGGTTCTTAAAAGGGTTGAGGGTTCAAATGGTGTTCCAGAAGAGTCCATGGTGGTGGATAAGCCTTCACTGCAGACTGCAGGGGTTGTCTTTCACCAGCAGGACCCAGATATTTCAAAGGTTAAGAAGGTGGACATTGTCACCTTTATAGCTATGGTGATTAATGGCACTGCCAAGGTGGAGAGAAGGTCCAGGAAAATAGATTAGTTATTGTGGGTGCGGTTCCTGGGATTGAAATATTTCTTGGCGGAGGAGTTGCATAGAGTATTGTCAGAAGCCATTTGGAGATTTGAAGGAAGAAGTGGGAGTTTGTTTTGTTTTTATCAATGTACTATTTTTATTTGGGTGGATTAGCTTAGTTTTCCCTAGCTTAGTTTTCCCTATCGTGTATGGATTTACTTTTTACCTTTGTAATATATCAAATCAAATTTGATTTGTCACATACACATGATTAGCAGATGTTAATGCGAGTGTAGCGAAATGCTTGTGCTTCTAGTTCCGACAATGCAGTAATAACCAACGAGTAATCTAACCTAACAATTCCACAACTACTACCTTATACACACAAGTGTAAAGGGATAAAGAATATGTACATAAATATATATGAATGAGTGATGATACAGAACGGCATAGGCAAGATGCAGTAGATGGTATAGAGTACAGTATATACATATGAGATGAGTAATGTAGGGTATGTAAACATTAAGTGGCATTGTTTAAAGTGGCTAGTGATACATTTTTACATCAATTTCCATTATTAAGATGGCTGGAGTTGCGTCAGTATGTTGGTAGCATGTTAGTGGTGGCTGTTTTAACAGTCTGATGGCCTTGAGATAGAAGCTGTTTTTCAGTCTCTCGGTCCCTGCTTTGATGCACCTGTACTGACCTCGCCTTCTGGATGATAGCGTGGTGAACAGGCAGTGGCTCGCTCGGGTGGTTGTTGTCCTTGATGATCTTTATGGCCTTCCTGTGACATCGGGTGGTGTAGGTGTCCTGGAGGGCAGGTAGTTTGCCCCCGGTGATGCGTTGTGCAGACCTCACTACCCTCTGGAGAGCCTTACGGTTGTGGGCAGAGCAGTTGCGTACCAGGCGGTGATACAGCCCGACAGGATGCTCTCGATTGTGCATCTGTAGATGTTTGTGAGTGCTTTTGGTGACAAGCCAAATTTCTTCAGCCTCCTGAGGTTGAAGAGGCGTTGCTGCGCCTTCTTCACGATGCTGTCTGTGTGGGTGGACCAATTCAGTTTGTCCGTGATGTGTACGCCGAGGAACTTAAAACTTACTACCCTCTCCACTACTGTCCCGTCGATGTGGATAGGGAGGTGCTCCCTCTGCTGTTTCCTGAAGTCCACAATCATCTTCTTTGTTTTGTTGACGTTGAGTGTGAGGTTATTTTCCTGACACCACACTCCGAGGTCTCTCACCTCCTCACTATAGGCCGCCTCGTCGTTGTTGGTAATCAAGCCTACCACTGTAGTGTCGTCCGCAAACTTGATGATTGAGTTGGAGGCGGGCATGGCCACACAGTCGTGGGTAAACAGGGAGTACAGGAGAGGGCTCAGAACGCACCCTTGTGGGGCCCCAGTGTTGAGGATCAGCGGGGTGGAGATGTTGTTACCTACCCTCACCACCTGGGGGCGGGCCCGTCAGGAAGTCCAGTACCCAGTTGCACAGGGCGGGGTGAGCTTGATGACGAGTTTGGAGGGTACTATGGTGTTAAATGCTGAGCTACAGTGGGGCAAAAAAGTATTTAGAAGGCCACCAATTGTGCAAGTTCTCCCACTTAAAAAGATGAGGCCTGTAATTTTCATCATAGGTACACTTTAACTATGACAGACAAAATGAGAAAAAAAATCCAGAAAATCACATTGTAGGATTTTTAATGCATTTATTTGCAAATTATGGTGGAAAATAAGTATTTGGTCACCTACAAACAAGCAAGATTTCTGGCTCTCACAGTCCTGTAACTTCTTCTTTAAGAGGCTCCTCTGTCCTCCACTCGTTACCTGTATTAATGGCACCTGTTTGAACTTGTTATCAGTATAAAAGACACCTGTCTTCAACCTCAAACAGTCACACAAAAACAAATGCCCCAAACACGGGGACTAAAACAGTCCAGCAAAAAATCCACGAACAGGAAAACAAGTTTAACCTCTAACGTGCAGACTAGTCACACAAACAATCCCGCACAAAGAGCAGGCGGGCCGGCTGGCTAATAAAGCCTAACTAATCACCAAATAAACCACAGGTGTAACCAATAAACAGACAAGGAGGGGGAGGAAAGAATCAGTGGCAGCTAGTAGGCCGGTGACGACGATCGCCACCCGAACGGGAAGGGGAGACACCTTCGGTAGGAGTTGTGACACATAGAGTCAAATAAAGTTAGTTCAGGGTCATCGATGTGTCTGCTTGGGGGGGAATATATACGGCTGTTATTATAATCGAAGATAATTCCCTTGGTAGATAATGCGGTCAACATTTGATTGTGAGGAATTTGAAGTCAGGTGAACAGAAGGACTTGAGTTCCTGTATGTATTTATGATCACACCACGTCTCGTTAATCATAAGGCATACCCCCCCCCCCCCCCCCGCCCCTCTTCTTAGCAGAAAGATGCTTGTTTCTGTCGGAGCGATGCGTGAAGAAACCAGCTGACTGCACTGAGTCCGTTAGCGTCTCCCGAGTGAGCCATGTTTCCGTGAAGCAAAGAACGTTACAGTCTCTGATGTCTCTCTGGAATGCTACCCTTGCTCGGATTTCATCAACCTTGTTGTCAAGAGACTGGACATTGGCGAGTAGTATGCTAGGGAGTGGTGGGCAATGTGCCCGTCTCCGGAGCCTGACCAGAAGACACCCTTTTACGGTGTCATTGTTTAGGGTCGCCGGCTGGGATCCGATCCATTGTCCTGGGTGGAAGGCAAAACACAGGATCCACTTCGGGAAAGTCATATTCCTGGACCTAATGATGGTGAGTTGACGTTGCTCTTATATTCAGTAGTTCCTCCCGACTGTATGTAATTAAACCTAAGATTACCTGGGGTACCAATGTAAGAAATAACACGTAAAAAAAACAAAATACTGCATAGTTTCCTAGGAACGCGAAGCGAAGAGGCCATCTCTGTCAGTGCCGGAAGTACATGGATTTTTTTCCATAATTTATTCTCTCATTATCTGAGGAATGACACGTTTTGTACTTTTGAACAGCAGTCCATCTGAGTATGTCAAGTCCTCTCTGAAGGTTCAGTAGTGCTGTATTTTCTTTGTAACTTTCCCTCTCGTATCTGGCCATCCTTTAACTGTTTCTGTGACTAGTCTTAACTCTTCATCTTCTGCCGTTGTTGTTTTGAATTGCTGCAATTTCTCTTCTGAAATAGTGATGTAGTTTACATCCAGCTCACCATCCAGCTCTCTCTGTTCCTTCAGGTATGCTCAGCTCAGTGCATCAGCGATGTGCATCTCTGTTCCTGGTTTGTATATCACATGTAGACTATCTCTGTACTCTCATCAGCATTCTACTACACTGTCTCTGACGCTCGTCGGATGTGGCAGGGCTTGAAAACTATAACGGACTACAAAGGACCGTAGATGCCCAGTGACATGAGCCTACCAGACGAGCTAAATGCCTTTTATGCTCGCTTTTATGCTCGCTTTGAAGCATGCGTGAGCATGCTGAAGCATGCGTGAGAGCACCAGCTGTTCCGGACGACTGTGTGATCACGCTCTCCGTAGCCGTTGAGTGCAAGACCGTTAAACAGGTCAACACTCACAAAGCCGCGGGGACAGATGGATTACCAGGACGTGTACTCAAAGCACGCGTAGACCATCTGGCAAGTGTCTTCACTGACATTTTCAACCTCTCCCTGACCGAGTCTGTAATACCTACATGTTTCAAGCAGACCACCATAGTCCCTGTGCCCAAGAAAGCGAAGGTAACCTTCCTAAATGATTACCGCCCTGGAGCACTCACGTCGGTAGTCATAAAGTGCTTTGAAAGACTGGTCATTGCTCACAGCAACACCATCATGCCAGAAACCATACTCCAATTCCCATACCGCCCCAACAGATCCACAGATGATGCAACCTCAACTTAATCCCACTCCACACTGCCCTTTCCCACCTGGAAGAAGGAACACCTATGTGAGAATTCTGTTCATTGACTACAGCTAAGCGTTCAACGCCATAGTGCCCACGAAGCTCATCACGAAGCTAAGGGCCCTGGGACTAAACACCTCCCTCTGAAACTGGATCCTGGACTTCCTGACGGGCCACCCCCAGGTGGTCAGAGTAGGCAACCGGGTGGGTGGGTTCCTGAATGCTGTAGCGGTCTAAGGCACTGCATCTCATTGCTAGAGGTGTCACTACAGACACCCTGGTTCGAATCCAGACTGTGTCACAACCTGCCGTGATTGGGAGTCCCATAGGGCAGTGCACAATTGGCCCAGCGTCGTCCGGATTTGGCCAGTGTAGGCCGTCATTGTAAATAAGAATTTGTTCTTAACTTACTTGCCTAGTTAAATAAAGGTTAAATAAATTTAAAAAACACATCTGCGACGCTGATCCTCAACACTGGGGCCCCTCAGGGATGCGTCCCTTCCTGTACTCCTTGTTCACCCACGACTGCATGGCCAAGCACCACTCTAACACCATCATTAAGTTTGCTGACAACACAACAGTGGTAGGCCTGATCACTGACAACAATGAGACAGCCTATAGGGAGGTGGCAGTGTGGTGCCAGGACTAGGGTTGCAAAGGGTCGGAAACTTTCCGGTAAATTCCCAGAATTCTTCCGGAGATTTTCCATGGGAAGTTAAGCCCAGGAATTTGGGGAATTTTGCTTAAATTCATCAATTCATTATAAAAGCCCTTCTTACATCAGCTGATCAGCTGATGTACAGAAACCCAGCCTGAAACCCCAAACAGCAAGCAATGCAGGTGTAGAAGCACAGTGGATAGGAAAAACTCCCTAGAAAGACCGAAACCTAGGAAGAAACCTAGAGAGGAACCAGGCTATGAGGGGTGGCCAGTTCTCTTCTGGCTGTGCCGGGTGGAGATTATAACAGAACATGGCCAAGATGTTAAAATGTTCATAGATGACAAGCAGGGTCAGATAATAATAATCACAGTGGTTGTAGAGGGTGCAACATGTCAGCACCTCAGGAGTAAATGTTAGTTGGCTTTTCATAGCCGATCATTTAGAGTATCTCTACCGCACCTGCTGTCTCTAGAGAGTTGAAAATAGCAGGTCTGGGACAAGGTAGCACGTCCGGTGGACACGTTCGGGTTCCATAGCCGCAGGCAGAACAGTTGAAACTGGAGCAGCAACACGACCAGGTGGACTGGGGACAGTAAGGAGTCATCAGGCCAGGTAGTCCTGAGGCATGGTCCTAGGGCTTAGGTCTTCTGAGAGAGAGCGCGAAAGAGAGAGAGAGAATTAGAGAGAGCATACTTAAGCTCACACAGGACACCGGATAAGACAGGAGAAATACTCCAGATATAACAGACTGACCCTAGCCCCCCGACACAAACTATTGCAGCATAAATACTGGAGGCTGAGATAGGAGTGGTCGGGAGACACTGTGGCCCTTCCGACGATACCCCGGGACAGGGCCAAATAGGCAGGATATAACCCCACTCACTTTGCCAAAGCACAGCCCCCACCACCACTAGAGGGATATCTTCAACCAGCAACTTTACTATCCTGAGACAAGGCCAAGTTGAGCCCACAAAGATCCCACCCCTGGCACGAACCCGAAGGGGGGGGGGGGGCTCCAACCCGGACAGGAAGACCACATCAGTGACTCAACCCACTCAAGTGACGCACCCCTCCTAGGGACAGCATGGAAGAGCACCAGTAAGCCAGTGACTCAGCCCCCGTAATAGGGTTTGAGGCAGAGAATCCCAGTGGAGAGAGGGGAACCGGCCAGGCAGAGACAGCACGGGCGGTTTGTTGCTCCAGTGCCTTTCCGTTCACCTTCACACTCCTGGGCCAGACTACGCTCAATCATAGGAACTACTGAAGAAATTAGTCTTCAGTAGAGACTTAAATGTCGAGACAGAGTCCGTGTCTCTCACATGGATAGGCAGACCATTTCATAAAAATGGAGCTCTATAGGAGAAAGCCCTGCCTCC
The DNA here is from genome assembly GCF_057628025.1 of Oncorhynchus mykiss. Taxonomy (NCBI): domain Eukaryota; kingdom Metazoa; phylum Chordata; class Actinopteri; order Salmoniformes; family Salmonidae; genus Oncorhynchus; species Oncorhynchus mykiss. The sequence continues at coordinate 1,853,604 of NC_143049.1, forward strand.
AGCTGTTTGCTTAGAAATTCTAGGGACAGTAAGGAGGCCTGCGTCTTGTGACATGTACATGTAGGTACAATTGAAGTCCGAAGTTTACATACACTTAGGTTGGAGTCATTAAAACTCGTTTTTCAACCACTCCACCTGTGGATGTATTTCAAGGCCAACCTTCAAACTTAGTGCCTCTTGTTGACATCATGGGGAAATCAAAATCAAAAGAAATCAGCCAAGACCACAAAAAATAAATTGGAGACTTCCACAAGTCTGGTTCATCCTTGGGAGCAATTTCCAAACGCCTGAAGGTACCACGTTCATCTGTACAAACAATAGTACGGAGGTATAAACACCATGGGACCACGCAGCCGTCATACCGCTCAGGAAGGAGACTCTTTCTGTCTCCTACAGATGTACGTACTTTGGTGCGAAAAGTGCAAATCAATCCCAGAATAACAGCAAAGGACCTTGGAGGAAACAGGTACAAAAGTATCCACAGTAAAACGAGTCCTATATCGACCTGAAAGGCTGCTCCAAAACCGCCATAAAAAAGCCAGACTATGGTTTGCAACTGCACATGGGGACAAAGATTGTACTTTTGAGAGAAATGTCCTCTGGCCATAATGACCATTGTTATGTTTGGAAGAAAAAGGGGGATGCTTGCAAGCTGAAAAACACCATCCCAACCGTGAAGCACGGGGGTGGAAGCATCATGTTGTGGGGAGGCTTTGCTGCAGGAGGGACTGGTGCAATTCACAAAATCGATGGTATCACGAGGAGGAAAATTATGTGGGTATATTGAAGCAACATCTCAATACATCAGTCAGGAAGTTAAAGCTTGGTCGCAAATGGGTCTTCCAAATGGACAATGACCCCAAGCATACTTCCAAAGTTGTGGCAAAATTACTTAAGGACAACAAAGTCAAGGTATTGGAGTGGCCATCACAAAGTCCTGACCTCAATCCTATAGAACATTTGTGGGCAGAACTGAAAAAGCATGTGCGAGCAAGGAGGCCTACAAACCTGACTCAGTTACACCAGCTCTGTCGGGAGGAATGGGCCAAAATGCACCCAACTTATTGTGGGAAGCTTGTGGAAGGCTACCCAAAGCGTTAAACAATTTAAAGGCAATGCTACCAAATACTAATTGAGTGTATGTGAACTTCTGACCCACTGGGAATGTGATGAAAGAAATAAAAGCTGAAATAAATCACTCTACTATTATTCTGACATTTCACATTCTTAAAATAAAGTGGTGATCCTAACTGACCTAAGACAGGGATTTTTTACTAGGATTTCCATACATGTTTCATTTTAAAACAGCTTAACTATTTATCTGTACATGGAATTTTATTTCTTTTTGTTTTACTCTTTTTTCTAATCTTTACAGGAAAATGCCACGGCACTATCTGATGTGTGGAGACATTTCACTGCAGCTAATGTAGAAGGAAAAGCTTTGTACATTTGCAAATACTGTGCCAAATAATATGTGAAGAATGCAACAAAGATGCAGAATCATCTGGCCAAGTGCATAAAGTTCCCTCAGCGCTCCCAACAAGTGTAACCGATGTGAAATGGCAAGCTCGTTAGCGGGGTGCTAATAGCGTTTCAATTGGTGACGTCACTCGCTCTGAGACCTTGAAGTAGTTGTTCCCCTTGCTCTGCAAGGGCCGCGGCTTTTGTGGAGTGATGGGTAACGATGCTCCGAGGGTGGCTTTTGTCGATGTGTGCAGAGGGTCCCTGGTTTGAGCCCAGGTAGGGGCGAGAAGAGAGCTATACTGTTACACAAGCAACCTCTGACAAAAGTCCTATTACTTCTATTCGAGGTGAAAATTATGAATCAGACACCTTATCGATAGCAACAGCTCATAGTCCTCCTGGAATCTGAAGTTATTTTCACAAAATGGAGGAACGTACAGAAATGCAGATGAATGTCTTGCTCAAGCTGTGTATGCAACTGGTTCACATCTGATGCTCACATGCAATGTGTATTGGAAGAGATTTCTGAATGTTCTTCGCCCAGCATACACCCCTCCAACCAGGCAAGTATTATCTACTCATTTGCTGGATGCAGAGTTCAAGCGAAGGTCAAGCAAATCATAGTGAAAGCAGACTGTATTGCAATCATCTCTGATGGGTGGTCGAATGTTCATGGGCAAGGAATAATTAACTACTTCATCTTCACCCCTCAACCAGTATTCTCAAGAGCACAGACACAAGAGACAACAGACACACCGGTCTCTAAATTACAAAGGAGCCGAAGGCAGTCATCAATGACCTTGGACCCCAGAAGGTATTTGCGCTGGTGACAGACAATGCTGCGAACATGAAGGCTGCTTGGTCTAAAGTGGAGTCCTAACCTCACATCACACCCATTGGCTGTGTTGCTCATGCATTGAATCTGCTCCTCAAGGACATCATGGCACTGAAAACAATGGATACACTCTACAAGAGAGCCAAGGAAATGGTTAGGTATGTGAAGGGTCATCAAGTTATAGCAGCAATCTACCTCACCAAGCAAAGTGAGAAGAATAAGAGCACCACATTGAAGCTTCCGAGCAACACCCGTTGGGGTGGTGTTGTCATCATGTTTGACAGTCTCCTGGAGGGGAAGGAGTCTCTCCAAGAAATGGCCATATCACAGTCTGCCGATTATGGACAGCCCCATCAAGAGGATCCTCCTTGATGATGTATTTTGGGAGAGAGTGGTAAACAGTCTGAAACTCCTGAAACCTATAGCAGTAGCCATTGCACGGATTGAGGGAGACAATGCCATCCTGTCTGATGTTCAGACTCTGCTTGCAGATGTAAGAGAAGAAATCCGCACCTCCCTGCCCACTGTTGCTCCCAGCAGAGGAAACTGCAGTTCTGAAATCCATCAAAAAGAGTGAAGACTTCTGCCTGAATTCAGCTGCAGCGTACATGTTGGACCCCAAGTGTGCTGGCAAACGCATCCTGTCTGGTGCAGAGATAAACCAGGCCTGTGGTGTCATCACTACCGTGTCTCGCCACCTTGGTCTGGAAGAGGGCAAGGTCTTGGCAGTCTGGCGAAGTACACTTCTAAGCAAGGGCTTTGGGATGGAGTTGAAATATGGCAGTCATGCCAAGATATCTCATCAGCCACCTGGTGGAAGGGACTTTGTGGATCTGAGGCTCTTTCCCCTGATGCCTCCATTATCCTCCAAATCCCACCAACATCAGCCGCCTCAGAGCACAACTGGTCCTTGTTTGGGAACACTCACACCAAAGCATGCAACAGGCTGACCAATACAAGGGTTGAAAAATTCATGGCCATCCGGGCAAATTTGAGGTTTTTTGAGCCTGACAACGAGCAAATACGGCTGGAAAGTGACAGTGAAGATGAGGCCTTAGAGTCTGATGTTCAAGAGCTGGACAATGAAGAGGTCCAGGGAGAAGACATGGAAGCCTGAGAGGAAGACAAGCAAAGCTTTAGTTTCTAGACTATCATTTTACAGATGTATGTTGAAAAAGTTTTTGGGAGATGTGATGGATCATTGGGATCATTCAGTATTCCCTTTGTTTTGTTGTTCAGTGAAATCATTCCATGTGAAGAGTCAATTCATTTAATTAAAGTTCAATTCGTAACTAAATATTTGTATTTATTTCTATTGGAAGGATTTAATCATTTGTAATTATGTCTTCTTACAAGGTGAAAGGTGTATGTTTCTGTCTCCATATGATATGGTAAATATATTCAACGCAAAAATGCAACGTGAATGGTATTAATATGAATTTGCATATGTTTTAGTTAATATATTTCCGTTAATTCCCACAGAAATTTTCCACCTCTGAATATTCCCCAAAATGTGATTCTAGCCAGGACAACAACCTCTCTCGCAATGTGCGCAAACAGGCCCCCATTAACATCAACAGGGCTGTAGTGGTGCGGGTCGAGAGTTTCAAGTTCCTTGGTGTCCACATCACCAACGAACTATCATGGTCAAAACACACCAAGACAGTTGTGAAGAGGGCACGACAACACCTTTTCCACCTCAGGAGACTGAAAAGATTTGGCATGGGTCCCCAGATCCTCAAAAAGTTCTACAGCTGCACCATTGAGAGCATCCTAACCGGTTGCATTACCGCCTGGTATGGCAACTGTTCGGCATCTGATCGTAAGGCGCTACAGAGGATAATGGGTTTGGCCCAGTACATCACTAGGGCCAAGCTTCCTGACATCCAGGGCCTATATACTAGGTGGTGCCAAGTCATAGACTAGTCAATCTGCTACCTCATGGCAAACGGTAACGGAGCACCAATTCTAGGACCAAAAGGCTCCTTCACAGCTTCTACCCCCATGCCATAAGACTGCTGAACATCTAAACTAATCCAATTTTCACCTGGACTATTTACTTTGACCCCCCCCTCCCCCCTTTGTTTGAACACTGCTGCTACTCGCTGTTTATTATCTATGCATAGTCACTTTACAATTTACATTGATTAACCTGTACCCCCGCACATTGACATCGGTACCGGTCCCTCATGTACAGTGCCTTGCGAAAGTATTCGGCCCCCTTGAACTTTGCGACCTTTTGCCACATTTCAGGCTTCAAACATAAAGATATAAAACTGTATTTTTTTGTGAAGAATCAACAACAAGTGGAACACAATCATGAAGTGGAACAACATTTATTGGATATTTCAAACTTTTTTAACAAATCAAAAACTGAAAAATTGGGCGTGCAAAATTATTCAGCCCCCTTAAGTTAATACTTTGTAGCGCCACCTTTTGCTGCGATTACAGCTGTAAGTCGCTTGGGGTATGTCTCTATCAGTTTTGCACATCGAGAGACTGACATTTTTTCCCATTCCTCCTTGCAAAACAGCTCGAGCTCAGTGAGGTTGGATGGAGAGCATTTGTGAACAGCAGTTTTCAGTTCTTTCCACAGATTCTCGATTGGATTCAGGTCTGGACTTTGACTTGGCCATTCTAACACCTTGTATTTCTCCCATAACTCATCAAACTCACTGTCACATCAGTTTTTCCACACAATTGTGGGCACTGCGGATGAATTGGATGCCAGTGTACAGATCAGTTGCTTCAACCTTAAGTAACTTGTTAGGGGGATCGAGCAGGCGTGAACCATGAAGGCAATGAATCTGAAGCTCGGGTCAGAAACAGCTTTCAATAGGCCCACAGCCTCAGGTCGCACCTCTGTACCGTAGCAGCGGGTACTCTCGATTTCTCTGAGCAGATGGAAGATGCTGTCCAGAGATTTTATAATAATGACACTCACCGTGGCCAGATGACCAGTTTCAGTTTTTCTCCTGTATATTGTTTGTTTCCTGAGGAACTTGTAAATGGAATTACACACATTAAAAAAGTCATCCAATGCACCCTCAGAGGACATAGTGTGCACTATGACTAAATGCAGCTAGTGGTTAAAGCAATGCACATACGGCACTTCCCGATTCAGCTTGTCCTGCACTACCTTTTGCATGCCCCCATGTTACACTGGCGCCATCATAACATTGACTAAGAATCGTTAACATTTGTTAACTGACAGGACCAAGTTAGTCAGCGATAAAGCAGCACATTCTTTACTCGTTGCCATTGATAGTAGCCGCTCACAAACACGGTTGTTTTCGCCCACTTAACGGAATACAATTGAAGTGTTCTCGCACCCGGGTTGGGTATTTAGTCCCATACACTTTAAGTGTGTACCACGAATCACCTACTACCTCACTCATGTTTCGTTCTGGATGTTATGAGATGTGTATGTGGCATTGTGGGGAATTGTGCTTAAGGCAAGTTCTTTGTCTTTCCTGAGCGTGTAATCTAACATTGCCAGGAATAGTCCACCCCCCCCTCCCCTCTTGCATCCAAAGTTCCCGAGAGGAAGCTCATTAACAGCAAGAAATTCCACAATGTCCACAATCGATGCCAAATACATACGATTTCTTGCAAGCTGTGCAGAAATAACAGGTGTTGAAATCTCTGCTCCCTGTGCATTCCTTGCTTGTCTTTCTGTCCAAAGTAACATGCATTTCAAATGTTCTTTGCTTGATGTGTGCCTCCCCAGTCCCTTGTTGCTATCAATGGCATGCTGGCAGTTATTATATCTGTAAGGGTTTTCCCCCTCTTCCTCTGAAGAGGTGTAGCAAGGATCGGACCAAGATGCAGAGGGGTAAGTGTCCATGTTTTTAATATGAAAAAAACTCAACGTGAACACTAATACAAAAACGTGAACATAACCGAAACAGTACCGTGTGGCAAACAAACACAGACACGGAAACAAACACCCACAAACCAACAGTGAAACCCAGGCTACCTAAGTATGATTCTCAATCAGAGACAACTAACAACACCTGCCTCTGATTGAGAACCATACTAGGCCGAACACAGAAATAGAAAAACATAGATACACAAAACATAGACTGCCCACCCCAACTCACACCCTGACCATACTAAATAAAGGCAAAACAAAGGAAAATAAAGGTCAGAACGTGACAATATCCAGTTTGGGTGAATGCCTTATCGGTGTTAGCATTGGAGCCGATGTAACACTTTCAACAAGGATAGTAGAAAGCTGCATCTGCCTTGCAGGAATATTCCAGCCACTCTCTGCCTTTGAACCACACGCTACAAAATGCCCGTTTTCTCCCACAGTACAGGCAGGTTGGGTATTTCCCCAGACAAACCCGCGCTGGCTCTTCATCACCGAGGCCGTCAGGCACTAATGGAGGCGTCGGTGCTTGTATTAACCTGGCAGTGTGCTGCTGCTAGGTTTGGTCTTGGCGGCTGCAGGCCCCTCCTCGGGTTGGTTACCTCCTATGTCACCAGGCTGCAAGATGGTTGCGCAGGTACCTTTGCTGCTGGGCTCGACGGCCTTGGCCTCGGTGATTAGCGTCAGCTCAGCGGCCTTGGCCTCTGTGGCAGGCTTCTCTCCCTCCTCGCCGCTTTGATCCGATGCTGCCATTGTGCCCTGGCGAAGCCACTTTCTAGTATCCACCATGCTATCAGCTACCTACCTAAATGTTAACATTAGCTCAATTCCATCCAGCTGAGCGGTGAAAGTTTTTTTTTCTTCGTAGTACGTAACTTTGAAAGTAAACCTAAACCGTCAAATTGAAGGCCAATCAAAATGTGAAGGCCAATCAAAATTAGTTTATTTTTAACTGGTAAAATGTGTATGACATACGTATGATGCATGCAAGGGAATTGTATGAATGAAGCATACACAACAAATCGGTTGGGCATGACGGAGGGGGCAGATTGTGGGACAGAATATGGATACAAAACTGAGGGGGCACAATATTCCAACTAAGGGGGCAATGCCCCCCTTTGCACCCTCGTGGCGCTGGGCCTGGTTATGAATACTCCTTCCTTTAATGAAAGATGATTGAATTTCACTGATTATATCATCAAGGCCTTGTTTCAGCCTATTGACATAGACATGGGCTAGTAACTTATTGTCAGTTGCCAACAATGTGATTGGTCTCCAATTGTCCAGGTAAAGAGAGTCCTTCTTTGGTTTGGGTATAAGAACTATTAGTCCCTGTCTCAAAGAAGGAGGTAAGATAGCATTAGCAATACCCTCTTTGTAGACCAAAAGCAATAACTCTCTAATATCAGGCCAAAAATGTTGATAGAATTCAGGAGACCACCATTCCGGTCCAGAAGATTTACCTATAGGCATTTGTTTAATGGCTTGGTCCAACTCAGTAATATCTACATCAGAATCACCTGTTTAGCCTTTTTTCTATAGGCTAAACAGAGTTATTAAAGGAATCAAAAAAGGAATCCAAGTTGCCTTCCCAAAGATGACATTGATATAGTGAACAGTAGAAAGTGTATTTTCTTATTAATCACTTCAAAATCATCAGATATAGTGTCATTTACATAAATGGATTAAATCCTATTCCTACTATGCATACTTTTCTCCAAATTAAAGAAATAAGATGTTTTTTTTCTCACCTTTTTCAATCCATTTGGCCTTTGAATGGATGAAGGCATCATGTGCCTTATCGTTGTATATGTCGTTCACGTTGGCTTTTAGCAAGCTGTGGTTTTTCATTTTCATTTAAATCAAGTTTATTGCTCAGCCTGTTAATATCAACAATAATATCCATGAGCTTGATGAATCTTTTCCGAACTAGCATTTTACCAGTAGCTACGGGACCCGTAGCCAGCAAGACATCGAATTCTGAATTTAATCATTTCCCATTTGTTAGTAGGAGAAAGAGCAGAATCGAGACAGGTCTCTCTGATAAGAGCTTTAGACTGTAAACAAAATGACTCATTCTTTCAAATAAAATAATGAAATGTTCAATATGTTTTAGAAAATCTCTTTGTCATTATCAAAAGAATAATGGAACAATGGTCTGTCAGAGGAGATGAAGAAATACTACATTCACTGACAAGATTCATAAAATTGGAAGATACCAACCAATAATAATTTCTATATTTGAATTGCCTGTCGCTAGTTAAACCAATAAAAAAAAAATTAAGTTGGATTCTGAGAACGCCAAATATCGGAAAGGTGAAAGTTGGAGCAGAAATGTATAATTAAGTTATTTTAAAAATGGGCTGAATGCCTGGTGGGATACCTATCCATCCAGTCATCAGGAGCCCCTCATGCCATATGGTCCATCCTGATATTGAACATGCTGTAATTATCTTCAACCACCTTTGACTCCGGAGACGAATGCGGGACCCGTAGCCAGTTAACGTTATAATGTAGGTAGCTGTCTATATTATTGTGATTAAATTACATAATTTTTTAAATAAAAGTGCCATTTTACACAAACGTTAGCGTTTGCTTCGAATGCCGACCGTGTGTATGACAAGCACAGCTAGCATGCAGCGATTGCTAAATTGGATAGCAAGACTGGCTAATGTAAGTTAGCAGCTAGCAAGTTAACTAGATACAATGTAATAGTTTTGTCAAATTGTTGCTATAGCTTAAATGTTATGAATAGTTATCGATTTGGCCCATTGTCATATCAGTCCCGTGTTTTAGCTAGGTTTGCTGGTGAGCTATTTTCTTCTGGACTAAGTGGACAGACATAGTCTGCAAGATTTGTTTTGCTTGTTTTGTTTTGCCTATTTAACAAATCTAAATGTTTTTTTCTTGATAGCAGAAGTTAGCAAATGGTTATCTAATGTCATGTTAAAACCTGTTGAGAGCCTTTAATCTGCTAGGTAGTGGAAGAATATGACGTAAGTATGACTGACTAATACATCGACATCAGCCTGCTGTGTTGACTTCGGCCAAATATGGACGGCCACTGCTGGTGTTGTTGGATCAAATCAAATGTATTGGTCACACACACATGGTTAGCAGATGTTAATGCGTGTGTAGCGAAATACTTGTGCTTCTAGTTTCTGACAGTGCAGTAATATCTAACAAGTAATCTATCAATTCCCACACTACTACCTAATACACACAAATCTAAAGGGGTGAATGAGAATATGTACATATACAAATATGGACGAGTGATGGCCGAGCAGCAAAGGCAAGGTGCAATAGCTGGTATAAAATACAGTATATACATGTGATATGAGTAATGTACGATATGTAAACATTATTTAAAGTGGCAGTGTTTAAAGTGACTAGTGATCCATTTATTAAAGTGGCCAGTGATTGGGTCTCAATGTAGGCACCAGCCCCTCTGAGTTAGTGGTTGCTGTCTGGTGGCCTTGAGATAGAAGCTGTTTTTCAGTCTCTCTGTCCCAGCTTTGATGCACCTGTACTGACCTCGCCTTTTGGATAGTAGCGATGTGAACAGGCAGTGGCTCGGGTGGTTGTTGTCCTTGATTATCTTTTTGGTGGGGGAATGTGCGGGCTGTCATAAATCCATACTGTATGTGTTTGTTTGAGCTGATTTTATTATCACTGCCACCTAATGTTGCTATAAAATGTCTATAACAATCAATCCTGTAGTTCATTTAGGCATTTCTGCTCATGTCAACATTCATCTGTCATTGTTATGATATTGGTCTTTGTGCTCTTTCTCTGGTAGTTACTAAAACTATTTTGTTCCCCCTCTTCTGTATTTCAGTGTGATTCAAGACAGCTTCTCTCAGCAGCAACCCATGGCTGGCTTCAGGCAAGAGGATGTGGAGGTGTTCTACGATATGGGGGAGGAGCTGGGGAGGTTAGTTCTGACATCTGTAGGGCTAACTACTATTACTATCTGAGAGCGCACAGATTCTTCTGCTTTTTCAAGATCGGACGTGTTTGTGTGATACTGTTTTGCTGGATGATACTAGCCTTGACTTGATTCAGCTTGCCCGGTGCATCAGTGGGTAGAGTTCGCAATTCAGGGCGAGTGAGGTAAACTCTAAACCTGGCCTACCCAGCACATCAGACAGTTTCAATCAAGTATGCCTACTAATGAATATGTTTTCAATGAGGTGGTAGAATAATGCAGATCTCTTATCACCTTTTCGTTCTCGCTTGCATGTGAAGTGAAACACAATTTCTCCAATCTTTTTAATATAGAATCCGTTGTTTGACTCTCATAATTGATATACCAGTATAATACCACTTATTTAACTTGAAAATGCATAGCAGGAGGAAAACATCCATTGGCACATCCCCAGTGTATTTGTGGGACTGTTTATTAAACTGCATTGCACTCTGCCTTGTTATACAAGCTCTGTTTTTAGCAAGTCCTTGTAAACTAAACAGAGCTAGAGCAATAGAATGAGTCATGTGCTTGTAGAGGATTAAAACCTGACTTCATCTCAAATGGCACCCTATTCCCTTCATAGCGCACTACTTGAACATAGTGCTTTATATGGAAGTAGGGTTTTTTGCTACAGTGTTGCAGCAGAAGAATTACATAATTGTGTTGGGTACTAACTTCTAAACTTGAAGTATCCTTATTCATGTTACCATATTAGAACTGAGGGTAATGGAAATCTACTGAGTGAGAAAGGGGAGTGCAGGAAGAACATGTTATTGTTAAATCTCAGGTATCCTATGGAGAAGAGAAGTGCCACAGTCTGGTTTCAGTCAACAGATAAGGTAGGACAGCCATGAGTTGGGGAGGAGTGAGGAATTTGGGCATTTATTTTCTGTCCATGCCTCTAGGTTTAGACTTACTGTGAGAGTAGGGGAGACTAAGTTTGCTCAGGAAACTGCAGGAGTTAATGTTCTCCTGTGACGGATTTCCATCATTTGGATTCTGGAGAGGTTATTTTTGAGATCAATGTAGAACCGCAATAAAATAAAAATGGGGGGGAGGGGGGTGACATTGCCTAATACAGAGAAGCTGTTCTACAAAATATATTCCCAAATAAATGTTTTCTTAAGTATTTTATTTTTTCTGTTAAGCTGTGTACACTGAACTGACATGAATGATTGTTGCTGACACTCCAACGTTCAGATGAAGGGAATTAAATAGTCTATAATGCGCACCACCGCAGCGCTCAATTCAAACAGTGGTGTGAAGCCTACAGGGAAACATGTATTCTGGCAAGCAGTCAATGCACAATAATTCTTAATGCAATCACATTAACACTTTTAAAAGCACTTTTGGCAAATGTAATTTGAAAGCAGTTTTGGCCTAAAAAAAAAGAGGGAATCACAGTTTTCCATTGCTACCACATTTATTTCTCTACTCCTTCAATTGCGCAAGTGGTATGTTTTGACAAATGTAGTTACAAGCATGTTAGGGGCAGCTGCATAACAGAGCTCTTAAAGGGGCAATTGTTTCTTAAAAGGGCAATGACATAGGCCTACTTCGTAATAGAAACAACAACAAAAAATGTGGGTAGTGAATAATAATAATTCATTTATAATAACAATCAGGATGTTGTGTCCAATGGGGTAAATGTAAAGGGACAAACGCCATGCTTTAGCCTACGTACATTTTCAGTGGTGATGCATCACATGGGGCAGGTGGGGCTCCAGCAGATTTGCATGCAATTCTGTTATTTCATGTCACGACAATAAATCAGTTGGCAAACTATTTTATTTTATTTTAGAAAATTGCTTTATCTAATAAAGCATATGTGTTCGCTTTCCCATTGTCTCTGTTTGTTTTGGTACATTTTCATCTCCAAAATGCAGCTGTCTCAGCCTCGCTCTGTGCTTTCTGTGGTGGAGGGGCAGACAGAGAAAGTACTGTGTGTACACTACCAGTCAAAAGCTTTAGAACACCCCCACCTTTCCATTTTTTATAGAAATTTAAGCAGTTCAAGTCCAGTGAATAACCTGAAATGGTACAAAGGTAAGCGGTAAACTGCCAGAGGTTTTAAAAAAAGTTTAGGTTACCAAAAGCTGAAAAAATAATTTACATTTCAGAGTTATATTTTTTTTAAAGGCCTTTTTCAGGGAACAAGTAATGGGTTAACAACTTACAGCTGATCTGCAGAAATGGAAGTAAATTAAGCCTTGAAGGTTGATGTTAACAATTCCTACAGGTCTCCCAACTTTTGTTGATACAAACCCGTACAAACCCCCTGTCTGTATAAAAGCAGTGTTGGAACAGACTGTGTTACTACACCCTCTTAAGCATTATTTGGACAATATTGTACTGCAAGAAAGTAGTATATTGCTATCATAATGTCGAGAAAAAGGACATTAACAAAGGAAGACAGATAAACCCTATAACCCAATAAAAACTGGAAAAATGGAGGTGTTCTAAAACTTTTGACTGGTAGTACAGGTGTCGTTTATCTTCTCTGGTTGTACGTGATTGGCTCAGGGTGCTGTCACTCATGAGGACACTACGTCCCCGCAGCACCTGCTGGGAGAGCTAGCCAGCAAAAGCAGGGTGCACCTGATACAATGATTGTTCTCGATTATATTGACTGATTGGTTCTGTATGGGGTGACGAAAGCCCCTCTTCGGTGCTCCATTGGTTTAAGGTAGAAGTTCCCGCCCAATAAGGCTCATTGTCATTGGCCAAAGATAAACCAACGTCTTGTGCCCGTTAACTCTGGACTGATGTGTCAACTTCATAGCTAGCTAGTTGATTACCACACGCTGTTTCCACGTCTTTAAGCTAGGTAGCGTAGCTATGTAGCTTAGTTATGTCCTAGAAAATAATTTTCTACCTTTAGTATTATGAAGGAAATGTGTATAGAACGCCTGGTGCTCATTATTCACCTAAACTTTAAAATATGTCCATCCAATAAAATAAAGCATGCTGGAAAATGAGATTCAGGTCGAGTGGTTGGTGGTGGATCATGTAGCAGTTGCTAACATTTGTTTTGACGTAGGCTAGCTATAATATCCTATAGGCTACATGCATTATAGTTGATGTTTGATGGCAGACTGTATTAGGCATGGAACCACATGTAAAATAAGGGTTAGTTATACATATCTTTGATGGAAGTGTGCAATAGATTGAGCAAGAGAATAGTTGCATGTTGTTAACCGGGGCCCTTTATAACAGGCAGGCAGACACAGAATATTGCAGACAGATTACTAGCTCGTTTACACAAGAAAAGTCTGCTGGACTACCGTGGTCTTCTGTGCAATAAGAGCTAAAGATATGGGAAGTAGCCATAAACTGATAATAACCCATGTTATAACGTTTGTCTGTGGCTCAAAACTCATTTATGTGATTCAATGTGTAGTCAGTGTAGTGTACTGGTTTCGATGCCTATGAGCTTTGTTGATTGAGTTTGCCCCACAAATATTTTCATTTTAAAATCACTCCTGTACATTTTATAGACACTATTTTGCATCAGTTGAGCAACAGGTGATAATGCCTATTGCTAATAGCACATCTGATAATATAGACCATGGGCTATATGCATGGTCCAATGTTTTTTTTTCAATGTTTCACCAATATGTTATTTCACTCATTTCTGGAGGTGGAAATTATATTCTAGATGGTATCAGCGTCATTTTATTTTCATTAATGTTGGAGTAGAATGTCCTTTTTAAAAAGCTTCTCAGACCTTCTACATAACAATGATCCCAGGGAGGACCACGGACCCCCTAAGAAAAGGGACTGGGATTGGTCAAGCTCAGTTAAATACATGTACAAAATTATAATTTTTCCCTAAAAGCATGATGGTCATAGACTTTCTTACAGGCCGGTGACATCACGACTTCCCATCAAAACAACTCCTTGAATGCCCTACTCCTTGAAATTTGCAGTTGTCTAAAAAACACTATTTTGTGATTTAAAAAAAAAAAATGCTTTAGTGTGCACTTTACTGTATACTTTTATACTTATACACTTTTGAACAGTAAAAGTTCAAAAGTCACTGGTGAACGTCTTTAAGTTTCAGTCATAGGATTTATTTTTGTTTAGACTCCTGGGAAAGGGCTTGCAGACATACATTAAATGGCAGAGCAGAAAATGCATTTCTTTGCAGACACACAATAACCTAAGACATTCCGTTAGGAACGGATTCACTCTCTGGAATGCAGCCTTCATAGCTTCTTCTTCCTATAGCATTATCATGCGCTAAATCAAATGTTGGGTGATTTTAGATTTTTTTTGTCACCCACTTTACATTTGCTAATGGTCTTCATCTTATTACATCAAAGTTATGAACCTGCCAGCCAGTGTGTTGCAATGCAGCCACTGAACACGAGCCTATACAATCTGTAGTCAAGATTGGTTAATTGCTTCAAATCGGGATTTTCCTAGAGAGCTATCTGATTGTGGCCCAGTCACTCTTTCCTGTGTATTCTATGTTCATGTTTTACTTTGTATCATCATTCTCATGATGTCATTTCCCCCCTCCCCTCAGCGGACAGTTTGCCATCGTACGGAAGTGTAAAGAGAAGCCCTCTGGCTCTGAGTACGCCGCCAAATTCATCAAGAAGCGTCGCCTGTCGTCTAGCCGCCGTGGCGTTAGCCGCGAGGAGATCGAGAGGGAGGTGAACATCCTGAGAGAGATCCAGCACAGCAACATCATAACGCTACACGACATCTTCGAGAACAAGACCGACGTCATCCTTATCCTGGAGCTGTAAGGGAGACTAGATGATACCAGGGTCATATTCATAAATAATGTCAGAGTAGAAATTCTGATCTAGGATCAGTTTTGTCTTTAAAAAATCACAATTCATGAGATAGGGGCGGCAGGTAGCCTGGTGGTTAGAGCATTGGGCCAGTAACCAAATGGTTGCTAGATAGAATCCCCGAGCTGACGAGGTAAAAATCTGTCGTTCTGCCCCTGAACAAGGCACTGTTCAGAACCCACTGTTCCTATGCCGTCGTTGTAAATAAGATTTTGTTGTTAACTGACTTGCCTAGTTAAATAAAGGTTCAATAAAAAAAGAAAGAAAAAACATAGATATGGGGACGTGATCCTAGAACAGCACAATACTCTGAGACATTTTATACATACGGCCACAAACCTGGGTTCAAATTAGCCTGTGTGACATTCTGTTCCTGCTCTCTTGTTAAGTGAAAAATCCCAAAACATCCTGATGTGGTTCTGTTGAGATGCTAGTTGTGTGTGTTGTTTTAGAGATTCATCTGTTTATGTTGTGTTTCAGGGTGTCTGGGGGGGAGCTGTTTGACTTCTTGGCAGAGAAGGAGTCTTTAACAGAGGAGGCTGCCACACAGTTCCTCAAACAGATCCTGGATGGGGTCCACTACCTGCACTCCAAATGCATAGCTCACTTTGACCTCAAGGTACACACACACACACAGATCCCGGACGGGGTCTACTACCTGCAGTGCCACACTCCAAACGCATCGCGCACTTTGATCTCAAAGTGGACTGTAGGCTGCGGAGCTGGGTAAACCAGGGTCATGTTCAACGAAAAACATTTTGCAATGGAATACACTTCTTATTCTTAAGTCCAGGTTGTCTCTAGTGCCTAGTGAACACCATCCAGGCTGGTGTTTTCAACAGTCATCCTTATTAAACACATACACTATATATACAAAATTATGTGGACACACCTTCAAATTAGTAGATTCGGCTATTTCAGCCACACCCGTTGCTGACAGATGTATAAAATCGAGTACACAGCCATGCAATCAGCCATGCAAACATTGGAAGTAGAATGGTCTTACTGAATAGTTCAGTGACTTTCAACGTGGCACCGTCATAGGATGCCATCTTTCCAACAAGCAGTTTGTCAGATTTCTGCCCTGCTAGAGCTGCTCTGGTCAACTGTAAGGGCTGTTGTTGTGAAGTGGAAACGTCTAGGAACAACAACGGCTCAGCTGCAAAGTGGTAGGCCACACAAGCTCACAGAATGGGACTGCCGAGTACTGTAGCGGGTAAAACTCTTCTGTCCACGGTTGCAACACTCACTTCCGAGTTGCAAACTGCCTCTGGAAGCAACGTCAGCACAATAACTGTTTGTCTGGAGCTTCATGAAATGGGTTTCCATGCCAGAGCAGCCACACACAAGCCTAAGATCACCATGCGCAATGCCAAGCGTCGGCTGGAGTGGTCTAAAGCTCGCTGCCATTGGACTCCAGAGCAGTGGAAATGCGTTCTCTGGAGTGATGAATCACGCTTTACCATCTGGCAGTCCAACGGACTAATCTGGGTTTGGCGGATGCCAGGAGAACGCTACCTGCCCCAATGCATAGGGCCAACTGTAAAGTTTGGTGGATGAGGAATAATGGCCTGGGACTGTTTTTCATTGTTCGGGCTAGGTCCCTTAGTTTCAGTGAAGGGAAATATTTACACTGAAGAATACAATGACATTCTAGACGATTCTGTGCTTCCAACTCTGTGGCAACAGTTTGGGGAAGGCCATACAGAAATGGTTTGTTGAGATCGGTGTGGAAGAACTTGACTGGCCTGGACAGAGCCCTGACCGCAACCCCATCTAACGCCTTTTGGATTAATTGGAACGCCGACTGCGAGCCAGGCCTAATCGCCCAACATCAGAATGGAAGCAAGTCCCCGCAGCAATGTTCCAACATCTAGTGGAAAGCCTTCCCAGAAGAGTGGAGGCTGTTATAGCAGAAAAGGGGAGACAAGCTCCATTCCCATGATTTTGGAATGAGATGTTTGACAAGCAGGTGTCCACATACTTTTGGTCATGTAGTGTACCATGATAGTATACTGTTTAGGATATTATAATAATAGTAATAATCATTCAGGTCAGTTATTTATTTTCGACATATGACGTTGTTATTATATTTCAAAACATCTGTAGTGTATCCATTCTCTTCTAACTTGTATTATGGAATGCTTGTTTGTTTTTGTTGCAGCCGGAGAACATTATGCTGCTGGATAAGAATGTTCCCAACCCCAGGATCAAACTCATCGACTTCGGCATCGCTCATCAAATCAAAGCTGGGAACGAGTTTAAAAACATCTTCGGAACGCCAGAGTTCGTTGGTGAGACCCTCTTCTACCGCTCAAGACCAAAAGAGCCATGAACAGTTTTTTTAACGGCATTAGTACGGCTTTTATTTTCAAATTGATTCTTTTCACTTCGGGTTTGGATTCCCTTTGGAAAAAATAAATTCCTTATTCCTATGAAAGACATACAGTATCCATAAAATGTCTGTCCAGAAATGTTATTGTTATGGTATGCCCACATGGGGAAAATATTCTTTGACATTTATCTTATTTAGTGGAGGTCTGTTGATGTCCTTGACGACCATCTGGGTTGAATTAAAGCTTTAAAGTGATGCTGGTGTTGATGCTGCTTGTTTTACAGCTCCAGAGATAGTCAACTATGAACTGCTAGGCCTGGAGGCTGACATGTGGTAAAATGGACTAAGATCATTTAAATGTTTTTTATGATTTTGAGAATGTTTTCTTGTTGTTACTGTTGTTTCTCTCTGAGGGTAAATCTCACTAAGTTTTGTCCCTTTTGTCTCCAGGAGTATTGGAGTTATCACATACATTCTGTAAGTACTTGTTCACATTATAATGGTTGTCTCTTTTCATACAGTCAGTTGAGCAATATTAAACAGTGTTATGTTAAATTATTTCAAATCTACACACATTTTTGCATTACAAATGACAACTCTAGAAGTGACACGTATTTCTCAGTAATTCCATCATCAAAATGATGATATAGCAAGAAAGCCAATCTACTGTGTATAACGTTTGGCCATGACCTGAAAGATGACATGATACAGTACTACTGTTTTACCTCCTGTTGAGTGTTCTTATTGTGTTCTCACCATGCTGTCTGTTGGTCCTCAGGTTGAGTGGTGCCTCTCCGTTCCTGGGGGAGACCAAGCAGGAGACTCTGACCAACATCTCAGCAGTCAACTATGACTTTGACGAGGAGTACTTCAGCAACACTAGTGAGTTGGCCAAGGACTTCATCAGACGGCTGCTGGTCAAGGATCCCAAGTAAGCCTGGTTTACGCTGGACGGAATATGCCAGGGAATGCTTAACACAACATACACAAGAACCATGTACTTTGTCTTGTCTTTTTTAATAGCATATTATCTTAGGGACCCGAGCAAGAAATAAAGGTTTGTACCTTGTTGCACCAATGTTAGAACTGCAAATACTAAAGCATAAAAGTAAGGAAGAAATGAGATTGATTTTCATCTCTAATCATTTAACAATGCTTCTTCCAGGAAGAGAATGACCATCGATGACAGCCTTCAGCATCCCTGGATCAAGGTAGGTACCTTTCACCATCTCATACATACTGTACCTCACATATCAGTAATCCCCAAACTACAGTGCCTTGCGAAAGTATTCGGCCCCCTTGAACTTTGCGACCTTTTGCCACATTTCAGGCTTCAAACATAAAGATATAAAACTGTATTTTTTTGTGAAGAATCAACAACAAGTGGGACACAATCCTGAAGGGGAACGACATTTATTGGATATTTTAAACTTTTTTAACAAATCAAAAACTGAAAAATTGGGCGTGCAAAATTATTCAGCCCCTTTACTTTCAGTGCAGCAAACTCTCTCCAGAGGTTCAGTGAGGAACTCTGAATGATCCAATGTTGACCTAAATGACTAATGATGATAAATACAATCCACCTGTGTGTAATCAAGTCTCCGTATAAATGCACCTGCACTGTGATAGTCTCAGAGGTCCGTTAAAAGCGCAGAGAGCATCATGAAGAACAAGGAACACACCAGGCAGGTCCGAGATACTGTTGTGAAGAAGTTTAAAGCCGGATTTGGATACAAAAAGATTTCCCAAGCTTTAAACATCCCAAAGAGCACTGTGCAAGCGATAATATTGAAATGGAAGGAGTATCAGACCACTGCAAATCTACCAAGACCTGGCCGTCCCTCTAAACTTTCAGCTCATACAAGGAGAAGACTGATCAGAGATGCAGCCAAGAGGCCCATGATCACTCTGGATGAACTGCAGAGATCTACAGCTGAGGTGGGAGACTCTGTCCATAGGACAACAATCAGTCGTATATTGCACAAATCTGGCCTTTATGGAAGAGTGGCAAGAAGAAAGCCATTTCTTAAAGATATCCATAAAAAGTGTTGTTTAAAGTTTGCCACAAGCCACCTGGGAGACACACCAAACATGTGGAAGAAGGTGCTCTGGTCAGATGAAACCAAAATTGAACTTTTTGGCAACAATGCAAAACGTTATGTTTGGCGTAAAAGCAACACAGCTGAACACACCACCCCCACTGTCAAACATGGTGGTGGCAGCATCATGGTTTGGGCCTGCTTTTCTTCAGCAGGGACAGGGAAGATGGTTAAAATTGATGGGAAGATGGATGGAGCCAAATACAGGACCATTCTGGAAGAAAACCTGATGGAGTCTGCAAAAGACCTGAGACTGGGACCGAGATTTGTCTTCCAACAAGACAATGATCCAAAACATAAAGCAAAATCTACAATGGAATGGTTCAAAAATAAACATATCCAGGTGTTAGAATGGCAAAGTCAAAGTCCTGAATCCAATCGAGAATCTGTGGAAAGAACTGAAAACTGCTGTTCACAAATGCTCTCCATCCAACCTCACTGAGCTCGAGCTGTTTTGCAAGGAGGAATGGGAAAAAATGTCAGTCTCTCGATGTGCAAAACTGATAGAGACATACCCCAAGCGACTTACAGCTGTAATCGCAGCAAAAGGTGGCGCTACAAAGTATTAACTTAAGGGGGCTGAATAATTTTGCACGCCCAATTTTTCAGTTTTTGATTTGTTAAAAAAGTTTGAAATATCCAATAAATGTCGTTCCACTTCATGATTGTGTCCCACTTGTTGTTGATTCTTCACAAAAAAAATACAGTTTTATATATTTATGTTTGAAGCCTGAAATGTGGCAAAAGGTCGCAAAGTTCAAGGGGGCCGAATACTTTCGCAAGGCACTGTATATCACTAACCCCCCCCCAAAAAAAATATATGCAACTGCTGGCTTATAGCACCCATTATACTGATGTTTTTTGGCCAGACAAAATAATTGAGCACCCCCCCACACACTTTTATCTACTATCCATTAAACCCCCTCCCAGGTGATCAAGAGGCGAAACGTGCGCCAGGAGGAGAGCGGAAAGAAGCCGGAGCGCAGGCGCCTGAAGACAACGCGTCTAAAGGAGTACACCATCAAGTCCCACTCCTCCATGCCCCCCAACAACACCTACGTCAACTTTGAACGCTTCTCCCAGGTGCTGGAGGAGATCGCTGCTGCCGAGGAGGGGCTGAGAGACCTGGAGCACAACCAGAGGTAGGGGGGGGAGGGGGGTAAACGGAGGGATGGATGGATGATTCAATGAATGGGCAGATTAATTAATTAGTGATTATTAAAAACTCATATAAAGCCGTTCTAGTTGGGTACAACAATAAATCTATCCATTCATGCTAACATCCCCCTCTCTTCTCAAAGGTCATGTCAGGAGGACGTGGCTGCTCTACTCTCTATCTATGAGGAGAAGGAGGGCTGGTACAAGGAGGAGAACCAGAGCATCGCCAGCAACCTGGATCACATCCGCCAGGCTCTGCAGTGTACCCAGGCCCAGCGCAGGCAGAGTCAGGAGGATGCCCGCGCCGCCATGCTGGCTGCTAACGCACTCAAGAGGACGTTTGGGCGCCTGGAGAACCGCTACGAGGTCCTGGCGGAGCAGGTGGCGTCGGAGGTGCGCTGGGTGGAGGAGCTGGTCAGAGGGATAGAGAGGGAGAAAGACAGTCTGGTCATGCCCTGAGACCTGGCTCCAGCTTGGCTTGTAGAATAGTCCTGAGCCTGGCCTGCCTTCTAGAATCAATGACATTATTCTCATAGAATCACTGACATTAGTCTGAATCTACGCTCTTCAGTTTCTTCTTTCTAGGGCGGTCTGGTCATGGCCGATAGGCAAAGTCCTACCGGGCTGGGGCTGGAGTCACTGAATTACATTATTCTAGTTCTCAGCTTACTTCCTACTATGTCCATGTCTGTGTGTGTGTATGGTACAGTCAGGACAGTACATGTACACCAGCTCTCAGAGTTTTTCTGGTGTTGGTGTGGTTGTTGGAATCACAGACATTACTCTGCTTCTGCACTCTCAGCTTCTTCTTTGTCTGTGTGTTTGTGGCACGAACAGGGCACATATTCTACACCAGCTGTCATCAGATTCAGAATGAGGGTCCAGAGTTCTTCGGGTTAGAGAAAACGCTGGGCCCCCGATCATAATCCATGCTGCCCCTCACACACATTTGATTGGGAAAAAGGTTACTCCTCCTGTATCACTTTGTATGGAGAGAACTAGCAACGTAGAGTCCTTATTATGAATATGTTCGGTCAACAAAATATGTGTTTAATAATACATTTTCTAAATAAATGTTTAATGTTGAAGATAAGGATTTTGATTGTTATACGCAATACTGACACATTGTAAAATACGCTGTTCGTTTTTGCAGTATATTTGGTTATGATTTGGTTTTCTGCACCGGCAATCATTTTCCTAAAGAGTTTTAAGCTCCATAGTTGAAGAAATACATGGTATATGCACCTGTGTGACAGCCTTAGTCTGGCTTGGTATGTCAATTTTAAGTACGCAATCATAACATGTATCATTCACAGCTGACTGTTATAAGTAACAACATAGTACAAATTGCACAGAAATAACAGGAAATTCATGTTGATGTATTATAGGGAGATCTCAGTACTTCATCTTATTGACAGTAGGCTATCTATTCTATACCATATGTCACTCAGCTGACTTGTTGTACTGTGATGCAAATGAAACAAATGCAAACACTATAGCTGTCTTACCTAAGGAGAGAGTAGTCTTAAAATATATAGATTGTATAAACCTGTTTTGCTCTTTGTACGCTGTGCCTGGATATAGAACACCTTATTGCCTATACATAAGCAAAAACAAATTTGTAGTAATGGTTAGACATGTTAGTGAAAATACAGGCTTAGTTGCTGTCCCTCAAAACGCTTTGGGCCAGTTTCCTGGATAAAAACATGCTCAATGGAAGTTGTACATTGAATTTGGTTTTTAGCCCAGGACCAGGCTTAATCTGTGTCTGGGAAACTGCCCCGTTTGAGTACAACTATTGTACATAAGATTCTTCCCAAATGATCTGCATGATGTTAAACTATGTAAAGTATAAAACATATATATTTTTTCATTACGACCATAATAACCCACACACTTCAGACATTCCACGAGTTAGTCATTAAATCTATGCATCACATTCCATGTTCACCATAAAACTATAGAACCCTATATACTGTGTAATTCCCTCGTTTAATATTCTCATTTGCACTTAAGAATACAGCAGTGTTCCAAACTATCTCCCACTGAATTATTTTAATGTTTGCAAAATGTATAATTGGTATGTATTTATTGGTTTGAACAGTTTTAGACAGGTTTGTGTTTTAAAT
Organism: Oncorhynchus mykiss; assembly: GCF_057628025.1. Taxonomy (NCBI): domain Eukaryota; kingdom Metazoa; phylum Chordata; class Actinopteri; order Salmoniformes; family Salmonidae; genus Oncorhynchus; species Oncorhynchus mykiss. The sequence continues at coordinate 1,876,273 of NC_143049.1, forward strand.
AAACAAGCTTAAATACATGTAGCTTAACTTTCCTTGTGTATATTTATTGTGTCCATCGAGATAACTTAATAAACATTTGATCTTCTAAAATCGAATCCTTGTGGAAAGTAATTGAGGGAAAGATTCTTACAACTTAATAAACATTTGACCAGCTAAAATCGAATCCTTATGGGCCCTGGTCAAAAGTAGTGCACTAGATACAGAATGGGGTGCCATTTGGGATATATATGATCCTTAGGTGTTGTGATGTCATAGGAGTCTACGACCATTTGTCAGGGAAAGTGTAGTCTTATTTCTACAAGTAGTTGGCATGTGAACAACCTTCTACAAAAGGATTTGTTTAAAAAGTAGTGAGATGGAATGTGCAGTGATGAGCGTGGAGTGTACTGTACACTAGTCCTGGCATGATAAAATAAACACAGAGAGGCTGCTAGGATTCTTCCTTTATAAAAGCATTCTAACTAAGATGTGGTGAAAGACTGGGTATTGGTTTTAAAGGGGATATTTGGACAAAGGTAAGTGAGTTGTTTTGTTGAACGAGGACTCTACAGTTAAATGGAAAACCTTACAATTTACAGTACTGCTTCAGCCTGTGTAACATGAGTCGTTAGGCTCAGTTGATAAAGACAAGTGTAAACTTCTGTCTGGACTTCTGAGACTTTTTCCCCATCACAGTGGACACAAAAGAGTCCTTCCGCCTGAAGCTTGTACAACTGCTGTCTGTCTCTGTTGTCAGACATAACCGACAAGGGATATGATCTTTGTCATTCCCAGCGCAACCACAGCTCCCTTCAACACCATGGCTCGTTCCAAGAGTTCCAAGTCATCCGGGACCTGCTGTAACCTGGTGATGGCACTGCTGACCCTGTGGTCCATGGTCTCCCTCATCGTTATCGTGGTGTGGGCCACCTCTCCTCACATGAAGGGCGTGGCCCAGTGCAACGTAGCCCAACAGGTGTGGACCACAGTGTGCCTGCTTGTTCAGCAGTATGGTGCCCTCCGTATCTGGGTACAACCCAAGGTACACTGTCTGTACAAGAGCTCGAGACAGTGCTTGCTGTGAGCTTACCGGTACAATCTTAACTCTGTTACACAGTCCCTGACGGAGAAGATGGAAGGGGCGAAGGTTGTGTGGGAGAAGGAAAAGCAGGCCTTGCTGGAGTCTGTAAGGCTGAGCCAGGAGAACCAAACCACACTGCAGCGGGAGATGGAGGTTGTCGCTGAGAGACTGAGAGAGAATTACGTGTCCCTGAGCCTCAGCCTGCAGGAGAATGTGAGTGTAGCCTCCAATGTAATTTTAGACATTCACCTGTTTGACATCCTTGTTCATGTTCAGAATACATAGATTATAGATTGTATGCTGTTGATGTTCAGAATACATAGACTATAGATTGTATGCTGTTCATGTTCAGAATACAACTCCTTGGCATCAAAACTTTTGGTCAAAACTATCTATTCTAAAACATCATATAGATTGTCAGTGACTGTAGATTTGCTTTGTACACAGGCGATGCTGCATGCGAATGAAACAGCACAAAGGAGTGCTATTTCCCTGCACAGAGATACACAGAGAAATATGTCCCTAGATCTGAGTCTACAGAGAGGTACGGTATTACTGGATTAAAGAATACATATATATATACACACATGTATTTTTATTTATTTTTTTACCTTTATTTAAGCAAAGTCCCATTGAGACAGTGTCCTGGCCATAAATCACATCCCTCTCGTGATAGCGATTACAGAATAACCAACATATCTTACATTATAAATGTTATTTTATGACACTGGAAGATGTTCCGTTTTTTATTACTGTAGACCATTTTGAGTGGTTACGATTCAACTTCACCCAAGCTGTCCACCAGTCCCACTCCTGCTCTGCTTCATGTGATGCTTCAAATAGCCAGGCGGTGGCAGCAATGAGTCAAATGCAAGCCTGCGAGTCCAGCAAACACTATATGATGACACAAATGTGAGTGTACAGCAGCTCATATGTAAAAATGTATATAAATACAAAAAACTTAACTAAAAACTGTATTTGTGCTGTAGACACCAGCATTCCCCTTATTGTTCAGTTTCATTTCCACTAAACGAATATCTTAAAAAGGACATTACGTTTTGTATTACAGGGAAAGAAGAGGTTGCAAGATCAATGGTAATTCACCACAAGAATCACTTCTGTTTATTGCTCATACACACTATGATTGATAACCTCATATATGCAGGCTTGTATCAAACCAACATGGCATAATAGTTTGCAATTGCTTTAGTTTATCTGTGTCCTAATGTCGTTTTTTTCCTACTTTCTCTCAGGATTGTCATCCAGTGCTTTTTGACTGTGAGGAGAGATATATGAGGGCGTCATTGTTAATCTGAAGGGTTTATTAATTAATGTGATTAACACATACTTATTTCACCGTGCTCTGTGTACTGTTATATATTATATTTTTATGTAGGGTTGGAAACATGTTGCACTGCTTTGCCATGTGTCTGTGTTGTGTTATTCCTCTGTGGATAAAACACTCCTGGGAGTAGCTCAGCTTTAATATTACAGATAGATGGTGGGTTGTATCAATGTCATTTTCTGCATCATTTCTAATCCCCCGTGTATTTTTCACACTACAGTATTACACTCATGACATGATTGTGATGGAATAACATGTAACATTTTCCAGCTATGACCAGAACCCTATGTGGGGCGGCAGGTAGCCTAATGGTTAGAGCGTTGGGCCAAAGATCTAGCTCATCAGTCGAGGTTGCGACACCAGGAATTAAAGTGTAACGAATTCGGGTGTCATTTTCTACCAAGAACGAACATACCCGCCCATGCCGACGGTGAATCGAATCCCAACGAGGCTGCTGTATTTAGCCTTGCATGGTTTTTTAATGCTTTCTTTTCCCTACCCTGACAATCTGAGAGTAGAAAAGTATCGGGCTTCATCCGACAATCCTCGTTCCTCTCACCCCGTAAATCTGTCATCCATAACTTTTTATTATGAAAACCTGTCACCTTTGGTCAAATCGCTCACCCTCTTCAGGATTCACATTTATAGAAGGGTAGCCTGAATGTGTTAAGCCTGAACACCACAGGAGTTAAATCTAGTTCATCTCAAATAAGAGAAACGGCTTAATTTATACATTTAATATCAAGTTCACATCGAAAGCGTAATGTTGGCGGAGTTGTTTTGATTGTAAATCAAGGAAGTAATTGAAGACACAGAATTGGAGAAAGACGTGAGAATGACAAATGTACTCAAATGGTTTGAAATCAGTGCACAAAGCACACAAGCAGGAACATTAAATAGTTTATACAATGGAGCATTCAAAGACTGACATTAATTGAACAAAACAAAATGTAATTAGAGAATTCAGCTAATGGCTTTTGTGCTCAGAGTGAATTAAGAGTATGGGGAGAATACTTTTTAGTAATAGGTCAATGACAAATGATGCTGTATTACAGTTAATTAAATAAACACCACAGAGGGACAAACAATTGAACACAAATAATTACAATTATATAAAATTAACTGAAAACGAAGAGTGATCGCTGGCTCCATCAGAATGCCCAGCCCATAAGGAGCAGAGGACGGGACTGGCACAGGTGTGAAGATCATGAACAGAGGTCCACCCGGGCACAGGTGTGAAAATCATGAACAGAGGCACAGGTGTGGAGATCATGAACAGAGGCACAGGTGTGGAGATCATGAACAGAGGCCCAGTCGGGCACAGGTATGGAGATCATGAACAGAGGCACAGGTGTGAAGATCATGAACAGAGGCACAGGTGTGAAGATCATGAACAGAGGCACAGGTGTGAAAATCATGAACAGAGGCCCAGCCGGGCACAGGTGTGGAGATCATGAACAGAGGCCCAGCCGGGCACAGGTGCGGAGATCATGAACAGAGGCCCAGCCGGGCACAGGTGTGGAGTGGAGATCATGAACAGAGGCCCAGCCGGGCACAGGTGTGGAGATCATGAACAGAGGCCCAGCAGAGCACAGGTGTCAAGGCCACGGAGAGAGAACCAGCTGGTGGTGGAGTAGTCCGTACAGGAGCAGAGGACGGATGCGGGTAGAGGTGTGGACTGGATGCTGGATGGTGGGACCACTACAAAGTCATCTGATTGGCAGCATGTTTTTTTGCAACACTCTTCATCAATGCCACCAAATACCCAGCATACCACAGAGCATTTTCAACAACCTACTTGAAGGTCTTCTCCTCAGAAGCCCTCCTGGCCAAACTTATCCAGAGATATAGACCTGGTGTACTCTTTCAGAACCGTCTCCTGAAATGGCAAGCATCCTCTCTGTCAAATCAAATTAAATCAAATCCAATTTTAATCATCATATATATACAGGGTGTAAACAGTGCAATGAAATCCTTACTTACAAGCTACCTCTCAACATACACCCAAGACATGCTGTATGACAAGGGGTATGATATTTGTGCATCTGTAACTTTCTCACTAATCATTCTTCACAATTCATCAGGACTATCGGTAGTCCTGGTAGCATCCACATTAATGTAGAAGTGTTTAGAAACATATTATATTCTTATTTACAATAACTGACTCCAAAATGACACAATACATGATTTATCAGTAATTTGTATTGGGCACAAAATAATCTGAAACACAACCAAAACAAACAGCAAATGTTTGTAGAGTCACAAGCTTGATGTAATCATTGTGTGCTAGGAATAACGGACCAAATACTAAACTTTTGACTACTTTAATACACATAAGTTCATTTATCCCAATACTTTTGGGTCCTCTTAAATGGGGGGGGACTATGTACAAAAAGTACTATAATAAAAAGTGCTGTAATATGGATGAAAATACCCTCAAATTAAAGCCGACAGTCTGCACTTTGTATCATTGCAAATCTAAAGTGCTGGAGTACAGAGCCGAAACAACAAAACATTATACTATCCCAATACTTTAGATGGAGTATTTGGCTGTTTTGACTGCCAGAGCCAATTCACGCTTTAAAAAGAATATTCATGGTACATGGACTAAGGCGTAATGTTAGCCTGAACAGGAACGTAGGACAGGGGAATGACGAGCCAAGTGTGGAGGACAGAGGCCCAGGTGGTGGAGTAGCCCGAACAGGAACATAGGACAGGGGTAGGACGAGCCCAAGTGTGGAGGACAGGGGCCCAGGTGGTGGAGTAGCCTGTACAGGAACATAGGACAGGGGTAGGACGAGCCCAAGTGTGGAGGACAGAGGCCCAGGTGGTGGAGTAGCCGAACAGGAACGTAGGACAGGGGAAGGACGAGCCCAAGTGTGGAGGACAGAGGCCCAGGTGGTGGAGTAGCCCGAACAGGAACATAGGACAGGGGAAGGACGAGCCCAAGTGTGGAGGACAGAGGCCCAGGTGGTGGAGTAGCCCGTACAGGAACATAGGACAGCGGAAGGACGAGCCCAAGTGTGGAGGACAGAGGCCCAGGTGGTGGAGTAGCCCGAACAGGAACATAGGACAGGGGAAGGACGAGCCCAAGTGTGGAGGACAGAGGCCCAGGTGGTGGAGTAGCCCGTACAGGAACGTAGGACAGGGGAAGGACGAGCCCAAGTGTGGAGGACAGAGGCCCAGGTGGTGGAGTAGCCCGTACAGGAGAGGAGGACAGGGGACTGACTGATGCAGCTGTGGACTGGATGCTGGTAGAGGGGGTGGGAGTACGACGACAGGTGCCAACAAGAGGCAGGGCTGTCTCCAGCCCAGGAACTGTCAGGTCCTGATATTCCACAAGCTCCACAAAGCCCTCATCATCCTCCCCTTGGACATCAGGATCACCTGTCTCCAGTTCCTCAATGGCAGCCTTGTGATCCTGCAGCACCAAACCAGTCTGATCAAAGAGGTACTTCAAACCTATCAGCTCCTCCAAAGAAAACAAACTACATAAATATGAGAATACACTGGACTGAGAATGGAATAATTCTATAATAACATTTCACAAAGAGAAATGTGTTGCTGTTTTGTATTAAATATAAAAGCTGCATTAGATTATTATTTACATTATATTGCCATTACCAGTGTATTTCGCGTGGAACAGTGTAAGGAACCATATGTTCCAACTGATGACCTTCCTACTGCACAGAATGTGGGCAATACAACTTTACCTGCCAGAGCTTCCTGGGCATCCAGAGCAACAGAGGATCGGCAAAGTATCTTTCCATCTCTACTGAGCTGCAGATGGTGGTGGAGGGCAGTCCCACCACATTTTGTCAACCCTGGCAAAGTCCATCTCTGGAATCCCATTCCCCGACCACCTGAACAACGCCTTGGTCATCCACTTATGATCCACATCAGGCAAAATGCTTTGCCATCCCTTGGGAAGGCATACATCTCTCCCTGAAATCCTAACACAACAACATTTCCCACATGAGAAATAATGTATCGATGATACATTCCCCAAAGAACAGGTGATCATATCACATGAGACATACCGTGTAACGTTAGGCCTGTATATCATTTAAAATGCAAGTCATCACTATATATACTTCAAATACAGGCCTGGAAGGGCTGAAAAGTAGAACTATTAACTTAATTAGATCAATAGATTAAACACCATCCTTTGTTTTACTTATCTATTATCGCTATCAACTAAGCGTCATCATTAATGAAAATAATAACTCCAGATTAGTATGAAAATAGTGAGGTTAACAGACTATTTTGATGGTCTGAGTCATCGGACGTTAAACTAGCTAAAGTTACGTTACTTCGTTAACCTGTGTCAGTGTTAAAACACCAGTTTACTAACGTGTTAGCGTTACCGTAGCTACACTGTAAATCTTGTTAACCGAACCGTGCGTCGGATGACTATTAACTGTAGCCTAACACAGTGATCTTACCTGCTAGATATTCCGATCGATTATGATGATGATCAATGAAAACTCAAACAAAAAAAATGTAGCTAACGTTACTTCAGAAAATAAACATAATTCGCGAATAAAATTACCTAAAAGAAAATATATATTTTCCATGGTCCTCTTGGAGAGAGTTTAAAGGTCCCGCCATAGCTCTATCCTCATTGGTGAATTATTGGTTACTGGTTGGTTGCACTGGCCTCTCGGATTGGTTGGCGAGTGAAATTATTGGTTATACAGACGGCGATATGATTGGTTGTCGGAACCAAAAATTTCCTTGACTCAAGAGTGTCAGCGGGGGGCCAAGCAGGTTACGGGATCAAATCACCGAGCTGAAGGTAAACATCTGTCGTTCTGCCCCTGAGCAAGGCAGTTCCCCGGTAGGCCGTCATTGTAAATAAGAATTTGTTCTTATTGTTATGTTTTATTTATTTATTATTGTCTCAGACACTAATGTTTAATCACTAGTTTGTTACAGTCACATTAAATTCCTTTTAATTCCTTTCCTATTTTGGTTTTCTGCCTAAATATTTAATGTTGTCAACTTGTCTTGAAATAAAGGAAAATATAATTGCGTTGTTCCTAAATTCAGTGTAATGTGCTACATATGCCACGAATCAAAGGGCGCAAAACCCGACGATATTAAGTTGTGTTTTGGCTCAAGAGTTGCATTAGCGTCATGGCAGCAACATTAGTGTCCTGGTAGAAATATTAAAACTTCCGGTTTTCCGATTTGCCTTCACAATAAAAGTCTGCGGTAAAACGCTGTGTATGACATGAAATCAATAATTTTGTGCAGCTTTACGTAGTGCATAATGTTAAAACTAAAGACAATTACTACTCCATATAAGATACATAACATTATAAGGTGGAGCAGAATTGACTGTTCCTAGGCCGTGGAGCTCATTGACTGTTCTTAGGCCGTCACTGAAAATAAGAATTTGTTCTTAATTGACTTGCCTAGTTAAATAAAGGTAAAATAAAAATAAATAAATTGGTAAATGTTTGGCACTTAAGTAAATGAATGTAAAGAACATCATATTCTACAAACCCTATTGATGTCGCACTAGACTAGAGTTTATAGATGGTGTTATATCTTGAATGTGTGTGGTCTAAATACCCAGCAGCCCTTTCTACTCCACCCACTCCTTTGGTCCCAATGCAATACACTAGGTCTATAAATTACACATGGGCTTATAGAGAAAAAACTATTCTAGTAGGGTCTGTGGAATCTATATATGGTGTTATTTCATGGGACTCTGAGTGTTGCTGGCCTTTTACTGTGGCCCAATAGCTTAATAATGGGGTGCCTGGACACTATACGGTAAAAATATAGCAATGTACAGGAACAATGATTATTTGTGATGATGTTAAAGTAGGGAAATAAGTACTAAGTAGGGTCTGTAGAATGTATACTGTATGGTGTCATTTCATGGGGCTCTGAATAATATGGAGTGTTTCTGGCCTTTTGCTCCATCCATTCCATTGGCGGCCACAATGCGAATCACTGCATATGGAATACATATTGGTGTAACCGATGTGAAATGGCTAGCTAGTTAGCGGTGGTGCGATGGGTAACGATGCTCTGTGGGTGTCAGTTGTCTGTGTGTGCAGAGGGTCCCTGGTTCGAGCCCGGGTAGGGGCGAGGAGAGGAACGGAAGCTATACTGTTACATTGGCTTATAGAGCAAAAACTATTCTGGGTGCTGCAGTAAAACTGTAGTATTATTTAAGTGCCAGCTGATGGGTCATCAATTGTGGATGGGCTTCCCATTGTATTAAAACGGGTTAAGTAGGTTAATACCACCGGAACACACTTGGCCCAATGGGCAATCCGCAAGCAGTTGTCTGGACATCACAGAAAAGTGAACATTCACACAATTGCAATGTATTTTCTACGAACCGATATAATATCAATATCGAATCGAAAATGCAACTGATATTGATTTTCCATATTTGTGGCCATCACTAATTTAATGTATGTATTTGATAAGGGATTGCTACAAATTAATGTATCAAAGTGTGTTAGACCATAAATGTTTTGCCGAAACATTTTATGAAATGATTTAAGTATGACCATAAATTTTAACTGACACATTTGATACAATTGGTGACTGAAGTGACTGTGTCCCTATAGCCTGGTTGATGTTGATTATGTTTAAATTGTAAATAAATTAGATTTTTGTTTTGACAAAAAAAAATTGCCTTATGGGTTTGTTATTTGAGTGTTGATAGTTTAGTGTGTATAGGCATTGACTTCAGGACCATAGATGGCACCTGGTCATTTGAAGGTGGTTTATACAGACCTTACTGAGTACTCCCAACCACACTTTTCCCTCTGCACATAGAATCATTTGTTTATATTTTAGCCCCCATTTTAAGCTATTTGACCACAGTAAAAGGCCAGCAACACACTGTATTATTTAGAGCCACATGAAATGACACCATATATACATTCTACAGACACTACTGACTATCCCCTATAATACTTTTAGTAAGGTCCCCAGGATACTTTTTGCTCTACAAGCCAACATGTATTCCATATACAGTGATTCGCATTGGGGGAATTTATTTGACCTTGGAACATGTATTACAACCTAAATGTAATGCAAATGTCACTTAAATATGAACAATGTTAATGTTTAAACAATTATTTACACGTCATTGACACTTTTCTACTATTAGGTGGGCGAATTTTATTTTGAAAATGTTTGAAATTCCGTGACCCGGAACGACTTTTTTAAGAGTTGTTGACGAGACGCTGAGAGGAGTTGCAACCTTTCAAGTATCTAGAAGAAAGTATTCCATCTATCTTGCTGTGTCTATGTGTATGTATACATATTTATACAAATCAGTATTTGGAACCTTCTATGCTACTATTATTTCTTGCTGGGTTGTTAGCGAAATAATAATTGCAATCCGATACAGTAGCTAGCTATCTGATTAGCCAGTACAGAGTATGCGATATAATTATCGTTAGCTTGCTACTGTTGCTTGACCAGCAAACACGGTGTGCATGCATATGCGGATGTAAAGTAAATACAAAAAGTTATCAAAGCTAGGCAACTGTCTGTAATCTCATTCGATCATTTTTGTTGTGAAATTTCGACGAGACTGATCAGTGGAGTGTCGACAACAGATGTGTTGCTAGTTAATTTACTTGACCTACCTGTTGGTATTGTTGTCGATGGTAAACCCACAATCCCCACAACTAGCTAGTTACACGCAAAAGCGTTTAGGTATGTTGTTATAGCTAGCAAAGCAGAACTTTCAATTATTTACAAGCTGTGGTTAGCAGAACAGATTTTTGCTCAAATGTTTCTTAGATGCACACAACAAGCCCTAAGATTACACCCCTCTCTGAAATTCACATGGCTTTATTTGATCAACACAAAGAATAAACCTGTTCACATCCTGCATGGTTCCATAACAGCTCAAGATGATGAGCTTTGTCCTCCTGAGGAGCTGAAGCACTGGAGCTTGCCTGGCCCTGAACATGAATTCTCCAGAGGACAGTTCTTCCTCTTCCACACAGAAGACCTCGGTTTGGGCCGACCAGCAGACAGCCACTGCACAGCTGGGAGTTAGCCCTCCGTCTCCCACACACTGCTTTGGGGATGGGGAAGGAACCAGCTCTGCTATCCCAGCTGAAACACCTGTTTCAACCAACCCTTCTTGCCCATCTCAAACACTTGTTTCACCCCAAAAAAAGAGGACAGCAGAGAAAGGAACCTTTGATGCATCACAGCCACAGGGTGAACGTCGCAAGAGGGGGAGGCCACGGAAACACAAAAAAACCCAGACTGACACAGAACACCATATCCACCAGGCCCATTCCCCGACAGCTACACATCCATGTTTACAGCCAGAAGACCAAACAGAGGCTGTGACACTGACACCCAGCTCACCTGTGATACCTGAGGCCACCTTTGAACCACCATGCCCTGCCTTGGACTTACAGAGCGCCAATAAGGGACAGAGTAAGAATGGGCCCCATCTCTCCAGTGCTTCTGTTGGACAAGGAGACCTAACAGGCCCTAATGTTCTAACCACTGGTGGTATCACTGCCACTGGGATATTTATAAGCAAATGTGCCAAAGAGCAAAGGACTCTGTGCCAGTCACCACAGAATCTGAAAGATGGGAGAAAGGCGGCAAAAAAATCCCAAATTCATAAGGTCGATCATCCACAGGAGACCGTGACAAATGGGGAAAATACATCTAAACCCTTACCGACTATTAAGGTAGGACAAGAGAATTGCCTGACACAAAAGACTGGGCAAAAAAGGAAATATACAAAAAAATCACAGAGCCATAAGGTAGGCCAGCCAAGGGACACTGACCAGTCACAGGAGAGTGAGACAGTGAGAAATGGGGAAAATACATCTAGAAAATCACCAACCCATAAGATAGACTGGTCACAGGAGACGGTGAGAAAGAGGACATATACAAAAACATCTCAGACCCCTAAGGTTGACCAGTCACAGGAGGAGTCTGTAACAAAAAAGAAAAAGGGCTCTAAAATATCTCCAACCCATAAGGGAGAGCAGTCACAAGAGATGGTAACAAAGAGGAAATATACAAAAAAAACACAGAGCCATAAGGGAGACAAGCCACAGGAGACTGTGAGAAATGGGAAAAAGACAACTATGAAATCACCAACCCACCAGGTAGACCAGTCACAAGAGTTGGTAACAAAAAGGAAAAAGGTGTCTAAAATATCTTCAACCCACAAGGTAGACCACTCACAAGAAACTGTAAAAAAGAGGAAATATACAAAAAAATCACAGACCCAGGAGATTGACCAGTCACAATCCCCAGAGACTGGAAAAAATAAATCTATGAAATCGCTGACGAATAAGGTAAACAAGGTGGCATCGAAAAAATCACAAAGCCATATCGTAGAACAGTTACTGGGGATTGACCAATCACAAGAGACCGTGAGAAAGAGGAACTACACAAAAAAATCTCAGAAGCATAAGGAGGACTCACATGAGACCGTGAGAAATGGGGAAAAGACATCCAAAAAATCGCAGAAGCATAAGGTAGAGTTACGAGACACGGAACAGTCACAGGAGGAGACTGTAAAAAAAAGGAAATATACTAAGAAATCAAAGACCCACAAGGTAGACTCAGGAGTCCTCTCCTTACTCCCTGTGTTATCTGCAGACCTCAACCTTTCCTCTCCCACATTCAGTTATCCTGGGCTTCCAAAGAGAAAATATATAAAAAAATCACAGACCCTCAAGGTAGACTCCGATGTCCCCTCCTCACTCATTGTACTGTCTGCAGACCTCTCGTCCAGCCTACAGAGTAGCCTCTCTCCTACTCGCAGCCCTTCTGGCATCCCCTTCTCACCAAACACGCCTAAGAGAGTCAGAGGCAGACCTCAGCGGGTCCAGCAGCAGCTCTTTCTTAGCTCCACGCCAGGCCCTCACCCCAGATCCTCCACAGGAACAGACAACCCCTTCTCTGCCTCCCTGACTCACTTGGGACTGGGCCCACAGAACGCCTCACCTATCACCCCCTGGAAGCTGTTGGAACTAAGCCCTCTGGAGAAGGTACTGTGTTATCATCTTCATCACTGATTAGAAACATTTATTTATTTATTTAACCTTTAAGGTTAAAACCTGTTTTCACTTTGTCATTATGGGGTATTGAGTGTAGATTGAGGAAAATGTTTTATTTAATCAATTTTAGAATAACAAAATGTGGGAAAAGGAAAGGGGTCTGAATACTTTCCGAATGCACTGTATTTCCTCTTATCAAAAACAAGTTATCATGAACCTCAGGTCACCTCCTTCCTTTTCCTTTAACACTATATTACGTTGTCAGGTGAATGGTCAAACACTGAATAGTGCTCAGGATTGTGGTCAGTGTTTAAAAGTAATCACCATTATATAACCTTCTCTCTTGCCTATTGCATTTCAATCTGTTTAAAATGAAATCCCAGTATTCATATGTTCAATACAAAATTGTTAAAAAAATATATGTAATCTCTCCCAGACACACTTAGCTTTACCCGGTAGTAAACCTCGGGGTAGACCCAGAGTTAGGCCAAAGAACTCGGCTACAGTGAAGGGAGTGAAGACTCAGGGTGGTAAGAAGAAGGTGAAGGCTGCAGCAGAGGGAGGGTCCCAGACCTTCAGCTCTGAGGAAGGCCCCCCAGCCAAACTCAGACGTAGAAGCAGGAAGGGCCAGACAGCAGAGGGAGCTGGCCTGCAGAGCGGTTACACTACCAGCACTGAGCCACGCTCCAGACCAAGGTTTGAGCTGCAGGAGTCAGACTCACCAGACACAGACACAGGAGATGCCTCCCTGTCCTCAGACCTCTCCATCGAGTTAAGCGTACAGGAAGACCGTGTAACATCACTGACTCTTGAAGAGGAGGAAGAGCAAGACGATGAGGAAGATCTACCCAGTTTCTTAAATAACACAAGTGAGTAACGTGCTGACTAGACTGGCTACGTTGCGTGGGCAAGCATTGCTAAATACAGTGCCTTGCGAAAGTATTCGGCCCCCTTGAACTTTGCGACCTTTTGCCACATTTCAGGCTTCAAACATAAAGATATAAAACTCTATTGTTTTGTGAAGAATCAACAACAAGTGGGACACAATCATGAAGTGGAACGACATTTATTGGATATTTCAAACTTTTTTAACAAATCAAAAACTGAAAAATTGGGCGTGCAAAATTATTCAACCCCTTTACTTTCAGTGCAGCAAACTCTCTCCAGAAGTTCAGTGAGGATCTCTGAATGATCCAATGTTGACCTAAATGACTAATGATGATAAATACAATCCACCTGTGTGTAATCAAGTCTCCGTATAAATGCACCTGCACTGTGATAGTCTCAGAGGTCCGTTAAAAGCGCAGAGAGCATCATGAAGAACAAGGAACACACCAGGCAGGTCTGAGATACTGTTGTGAAGAAGTTTAAAGCTGGATTTGGATACAAAAAGATTTCCCAAGCTTTAAACATCCCAAGGAGCACTGCAAGCGATAATATTGAAATGGAAGGAGTATCAGACCACTGCAAATCTACCAAGACCTGGCCGTCCCTCTAAACTTTCAGCTCATACAAGGAGAAGACTGATCAGAGATGCAGCCAAGAGGCCCATGATCACTCTGGATGAACTGCAGAGATCTACAGCTGAGGTGGGAGACTCTGTCCATAGGACAACAATCAGTCGTATATTGCACAAATCTGGCCTTTATGGAAGAGTGGCAAGAAGAAAGCCATTTCTTAAAGATATCCATAGAAAGTGTTGTTTAAAGTTTGCCACAAGCCACCTGGGAGACACACCAAACATGTGGAAGAAGGTGCTCTGGTCAGATGAAACCAAAATTGAACTTTTTGGCAATAATGCAAAACGTTATGTTTGGCGTAAAAGCAACACAGCTGAACACACCATCCCCACTGTCAAACATGGTGGTGGCAGCATCATGGTTTGGGCCTGCTTTTCTTCAGCAGGGACAGGGAAGATGGTTAAAATTGATGGGAAGATGGATGGAGCCAAATACAGGACCATTCTGGAAGAAAACCTGATGGAGTCTGCAAAAGACCTGAGACTGGGACGGAGATTTGTCTTCCAACAAGACAATGATCCAAAACATAAAGCAAAATCTACAATGGAATGATTCAAAAATAAACATATCCAGGTGTTAGAATGGCCAAGTCAAAGTCCAGACCTGAATCCAATCGAGAATCTGTGGAAAGAACTGAAAACTGCTGTTCACAAATGCTCTCCATCCAACCTCACTGAGCTTGAGCTGTTTTGCAAGGAGGAATGGGAAATAATTTCAGTCTCTCGATGTGCAAAACTGATAGAGACATACCCCAAGCGACTTACAGCTGTAATCGCATCAAAAGGTGGCGCTACAAAGTATTAACTTAAGGGGGCTGAATAATTTTGCACGCCCAATTTTTTAGTTTTTGATTTGTTAAAAAAGTTTGAAATATCCAATAAATGTCGTTCCACTTCATGATTGTGTTGTTGATTCTTCACAAAAAAATACAGTTTTATATCTTTATGTTTGAAGCCTGAAATGTGGCAAAAGGTTGCAAAGTTCAAGGTTGCCGAATACTTTCGCAAGGCACTGTACATGTACACATGCGTGTTATTAGGGCCGGGAAATACCAGTATTGCGATACTCATTAGTATCGTGGCAAGGAAACAAAACACAGCATATTTCATTTCTGTGGGAAAACAGCCCTAATTTTGGAAAAAATATGTCATCCAGAGTCACATTTATTTGTTTTCCAAACTATAGCACACAATATTTTACATAAAGCAGGTTTTTAAGGGGCCAAAGAGTTTGACTGCTTCGTGGTTTCATTTTTGCCATGGAAAAAATATTGTGATACTGATATCGTCCGGGCCCTACATGTTATTCAATAATTTAACCCAAACTGCTCGCGCGCGTTATCATTGAGATGCCTGAAGCACTGCCTGAAGCACTGCAAGTCCCCCCTCTCCCATCTACTCATTGGTTTTCACAAGCATGCTAACCAATGTGGGTGATTGAAAGATGAGTCAAACTAGTTTTCCTGTTTTATCTCTCGATGAATTGTCGGAGTAGAGAACACACATTTATGTATGACTCAAAATGGGTCAAAATTCTACACAGATCCAGCTTAGAAAAAAATAGGACCATATGCATTTCAGGTAAAATGACAACCTGATGTTTATCTCCCAAGACAAATGAGCTAGCAGCAACAAGCTAGCTAAATGTCCATCATTGTTTCATGTGTGTTTCGACCTGTCCCCAATTTAATATAGTGTGTTCACAGTTGGTTTTGGTATTTTAACCTGCGTGTCATGAACGTGTCTGGTGGGGATAGACAAAATCAACAAGGGCATGTGGATGCACGTGGGGGGTGGTTTGGTGTGTTAGAGAGAGAGCGCGTTGGTTAACTCCCTTGATGATATGATGCCTTCCTGCATGTGTACTATAGCTTATGTTGAGTTGTTAATTAAAACTCAAATAACCGTAGTTATTTGTCTCTTTCAGAGCCACTGTCCATAACGGAAGGAATATGTGTTTGGTGCAAATTTAGAAACTATCCTTTCTGGCCGGCAATGGTGAGTATTGATTGCTGTGCTTCAACTAAACTAATTTTGAATAGTCATCAGTAGTAACTGAACTAGAAACTGTTTGACTCCATAGGTGAAGAGTGTGAACCATAAGCTGAAGAAGGCCAGCATTGTGTTTATTGACGACCTGCTGTTTGACAAAAAGAGGATACGAAAAGGGTAGGAGCCAAAACTCTGTGCAGCCCTTCCCACAGTCATTCCCTATGAGCTGTAACTGGTGTCCATTCCCTGATTGCCCGATTAGCCTCCGCGCTCCAATATTAACTGTTGTCTTTTTGTGTTTCTTTCAAAGCTTTTCTGTGTCCCTAAAAACATTGAAGCCTTTTGACTGTGAAGAGGCTGATCAGCTAGTGGTAAGGGTAACTGAAGAAAACAGTTTCTTAAGAATACTGACTCCACAGAACTAATATATAATATAGATACAGATATATATTTGTACAGATCCTTGAGTCATGGGGCTGTGCATTATCATATATATATATATATATATGCTTAACAAAAACATGGTCCCATTTGCACAAAAATCTTATTTCTCTCAATTTTTTGGGACAAATTTGTTTAAATCCCTGTTAGTGAACATTTATCCTTTGCCAAGATAATCCATCCACCTGACAGGTGTGGCATATCAAGAACCTGATTAAACAGCATCATTACACAGGTGCACCTTGTTTTTGGGACAACAAAAGGCCATTCTAAAATGTGCAGTTTTGTCACACAACACAATGCTGTAGATGTCTCAAGTTTTGAGGAAGCGTGCAATTGGCATGCTGACTGCAGGAATGTCCACCAGAGCTGTTGACAGTGAATTTAATGTTAATTTCTCTACCATAAGCCCCTTCCGATATGGTTATAGAGAATGTGGTAGTACGTCCAACCAGCCTCACAACCGCAGACCACATGTAACCACGCCAGCCCAGAACATCCACATCTGGCTTCTTCACCTGCAGGATCATCTGAGACCAGCCAACCGGACAGCTGATGAAACTTCGATGGCCACTGGCAGGCTGGAGAAATGTGCTCTTCATGGATGAATCACGGTTTCAACTGCACAGAGATACCGTGACGAGATCCCGGGGCCCATTGTCGTGCATTTAATATGCCGCCATCAATATGCCGCCATCACCTTATGTTTCAGCTCGATAATGCACAGCCCCATGCCGCAAGGATCTAAACACAATTCCTGGAAGCTGAAAATGTCCCAGTTCTTCCATGGCCTGCATACTCACCAGACATGTCACCCATTGAGCATGTTTGGGATACTCTGGATCGACATGTACGACAACGTGTTCCAGTTCCCGCCAATATCCAGCAACTTCACACAGCCATTGAAGAGGAGTGGGACAACATTCCACAGGCCACAATCAACAGCCTGATCAACTCTATGCGAAGGAGATGTGTCGTGCTGCATGAGGCAAATGGTGGTCACACCAGATACTGACTGTTTTTCTGATCCACGCTCAATTATATATATTTTTTTAAAGGTATCTGTGACCAACATATTGCTTAACTGTATTCCCAGTCATGTGAAATCCATAGATTAAGGCCTAATGCATTTATTTCAATTGTCTGATTTCCTTATGTAACAGTCAAATATTTGAAATAGTTTGATGTTTTTGTTCAGTGTATATTTTGTCAACATTTCTGGTGACCGTTGTGTTGATGTTTCCTGTTGTCTGTAGTGTAAAGCCAGAGAGAAGTATGATGCTGCCATCAAATGGTGTCTGGCGTTGATAGCCGACTATAGAATCCGTATCGGTAAACTATTCTGCACTTCTCTTAGAATGAGCACCTTGATCCAGATTATACTCAGTGTTATATTCCCCATTACTGTTGTTAATGTTTGTATTGTCTTTGCAGGATGCGGCTTCACCGGTTCCTTCATTGAATACTTTTCTGATGACATAAGTAAGTTCATGTCCGTTCACTGATGTTTTCTGATGTTGATACAGTGACATTCCCACAAGTCATCTCAAATGCTGTCTGTCCTGTTTAAACAGGTATTTAGTACCACATAATGTGTTCTCTGTGACTGAGATAAAGGTTAGATGGATCAACACATTAACTGTATGATCCCTCCCCCAGGCTGCCCAGTGAGAAGGTGCTACCCCCGGGGCACCTCAGACCTCACCTTCCCCAGTAAGCTAATTCTGGAGGAGCAGTACGTAACCTCTGACCCGGAAGGGGACGATCAGGAGGGCAGCAAACGGCAGGAGGAGGAGAGGAGGAGGAAGCTGCTGCCTGACCGTTCCAAGGCTGCACGTAACCGTGCCAACGAGAAACTGGTGGACTTCGTCGTCAGGCAGCGCCGGGTGGAGACACGCCTTCTAGTGAGTAACCATGCCGATGCCTCTCTCTCTCCCAGGCACTCAGTATAGTAGTTGTTTTCTCCCTCCATCTGTCCGTCCCTCTCCTTTGCCTGTCAGTATCTTCTCTCCATCCCCCTCTCTCTGTCCATTCTCTATCCTTCCATCTTTCTCTGTATGTAATATGGTCTCCAAACTTGAGTAGCTCTATATGTAGAAGATAAACCCTCTCTCTAACCCCAGGGCGTAATCAGTGGTCAGCAGCAGTCTAAGTGGCTGCGTTGGTTCCTGGCAGCCAGTCGGTCAGTTGTGGACACGTACCTGGAGGACGAGGAGCAGCTGGACCAGGTGTACCAGTACCTGAGAGGGGTGTACGAGACCGCCCCCCTCACCGCACCCTGTCTGGCCGATGTAGACCTCATCCGCTTGGTACTGGACGTGCTGTTACCAGAGGTCAGAATGCTGTAGAATAGAATACAACTTTATTGTCCATCGAAACACGTGTCTTTCTTTGCTGTCTGTTTTTAATACCATTCTTTATTGTTGGAAGTGATGTTAGAAGTCCTACTCCAGTCTCCTTTTCACCTCATTTAACACCTGATTTACTTAACAAAAGGCACTTCTCAATAGGTGGTCCAGGTATGACATGGCACAAGTGGGCCTTTCCTATTTTGTTCTCTATTGTTCCTCAAGCAAGCAAGGAGGGAGGCTGATGACATCAGACCAACTCCTTGAATGCCCTAATCCTTGAAGTGTGCAGTTGTCAAAAAAAACAACTTTTGTTTTACCCTTAAGTGTGTTTACTGTGTTTATACTTATTTTATACTTATTACTATTGTTTTTCAACAGGAAAAGTTCATAAATAGCTAGAGTGTGTCTTAAATGAGTTATTATTCTGAAGTGTGATGTCTTTTTGTGTAGGCTATTATCTATGCCATAGCCGGAGTAGACAAGTTGTCACTGGTGAAGGCAGAAGACAAATACCTGAAAGGGCCCTGTCTGAGTAAAAGGTAAGTGGTCAGTGTGTTGGCTCACTGAATTAAAGGCTAACACCGTTACATTTATTTCTGGGTCTAAATCTGCTTTCTTCTCTTTCCTTCCTCTCCTCAGAGAAAGAGAGGAGTTTGATGCGATGATCGAGCAGCAGATGAAGACGAAAGCATCGATCCGTCAGCATCCTGCACACTGAACATAACACAGTCTACTTGGCTTCCAACCCTCAGACTAAACGGGCCATAGGGTTCTGGTAAAAAGTAGTTTGAATAGTGCCATTTGGGATGCAGCCTCAGAATGCCAGTGTCCTAATCAAATGATGCTTCTAAGCATTATAGGACAGGAAATAAGTAAGTAGCCTTGTCCAAGAAAGAACAGCCAGTAAGGTAGAAGCCTTTTTCTGTACCGTGAAGCAGCTTGATATACAAGTACACCCTCTGGCCAGGACACTGGTCTATCGCAGACAATAAGAACCATATATAACGGTCTCTAAATGTGGCTCTGAGGACAATCAACTGCTGTTGTACATGCTAGCAGTGGTGTGATTTAACAAAACTACGTTGAATTATCAAGTCATTGTCAAATCATCTGAAATCTGTGATCGACTGGTCAAGATTTACAGCTTCAACACGGAACTCCTGGGAGGGTGGGACCTCGTATAAGACTTATGCCGCTGGTTGAAACTGGGACTTCATTTTAGACCCACTGCAACCGTATTTGATCCAACATGGTCGCCCGTTTAGACAGTTCAACTGTAAATTCAGGACATTAAAGACACTACTCTATTTTTCTATGGAAAAGTCTGCTCTTTTTTAAATAAATAGTCATATTTGAACATTCCAGTCTTATTCTATGGTCATGTAAGGTTAGCTTGTTAGTAAGTACCCATTTCCTGGTGACAGTGTTTAAAACATCAAGCTATACAACATTCTGAATGTCAACTCATCTATAGTGAAACCCAAATGACACCCTATTCCCTTTATAGTGCACTTTTTTGATCAGGGCCCAAGTTGTGCACTATGTAGGGAACCATTTGGGACACACCCAGTGACTTGCAATGACAGTACAGGAACACGACTATTCCCCAATGACAGGTCAATAATGAATACATGCAAGTCTGATAAAGGATTTTATTTGTATTATATTTAATACTGAACAAAAATATCAATGCATTATGCAACAATTTCAACAGTTCATATAAAGAAATCAGTCAATTGAAATTAAGTCAAGTAGGCCCTAATCTATGGATTTCACATGACTGGGAATACACATATGTATCTGTTGGTCACATATCTTCCAAAAAATAGGTAGGGGCGTGGATCAGAAAACCAGTCAGTATCTGGTGTGACCATTTGCCTCATGCAGCGCGACACATCTTCGCATAGAGTTGATCAGGCTGTTGATCGTGGCCGTTGGAATGTTGTCCCACTCCTCTTCAATGGCTGTGTGAAGTTGCT
Organism: Oncorhynchus mykiss; assembly: GCF_057628025.1. Taxonomy (NCBI): domain Eukaryota; kingdom Metazoa; phylum Chordata; class Actinopteri; order Salmoniformes; family Salmonidae; genus Oncorhynchus; species Oncorhynchus mykiss. The sequence goes on from NC_143049.1 coordinate 1,896,988, forward strand.
GGATATTGGCGGGAACTGTAACACGCTGTATACGCGTCGATCCAGAGTATCCCAAACATGCTCAATGGGTGACATGTCTGGTGAGTATGCAGGCCATGAAAGAACTGGGACATTTTCAGCTTCCAGGAATTGTGTACAGATCCTTGCAACATACAGCTGTGCATTATCATGCTGAAACATGAGGCGGTGTTTGAATCGCACAACAATGGGCATCAGGATATCATGGTATCTCTGCATTCAAATTGCCATCGATAAAATGTAGTTGTGTTCGTTGTCCATAATCCCACCGCCACCATGGGGCACTCTGTTCACAACGTTGACATCAGCAAACCGCTCACCACAACGTGTATGGCATTGTGTGGGTATCCCGGAGGTCTACCCCAGGGGTTGGTGATAGAGGGGAGGTACGTGCCGCGACGTTGGCTCCCTCTGCTGGGAGTACCCGGGGTGGGCACCACGACACTGATGCCACCAATTAGGGGAGAGTGCCAACCAGTCGTGCAGGCCATGTACAGGGAGCACCGTGGGAGAGAAAATGAGAGGCAGGGAGTGGACCAACAGATGGGAACGAAGCACCCGGAGCCGAATACGAGGAGGCGGCCCAACTCCGTTATTACATTTATTTTATGTTGACCAGTAAAGGCGTGTTTTCTAGAACCTCCCCGTCTCTGTGTCCGTTTGTGTGCTCAAACCCAACACCCCATGGATTACCACAACGTGGTCTGCACTTGTTGAACGTACTGACATCCTCTCTAAAAACGACATTGGAGGCGGTTTTTGGTAGCGAAATTAACATTAAATTCAAAACTTGAGACATTGTGTTGTGTGACGAGACTGCACATTTTAGAGTGGCCTTTTATTGTCCCCAGCACAAGTTGCAACTGTGTAATGATCATGCTTCTTGATGCGCCAAACCTGTCAGGTGGCTGGATTATCTTGGCAACTGAGAAATGCTCACTAACAGGGATGAAAACAAATTAGTGCACAGAATTTGAGAGAAATAAGCTGTGTGTGTGAGTGGAACATTTCAGTGATCTTTTATTTCAGCTCATGAAACATGTGACCAACACTTTACATGTTGCGTTTATATATATATATTTTGGTGTATTTATTATAGCAGTAATAAACATGTTACTTGATCTAATGTCTCAACCTTGGAATTCACAAGGCACTTCCTGGTTGCTCTGCAGTTGCTATGCTGCACGGGTTGGAAGTGGATTTCCTCATATGCAACTTCAGTCAATCTGGATACATCCCAAATGGCACCATATTCCCTATATAGTCCACTACTTTTGACCAGAGCCTTATGGGTCCTGGTCAAAAGTAGCGCACTAAGGAATAGGGTGCCATTTGGGGCACATACTGAGTCATTGTTAAATGCCAACTCCTCTCAGGCTTGGAAAACGGTCTTCAGAGAATAACATTTTGAAAACATTTAAATACAATTCTTTAAACTTAAGTTTAAACACCATGTACAGTACTTACAATGTAACACAGAAAAAAGGCCACCTTGAGCCTTATTGCTACAATCACTACGATGATAGATGGTTGTTAATGTGTTGAATGATGACTGACACACAGATGAACAGTTAACTCGCTGCTTCTCAAAGAGTTAAGGTAGAGAGCAAGTATATTTGTTTGTGTGTCATTTCTAAGAATCTCATATCCTCTAAGTCTGATAAGGGTGCTCCTCCCGTTCGCATCTCCTATATAGTACCCTATTTTTGACCAGATGGGCCCTGTCCTGTGCTCATGGTTCCTTCAGAGAGTTGATGTGGGCACAGAGTTTGAGGGCGGGTCCTAGTTTGATGTTCATCGCTGTCATCAGGTGGTCCTCTGTCAGCAATAGGAGGGCCTGGCCGTCAATCTCGTGGGAACGGAACTCCTCTGATATGTCCCGCCCACCTAAAGGAGGAAAAGGGTGGAGAGAGAGGTGGGAGAATGAAGAGAGTGGGGGGAGAGGAACAGGAAGGTGGAAAGAGAGGAGTTTAGGGCCAGGAGATGTGGCCTATGCAGGAAAAACTACTGGCCCCAGTGATATTGTATAAGAGACTGTATATAAACTCAGCAAAAAAAGAAACGCCCCTTTTTCAGGACCCTGTCTTTCAAAGATAATTTGTAAAAATCCAAATAACTTCACAGATCTTCATTGTAAAGGGTTTAAACACTGTTTCCCATGCTTGTTCAATGAACCATAAACAATTAACATGCACCTGTGGAACGGTAGTTAAGACACTAACAGCTTACAGATGGTAGGCAAATCAAATCAAATGTTATTTGTCACATACACATGGTTAGCAGATGTTAATGCGAGTGTAACGAAATGCTTGTGCTTCTAGTTCCGGCAATGCAGTAATAACCAACAAGTAATCTAACTAACAATTCCAAAACTACTGTCTTGTACACAGTGTGAGGGGATAAAGAATATGTACATAAGGATATATGAATGAGTGATGGTACAGAGCAGCATAGGCAAGATACAGTAGATGGTATCGAGTACAGTATATACATATGAGATGAGTATGTAAACAAAGTGGCATAGTTAAAGTGGCTAGTGATACATGTATTACATAAGGATACAGTCGATGATATAGAGTACAGTATATACGTATGCATATGAGATGAATAATGTAGGGTAAGTAACATTATATAAGGTAGCATTGTTTAAAGTGGCTAGTGATATATTTACATCATTTCCCATCAATTCCCATTATTAAAGTGGCTGGAGTTGAGTCAGTGTCAGTGTGTTGGCAGCAGCCACTCAATGTTAGTGGTGGCTGTTTAACAGTCTGATGGCCTTGAGATAGAAGCTGTTTTTCAGTCTCTCGGTCCCAGCTTTGATGCACCTGTACTGACCTCGCCTTCTGGATGATAGCGGGGTGAACAGGCAGTGGCTCGGGTGGTTGATGTCCTTGATGATCTTTATGGCCTTCCTGTGACATCGGGTGGTGTAGGTGTCCTGGAGGGCAGGTAGTTTGCCCCCGGTGATGCGTTGTGCAGACCTCACTACCCTCTGGAGAGCCTTACGGTTGAGGGCGGAGCAGTTGCCGTACCAGGCGGTGATACAGCCCGCCAGGATGCTCTCGATTGTGCATCTGTAGAAGTTTGTGAGTGCTTTTGGTGACAAGCCGAATTTCTTCAGCCTCCTGAGGTTGAAGAGGCGCTGCTGCGCCTTCTTCACAATGCTGTCTGTGTGAGTGGACCAATTCAGTTTGTCTGTGATGTGTATGCCGAGGAACTTAAAACTTGCTACCCTCTCCACTACTGTTCCATCGATGTGGATAGGGGGGTGTTCCCTCTGCTGTTTCCTGAAGTCCACAATCATCTCCTTAGTTTTGTTGACGTTGAGTGTGAGGTTATTTTCCTGACACCACACTCCGAGGGCCCTCACCTCCTCCCTGTAGGCCGTCTCGTCGTTGTTGGTAATCAAGCTTACCACTGTTGTGTCGTCCGCAAACTTGATGATTGAGTTGGAGGCGTGCGTGGCCACGCAGTCGTGGGTGAACAGGCAGTACAGGAGAGGGCTCAGAACGCACCCTTGTGGGGCCCCAGTGTTGAGGATCAGCGGGGAGGAGATGTTGTTGCCTACCCTCACCACCTGGGGGCGGCCCGTCAGGAAGTCCAGTACCCAGTTGCACAGGGCGGGGTCGAGACCCAGGGTCTCGAGCTTGATGACGAGCTTGGAGGGTACTATGGTGTTGAATGCCGAGCTGTAGTCAATGAACAGCATTCTCACATAGGTATTCCTCTTGTCCAGATGGGTTAGGGCAGTGTGCAGTGTGGTTGAGATTACATCGTCTGTGGACCTATTTGGGCGGTAAGCAAATTGGAGTGGGTCTAGGGTGTCAGGTAGGGTGGAGGTGATATGGTCCTTGACTAGTCTCTCAAAGCACTTCATGATGACGGAAGTGAGTGCTACGGGGCGGTAGTCGTTTAGCTCAGTTACCTTAGCTTTCTTGGGAACAGGAACAATGGTGGCCCTCTTGAAGCATGTGGGAACAGCAGACTGGTATAGGGATTGATTGAATATGTCCGTAAACACACCGGCCAGCTGGTCTGCGCATGCTCTGAGGGCGCGGCTGGGGATGCCGTCTGGGCCTGCAGCCTTGCGAGGGTTAACACGTTTAAATGTCTTACTCACCTCGGCTGCAGTGAAGGAGAGACCACAAGTTTTCGTTGCAGGCCGTGTCAGTGGCACTGTATTGTCCTCAAAGCGGGCAAAAAAGTTATTTAGTATGCCTGGGAGCAGGACATCCTGGTCCGTGACTGGGCTGGATTTCTTCCTGTAGTCCGTGATTGACTGTAGACCCTGCCACATGCCTCTTGTGTCTGAGCCGTTGAATTGAGATTCTACTTTGTCTCTGTACTGACGCTTAGCTTGTTTGATAGCCTTGCGGAGGGAATAGCTGCACTGTTTGTATTCGGTCATGTTACCAGACACCTTGCCCTGATTAAAAGCAGTGGTTCGCGCTTTCAGTTTCACGCGAATGCTGCCATCAATCCACGGTTTCTGGTTAGGGAATGTTTTAATCGTTGCTATGGGAACGACATCTTCAACGCACGTTCTAATGAACTCGCACACCGAATCAGCGTATTCGTCAATGTTGTTGTCTGACGCAATACGAAACATGTCCCAGTCCACGTGATGGAAGCAGTCTTGGAGTGTGGAGTCAGCTTGGTCGGACCAGCGTTGGACAGACCTCAGCGTGGGAGCCTCTTTTTTTAGTTTCTGTCTGTAGGCAGGGATCAACAAAATGGAGTCGTGGTCAGCTTTTCCGAAAGGGGGGCGGGGCAGGGCCTTATATGCGTCGCGGAAGTTAGAGTAACAATGATCCAAGGTCTTTCCACCCCTGGTTGCACAATCGATATGCTGATAAAATTTAGGGAGTCTTGTTTTCAGATTAGCCTTGTTAAAATCCCCAGCTACAATGAATGCAGCCTCCGGATAAATGGTTTCCAGTTTGCAAAGAGTCAAATAAAGTTCATTCAGAGCCAACGATGTGTCTGCTTGGGGGGGATATATACGGCTGTGATTATAATCGAAGAGAATTCTCTTGGTAGATAATGCGGTCTACATTTGATTGTGAGGAATTCTAAATCAGGTGAACAGAAGGATTTGAGTTCCTGTATGTTTCTTTCATCACACCATGTCACGTTAGTCATAAGGCATACGCCCCCGCCCCTCTTCTTACAAGAAAGATGTTTGTTTCTGTCTGCGCGATGCGTGGAGAAACCTGTTGGCTGCACCGCCTCGGATAGCGTCTCTCCAGTAAGCCACGTTTCCGTGAAGCAAAGAACGTTACAGTCTCTGATGTCCCTCTGGAATGCTACCCTTGCTTGGATTTCATCAACCTTGTTGTCAAGAGACTGGACATTGGCAAGAAGAATGCTAGGGAATGGTGCACGGTGTGCCCGTCTCCGGAGTCTGACCAGAAGACCGCCTCGTTTCCCTCTTTTTCGGAGTCGTTTTTTTGGGTCGCTGCATGGGATCCACTCCGTTGTCCTGTTTGTAAGGCAGAACACAGGATCCGCGTCGCGAAAAACATATTCTTGGTCGTACTGATAGTGAGTTGACGCTGATCTTATATTCAGTAGTTCTTCTCGACTGTATGTAATGAAACCTAAGATGACCTGGGGTACTAATGTAAGAAATAACATGTAAAAAAACAAAAAACTGCATAGTTTCCTAGGAACGCGAAGCGAGGCGGCCATCTCTGTCGGCGCCGGAAGTATTAATTAAGGTCACAGTTATGAGAATTTAGGACACTAAAGAGGCCTTTCTACTTTCTACTGACTCTGAAAAACACCAAAAGAAAGATGCCCAGGGTCCCTGCTCATATGTGTGAAAGTGACTTAGGCACGCTGCAAGGAGGCATGAGGACTGCAGATATGGCCAGGGCAATACATTACAATGTCCGTACTGTGAGACGCCTAAGACAGCGCTACAGGGAGACAGGACGGACAGCTGATCGTCCTCGAAGTGGCAGACCACGTGTAAGAACACCTGCACAGGATCGGTACATCCGAACATCACACCTGCGGGACAGGTACAGGATGGCAACAACAACTGCCCGAGTTACACCAGGAACGCTCAGACTGTCCTCAATAGGCCGAGAGAGGCTGGACTGAGGGCTTGTAGGCCTGTTGTAAGGCAGGTCCTCACCAGACATCACAGGCAACAACATCGCCTATGGGCACAATTTCACCGTCGCTGGATCAAACAGGACTGGCAAAAAGTGCTCTTCACTGAGGAGTTGCAGTTTTGTCTCAGCTGGGTGATGGTCAGATTTGCGTTTAAAGTTGAAGAAATGAGCGTTACAGAGTCCTGTACTCTGGAGCGAGATCGATTTGGAGGTGGAGGGTCTGGGGTGGTATGTCACAGCATCATCGGACTGAGCTTGGTGTCATTGCAGGCAATCTCAACGCTGTGCGTTACAGGGAAGACATCCTCCTCCCTCATGTGGTACCCTTCCTGCAGGCTCATCCTGACATGACCCTCCAAGCAAGACAATACCACCAGCCATACTGCTCGTTCTGTGTGTGATTTCCTGCAAGACAGGAATGTCAGTGTTCTGCCATGGCCAGCGAAGGGCCCGGATCTCAATCCCATTGAGCACCCATTGAGCACCTCTGGGACCTGTTGGATCGGAGGGTGAGGGCGAGGGCCATCCCCGCCACCCCCCCCAGAAATGTCCGGGAACTTGCAGGTGCCTTGGTGGAAGAGTGGGGAAACATCTCACAGCAAGAACTGACAAATCTGGTACAGTCCATGAGAAGATGCACTGCAGTACTTAATGCAGCTGGTGGCCACACCAGATGCTGACTGTTACTTTTGACCCCCCCTTTGTTCAGGGACACATTATTCCATGTATGTGGAACTTGTTCAGTTTATGTCTAAGTTATTGAATCTTATGTTCATACAAATATTTACACATGCTAAGTTTGCTGAAAATAAACACAGTTGACAGTGAGAGGACAATTCTTTTTTTTGCTGAGTTTACATCCATTACAGTATTGGTTACAGCAGCTTTAAGTCCCATGGTAGGACATATTCATGATACCTGGTAGAGAGTTGATGTAGGAGCAGACTTGACCCACGCTCCACTGTGTTGGATTGTCACTACATTCTTGACCTCCTGTGGTCTGTTCACCAGAGGATATGAATGTGTCTTTCCTCTGTCTTCCCTGCTCCCTCTCTCTCTCCTGCACCCTCTCCCTCTCTTCCTGCCGGCGCAGCCTGGTGATCATGGGGACAGGGGGCTCATCCTCAGCCTCCTCTTCCCCCCTCAATGTTCTCTGGGTCTCTTCAGAACCGTACGGCCCCTGCACCTGCAGTGGAAAAACCAACATGACTACAATCAGACCTTTACCTATGGAATATTCTGAGTGATAACAGTTTGGGGTTTCATACTGTAAGTAGACCAGAGAATTGCAAAGTTGTTAATATCAATTCTGACTGATTGACCTAGCCTGGTTTCAGATTTGTTGTCCCCCATGATGAAATTGGGGAGGGGACTGTAGAGCTGTCTCTGTATGTCCATTCACTTGTGCGTTAGTCACACGCAATATCTCAAACAGCACTGGCCCGAATTTGACAACTTGGGTGAATGATGCGTCTTGCCATAGAGATCCGGCAGTGACAAAATTGATTGTCCTAAGACGGGAGCTATAGTTATTAACAGAAATGTTAAGGCGGGCGCTTCATCATTCGTGGAGGACGACATGTTTACTGTTGCCTGGTTTGTGTTGTTTTGCAAACTGTCTTGTCGTGATTGGCATTGACCATAGGATAGTTAGCTAGTTATGTTAAATCTGGGACCAGGCTAGGACATCTGACCTGTCTGAGGAGGAAGTGTTCTCTGGTGCCCCCGTTGACCCTCCCCGAGGGACGTCCTCTACGGCCCATCGGCCTGTGGCCCCAACGACTGGCCTTGTCCACCTTCAACACGCTCAGACGCTTTGTACAGCTCACATTGAACCTGACAGGAGTGGGGAGGGGACAGAGAGAGAGAGAGCGAGAGAGATGAGATGTGTAGATAAAAAGTTTCTGGAGTTTAGCCATTCAGGGGAGATATTCCACAGAACACCATAATGTTCAAAACATCCCAGTTGTGGTGTCTAGATTCCCCTGGATCCTGGAAGAGAACATTTACACATGGCTTTTGACTACAAATCGGCTTGAGGAGCTTAATCTGGCTCGGGAATAATGTTCCAAAATTCAGATTTTTCAAGAAATACAGGTTCCTGGAATCAGGAGTGAATAACCAGGAACTACAGGAATCTTCCAACTGGGATATCTGGAAACCCCAGAAATGGTGCAACCCTACAGGACTCACCTCTTGACACAGGTCATGGAGCAGAATCGTTTGGATCGGAGGAAGGTGTGAACGTAGCCCCTCTTCCCACAGAACTCACACTGCAGCACATCTACCAAGCTCTCAGCAGCAGGTTCTATAGTACAGCAGGAGATGACAAGCTGTTAGACAGACACACAGACAGATGGACGGACACACAGACACACCGGAACTGACCGTCCTGGGTGGGGGTATCATCCATGTCTGAGTCATTGTCTGGCTGCTCAGCATCCATCAGGCTCTCCTCTGGCACTCGATCCACATTGGTTCTCAATTCTATAGCTGAATCCTTATTGGTTCTCATCTCAAGTGTTGGATCCCCATTGGTTCTCACCTCCCGGGCTTCAGGAAGCGTGGCCTGCTGGTCTGCCCCCAAAGAGGAACGGCCCATCTGAAGCAGGAACACACCACTGTATCACATACAGTACACAACATATACCAGTGGGAGACTGCTTGTTCAAGATTTTGTATTTTGTATTTGGGAGGTTGTTGGTTCTTGATGCAGTGCTGTCAGAGTGAGGGAGGTGTGGCTGGGACTAAGCTACTCTCCCAGCTAGCACATTTGGTTTCTTGGAAGATGTGGGAACGTACGTTTTTGGTTTCTCATTGGTTCCGGGAATGAAGCCATACGTTTCTTGACCTGTAAAACTGAACATTTTATAAACGTTCTGACACTGGAAATGTGAACTTGTTGGTTGCAGAGGTTATATAACCTTTATTTAACTAGGCAAGTCAGTTAAGAACAAATTCTTATTTTCAATGACGGCCTAGGGGGTTAACTGCCTGTTCAGGGGCAGAACAGAACAACAACGTTCTAGCTGCGGGTCCAGTTCGGACATTATGTGTAGGCCTATGTGAGGCGACCCCAAATCCCGAGTTTCGGCTCGATAGGTCATTCGGTGCCCGAGCAAGACCCTAATTGGTGCTGAAAATCCACTTTTTTCCATGCCTTGCTACGGGGTCCTTGAATGAGCTATCGGACAGAAACGTTGGGGTCCGTTTATGAGCCGAGCCGGTTTCAATGCACCTAGTCTTGCGTCTGAGACTTTTCTAAATGTCGTCATTTTCGTAATGGTCAAAATGAATTGAAGTCACTGCAAATGTACGAGGCTGTTTCTCGGTCCGAGAGCCTTCTAGAGCCAAGTAACTCACCATCGACCTGAGGTCTAGAACAGGTTTCAAACGTTTCAGAACTCTAGGTCTGACGGTTCTTTTTTAGCTATTGCAGGCACAGTCTGTCTCTACTCACGTGTGTGTGTGATTTAGTTTTTCTTTGAAATTTTATGGGAAAAATGACTGATTTACAGTTCATGGGGGTCGCCTAATCACACATATGAAGTTTTGAAAAGATCTGAAACAGCCACTATGACACCATTTAAGGAACTTCCGTTTGGCACAGGAAACAGCTATAAGTTAACTCCTAACCTGATTGGGGTATGCCTTTACAGAATCCTGAGTATTAAGTGTTTACGTTAAGAACTGACCGATTTACACAGGGTTGAATGCACTATTTATCACAAACTGATGGTTGGGTATGGAAAAACACGTTTAGGGTGATTTTAACCACTTCCGGTTGCTTCAGGAAGCTTAGAATCGACACAGGTAGACCTCAGTGTCCTGATGGACTGTCATTGAAGACAGGTTCATAAGGCATTCATAACCCACATAGGCTTCAGGTTGACTTTAGAGGAGCAGGCAATGTATTCCTATGGGGAGAGATGTCATTGTAATCTGTGAGATCAAAAAACCCTGATTAACTGTTAAGGGTTAATGCTACACGGTCAAGGTTAGGCTTGAGCAGATCGGGACGACCTCAGGAACGTATCTGAGGTCGAATTGTGCTTCTCCCCCTAACGGTTCTCTCACTGTCACCCAAAAGCAAATGATATTTAGGGCCAGGCTTAATTTTGGGCCTACTTTTTTCACGGTCGCTCCACTCAGAGCGAGCTACGGTCAAGCGGGGCATCTCGTTGAACTCGGCACGGCCTAGAGAATATGGAAATGCCATTGCAGGCTCTGTGTGTCTTTAAGCACCGCACTTTGTCACTCCATCCTTGCTGTGTGTGTGTGTGTGTGAGAGAGAGCTTTTCTTTGACATCTGTTGGGAGAAATGACTGACTTACAGTTCATGGGGGTTGCTTAATCACACATATGAAGTTTTGAAAAGATCTGACCTTTTTAACCCTTCGAAACAGCACCTATGACACCATTTTAAGGCACTTCCGGTTTACACAGGAAGCTGAAAGTGAACACATATCCTCCTTGGGGTAGGCAATTATAGAATTTTGAGTTTTAAGTCTTTATGTTAAGAACTGACTTATTTACGGAGGGTTTAGTGAGTGTGTGTTATTTCAGAAAATCACAGAAATCTCGCAGTGCTCCGAAGCACACTTTAAAAAGATTTGTATGAACACGCTGCAACTGGATCTGTAACTGTTTAAAAAAATAAAATAAAACTATTTTTGAACATCACCAATTTGACATTGTACGATTTCTCCTAAATGACGATAGATAAATGGCTGGTTATTTTTTTACTGACCACCGTAGGTTCCTTTACTTTGACGTGAAGCGGAAAAAGTATTGCTCTATTTTCATTTTGGACCTTTAATCCCAGAAAAATGGCCATAACTCAAAAGCCGTTGAGGCCTAGACGCCATCTTGTTCAGGGCCAACTGCCCATTATGCCAAACCTATGCTCACCAAGTTTCGGCTTCTAAATATTTTCCGTTTAGGAGATAAGGCCATGTCGTGATTCGTGATGTTTTGTACATTTGCAATATGATTCCATTCGCCCTCTTGTGGGATTTACCGGGACAGCGGAAAAATGACCAAAATTTGATTATTTTATAAAACGGAAACCGAATGTCCGAGAGAGTTTGTTTGATGACTTCCTGGAAGATCCGGCCCTGCCGCACGGCCCAACGCTGTCCGCGAATTTTACAAACGTTTTCGGACGTCTAGTAAGGGACCGTACATTTGCAATGTAGTCTTTCTTACTAACCATATGGCAAATGTCAAAATGTTCCCTTAAGGTATGAAAGTATAGGGGTATACTGAATTCTAACAATTTGGATGCAATTTCTATGGCTTCCACAGGGTGTCAGTAGTCTGTTCAAGGTTTCAGGCTTGTAACTTCCAAAACGAATAAGAAATATGAGTTTTAGTACAGGGACACAGTCTTGGAAATTCATGTATGAACGTGTGATGAAGACAGAAGACCTGCTAAAATCCTATTCCTATTGAATAATCCTATTTCCTATTGAATATACTTCTTTCCGTAAGAAATAATATAGTTTGATTACATTTGAGGGTATCTGAGTAGTAAATAGAAACATATTTTGACTTGTTGAAAAAGTTAGAGGTAGATTTTTGGATTCCTTTCTTTGCATGTTGAACGAGTGGATTACTCAAATCGATGGCGCCAACTAAACTTACTTTTTGGTTTGTAAAGAAGGATTTTATCTAACAAAACGACACAACATGTTATAGCTGGGACCCTTTGGATGACAAATCAAAGGAAGATTTTCAAAAACTAAGTGAATATTTAATTTCTATTTGTGAATTTATGAAACCTGTGCCAGTGGAATTTTTTTTCTTATGTGGGACGCCGTCCTCAAACAATCGCATGGCATGCTTTCGCTGTAATGGCTACTGTAAATCCGAAAGTGCAGTTAGATTTACAAGAATTTAAGCTTTCAACCGTTATAAGACACTTGTATGTACCTAAATGTTTAATATCCATAATTTTTATGATTATTTATTTGAATTGCACACCCTCCGCTAGCGGGATGCCTAGACCTAAAGTTTTTAAATAACATTCTTAGAACGTTACTCAAGTTCTTGTGGTTTTTATGGAAAATATTCTTACCGTTCTCAGAACAATTTGAGAACATGCAAAATAACCAAAGGACAACCACGCTCTCACCAAGCTCTAAGAAACAAATGGTTCTCAGAACATTATGTGCTAGCTGGGCTCAGTCGCAGGGCCGACTCCAGGCATAAGTGACATAAGCGGCCACTAGGGGGCCCAACTCAAAAAAACGGTACTCAGTCGAACTTTAAAAACGTACATTTTTCTCTCCACTGTCAAGTTTTCGCCTGCTTGTTGGCCAACCCCCAACCAAATCTTGCTTAGGTCCCCTAAAAGGCTAGAGCTGACACTGGCCTCAGTGCCTTTGGTGACAATTAACAAGACCAGTACCTGTGTACACTGTGGAGCTTGGTTAACACACCCACCAGTGGACATATCGGGAGGAACGGCTGCAGGGCCTCTCTGACGACGAACCCCTCTATGATGTGAGTGAGGATGAGAGGTCTAGCTCTCTCAGGGCTCCCTGGAAGGGTGGCTGAGGGGGATTGGCCGTGGCTTCTTACCGCGGCCGAGGGCAGGAGTGGAGGAGGGGAGCAGCTGGTGTAAGAGGGGTCTTGAGACGAGTGGGTAACGGAGCGGCTGAGCGGAGGAACGCAGGGGAAATCCAACCTGCCTGGAGGATGGAGCCGAGCAAAGAAAGAGAGGCAGTTACTGTATGTTAGTGTGCTTTATCGATTTAGTATAAAAATAGTGCAAACGGTAAAGTTAAGTAATGAAAAAAAAGTAAATGCTATTGTGCCGTGTACCAGTGCAGTTCTCTGTAAAGGTGAGCTGTATGTCTTTACAGAGTCTGTCTGAACAAGCCAATGGAGAGAGTGTGGGTGGAGGGGTCGTCCTCTCCGCTCTCATCTCCTCTCTCCTCTCTGGAGTCTGGGTGCGTAGGGTGGCTGGAAGCATCTTCAGGTCCACAGCTACAGTCTGGGGTGGGGAGAGATTCTGGAACGTCTGGGATAGATTCTGGAACGTCTGGGGGGGGTGATGGTTCTGAAAAGGCATCTGGACCGGCGCCTCTGCCACAGGCAGCTCCTCCGACACCTGAACCCCAGTGGACTGCACTGCCAGGGCCTGGACTGAGCGCAGGGACAACCTCTGGAGGGAGGCCGGTGGAGACTGGACCAGCCTGGGGAGAGACGCCTGGGAGATGGGGCCAAGACGCAGGGTAGGGGGCTTGGGCTGGCGGTGGAGCTGGGGCTGGAGCAGGCTGGGACACAGAAGAGGTGGAGGGGCTGATGAGGATACTACCACTGTCTGCTGGGGAGGGGGTGGGGTGGGCAGCTCACAGGAAGAGGAGAGGACTGGAAGGCCATCGCCAGGCTGGGATTGGACAGTGGTGGTGGTGTGGGTGGGAGTGGCCAGGGGCTGGAGGGTAAGAGGGAAGAGAGAGGGGGAAGTGTCTTGGGGTGCGAGGCGCAGTGCGATAGGGTGCAGCTGCCGGTGGGATCCTGCTGTGGTCTGCTGGATGATGAGCTGGTGGGGTGCCCCCTTATGGCTCGGAGGACAGTGCAGCTGGTGCCTGACCACAGCATGGGACTGGACAGGAGTGTACGACGCTGAAATAGAACCACATTATTACACCTGAAGGTGGTCTAAACCTCTGCACTAGGTTGGAACAGAATGTACAACACTGGAGTTGAAATAAAACCATGTTAACAGACTTAAGTGATTGAGACATTGATGTGTGTTGTAAAACTCCTCTGGGCTGGAACAAAAGCCTACCTCAGGATCAATATTATTTAAGAACACTGATATGAACCAACAGAGCACAAAAGATGAGACCATGCCATGGTGACTGACTTACCAGGCGCGATAAGCTGGTTTGCTGATGTTAGCCTGGTGATGTCAGCCAGCCGAGGCTTAGCTCCAGAGGCTTCTGTGGAGGGGTCAGATTGCTGACTGGACCTCAGGGGACAGATGGACATCTTGGGCAGAGAGGAGACCAGCGTCTGGGGCTGGGTGGAGAATGGCTTCAACAGGACACTCTGGGCAGTGGCCAAAGCCCCTGGGAGATGGGCCTGCACAGCAAGGCTGTGGACCTGAGAGAGGAGAGGACTTGCAGTATTATTATAGATGTAAATCTAACATCCAATGTCTCTTAGAAAGTGCTTGATATCAAAAAATATCATGTGGATATCATGTTGTGTCCCACAGGGTTCCATACTGGGGCACTACTGTCTGTACCTGATATATATTTAGGTAATTGCAACTTGATCATGTCGAGCAATGACATACCAAGTCAAGTCAGATACACTCCACTTAGCATACCTCCACATACCTTTATCCAAAGCGACCTGTGCATAGGCTTACATTTTTTGTATAAAAATGATTTGTCCTCCAGGGATATAAATAACATGTCAGCAGGAGTTTGCTGTCCTCTGATGACAACATAGTTAGCTTGTCAGGTATGTAAAACCTGGCAATGCTTAACCTTTCACCTTTGACCTTTGCCCCTGGTGGAGGTTGCTGACCTGTGAAGTGGAGAGTTGAGAGGAGCTGCAGCAGACAGAAGGCAGGTCAGACTGGACTGCTGCCACCGTGGCCGCAGGGGTCAGAATCAACTTACAGAGACAGAAGAGAGAAAAGAGTGACAGAAGAGGGAGAAGACAGAGAAGCAAGGGAAAAGATAAGTAGAAAAGTTAGCGGAAAACATCAATGGAAAAGGAGACAGAGAACTTGGCATGCTTACTTATTTTTACTTCCCATGATCTTTGGGCAAGGAGATAGCTTTGTAGCATATGATAAACTGTTACAACAAGAGATAGAAGGTAGGTACCATCTGGGTGCGAAGGTACATCTGGGCTTGGTTACAGGAAGCAGAGCAATTCCCCAGGAGCATGGCCTGCTGGGTAATCGTGCCTGTGGTGGAGCTGGAACTCTGAGAATGACCAATCAGCTGGCCTGTTACTGGAGAGGCTGGGAGGGGGATCTGGAGACAGACAGAATTGCAGTGGTCTTACTAGGCATTGGTAGTCTTGGTAGTCTTGACACCAGAGTGCTAAACTTACAGAGGTACCAGTTGACTGGGGCACCGTGTTGTTGGCAGCAGAGGGTAAGGAGGGGGACTGTCTGCTACAGTAAGGCTGTTGCTGCTGCAGCGCAGCTGTCTGCAGGATGATGTGTTGCTGCTGGGCCGCGTACATCTGCTGCAGGTACTGAGCTGCCATGGTCTGGGGCCTGCTGTGGGTGGCCTGCTGGATCACCTAAAGAGAGAGAGACAGCAGAGAAACAATAGTCATATTGTGTATCTGGGAACGGTTCGGTAACTACTACACTCACCAGAGCTGATGACTCATGTTAGCTCCCAGAACTAATGCCTCAGATTTAGCTCAGCACCTGCATGATCAGGGTTCGATACCAGAAATGCTCGTTCTGGGAACGAAGCCATACGTTTTCTGACTGGTAAAACGTAACATTTTTTAAACATTTCTAAGAACCCTGTTCTGGGAACATACATTTTTAGGTTGCAGGGAGGTTCTGAGAATGTTCTCCTGGGAGGTTTTATGAATGTTCTGAGAATATAAATGATATGTTATTTGAAGGTAATTAAATAACGTTCTGAGAATGTTTCAATAAAACTTCCACTAACACTGCTAGCTTAGTTTGGGTTAACAGTTTTGAAGCACAGATAGGACACATGGAAATTCACTTACTTAGGCATTAATCATGTAAACACATTTATTTTTTTTATCGTGGCACGGCGTCAGTGAGATTCTATCCTATTACCTTCTGTTCTAGATCTATAGAATTAGTCCACTGAGCCACCTGGATGGAGCTAGCATTAGAGGTCTTTACAGATTCACCTGTACCCGAATACCCGAGACCTGAGCAGATCCAGAATTCGAAATAATTTCATGCGTCTGGGTCGGATCTGATATGATTGTCACGGGTATGTGTAATATTAACTGACCTTTCCGGTAGGAACAGTACAGATCCGAACGCGACAGCTGCAATAGAGAGATACATTTTATAATTTATGCTGCTGCTCGTGCTTTTCACGAGAGTGGCGCTTGTAGCTTGTTGTTGGCCAATCATAAATCATCATAGCGGCAATAGGTTAAATTAGGAGATATCTAATCCTCCCTGCTCCATGTGTCACTCGCTCACAGTATGGCTCCACCCCAGCCTGCTTGAGCGGCACATCTCTCTCCCTCTTCTCACGCTTTATCAGCTCCGGCTAATAAAGTAGTTTAAAAAATGACTGCTGCTTCCCTCACTCGGATCTGACCGGTCTGGATTTAACCAGGTTTATACGGAATGGAATTAGTTGTGCTTGGGTCCATTCGGAACGGGTCTCTATATTTAAAACGCGTATTTAAGCTTAAATTGATCAAGTCCGGATTGGGAAAGACCCTATCCCAGTTTGGAACTGGTCCAACTTTTTGGACCTGTGAAGACCTCTAGCTAGCATGTCATTTTTTTCTCCGACATAGCTGTTAATTTTAGTCTATTCAAAGACCCCATTTCAAAATAAACAAACACTCATTAAGATCAGGTGTGGCAAATGAGTTGGCGTGGCCAACACATCTGAACACATTTAACAAGAGAGAGGATAGAGAGTTTGACGCTGAGAACAGTGTTTATGCTTTTAAAACATTAGAACGTTCTTTGAACATTAATGTTTTCTTGTCATTTTAATGGAAAGTTGGTGAGGGAGATAAGTCTCCAACTTCAGAGATTTTTGCAATTCGTTCCAGTCGCAGGCAGCAGAGAACTGGAAGGAAAGGCGGCCAAATTAGGTTTTGGCTTTAGGGATGATCAGTGAGATACACCTGCTGGAGCGCATGCTACGGGTGGGTTTTGCCATCGTGACCAGTGAACGGAGATAAGGCAGAGCTTTACCTAGCATAGACTTGTAGATGACCTAGAGGCAGTGGGTCTGGCGACGAACATGTAGCGAGGGCCAGCCGACTAGAGCATACAGGCCACAGTGGTGGGTGGTATTCCCAGTGGGTCAAATAGTTAATGAAATGGTTACTCGGACTATCTGCATTGACCCTACATGAACACTCACAAGACTATATACAGTATACACATTATATACATACTCACACACACACACACTACACTGACACTCACACAAAACCCACACACATACAGTACGTATGCACACACACAGGCATACTGACACAACACACAAACATTCACACATCATATGCTGCTGCTACTCTGTTATTTCTTCTTACTATTATCTATCCTGATGCCTAGTCACTTTACTCTGCCTTTATGTACAGTTGAAGTCGGAAGTTATACACCTTTGCCAAATACATTTAAACAGTTTTTCACAATTCCTGACATTTAATCATAGTAAAAATTCCCTTAGGTGAGTTAGGATCACCACTTTATTTTAAGAATGTGAAATGTCAGAATAATAGAGAGAAGGATTTATTTAAGCTTTTATTTCTTTCATCACATTCCCAGTGCATCAGAAGTTTAAATCCACTCAATTATTTGGTAGCATTGCCTTTAAATTGTTTAACTTGGGTTAAACGTTTTGGGTAGCCTTCCACAAGCTTCCCACAATAAGTTTGTCCCACTACTCCTGACAAAGCTGTGTAACGGAGTCAGGTTTGAAGGCCTCCTTGCTTTTTCAGTTCTGCCCACAAATTTTCTATAGGATTGAGGTCAGGGCTTTGTGATGGCCACTCCAATACCTTAACTTTGTTGTCCTTAAGCCGTTTTGCCACAACTTTGGAAGTATGCTTGGGGTCATTGTCCATTCGGAAGACCCATTTGCGACCAAGCTTTAACTTCCTGACTGATGTCTTGAGATGTTGCTTCAATATATCCACATACATTTCCTGCCCCTATTTTGTGAAGTGCACCAGTCCCTCCTGCAGCAAAGCACACCCACAACAAGAAGTGTGGCTTCTTTCTTGCTGAGCGGAAGAAGGTTAACCTTACAGGTTATGTTGATATAGGACTCGTTTTACTGTGGATATAGATAATTTTGTACCTGTTTCCTCCAGCATCTTCACAAGGTCCTTTGCTGATGTTCTGGGTTCTGATTTGCACTTTTCGCAACAAAGTATGTTCATCTCTAGGAGACAGAATGCGTCTCCTTCCTGAGTGGTATGACGGCTGTGTGGTCCCATGGTGTTTATACTTGCGCACTATTGTTTGTACAGATGAACGTGATATACCTTCAGGCTTTTGGAAATTGCTCCCAAGGACGAACCACACTTGTGGAGGTCTACATTTCTTTTTCTGAGGTATTTTGATTTATTTTGATTTTCCCATGATGTCAAGCAAAGAGACACTGAGTTTGAAGGTAGGCCTTGAAATACATACCCCTCCAATTGACTCAAATTATGTCAATTAGCCTATCAGAAGCTTCTAAAGCCATGACATAATTTTCTGGAATTTTCCAAGCTGTTTAAAGGCACAGTCAACTTAGTGTATGTAAACTTCTGACCCACTGGAATTGTGATACAGTGAATTATAAGTTAAATAATCTGTCTGTAAACAATTGTTGGAAAAATTACTTATGCCATGCACACAGTAGATGTCCTAACCAACTTGCCAAATCTACTGTTTGTTAAACAAACAAAATAAATTATTGGTTGAAAAACGAGTTTTAATGACTCCTACCTAAATGTTTGTAAACGTCCGACTTCAACTGTACATAATACCTTGTACCCCTGCACATTGATCTGGTACTGGTACTCCTTGTATACATCTTCATTCTTGTTTTTTATTCCTCTTTCATTACTATTTATTACGTTGTTTTTTTACACCGCATCGTTGGGAAGGGCTCGTAAGCAAGCAAGTCACTATATTCAGCATTTGTGACAAATACAATTTGATTTGATTTTGAACATCGCCAACAAATGCGTTAGTTTATTTAAATGTGCAATTTAAAAGTATAGTGCCTAGGTGTCAGTTTAATTAAATATGCAATTAAAAGTATAGTGCCTAGGTGTAAGTTTAATTAAATGTGCAATTAAAAAGTATAGTGCCTAGGTGTCAGTGTAATTAAATGTGCAATTAAAAAGTATTGTGCCTAGGCCTATTTAATGAAACCTTTGTGCTGTTGACATAGGCAACAGATCACAACGGCCCAGTACATCACTGGGGCCAAACTTCCTGCCATCCAGGACCTCTATACCAGGCGGTGTCAGAAGAAGGCCCTAAAAATTTCCGGAGTGCCAAGTCTAGGTCCAAGAGGCTTCTAAACAGCTACTACCCCCAAGCCATAAGACTCCTGAATGTCTAATCAAATGGCTACCCTTTTACACTCTGTTATTATCTATGCATAGTCACTTTAATAACTCTACCTTCATGTACATATTATCTCAATTACCTCGACTAACTGGTGCCCCCGCACATTGACTCTGCACCGATACCCCCTCTATATAGCCTCGCTATTGTTATTTTACTGCTGCTCTTTAATTATTTGTTACTTTTATTTCTTATTCTTATTTTTTTCTGTATTTTCTTTTAAGCTGCATTGTTGGTTAAGGGCTTGTAAGTAAGCATTTCACTGTTGTATTCGGGGCATGTGGCAAATACAATTTGATTTGATTTGACAAAGCAGGGAATCCCCAATTTCCCACTGAGCTCCTTTTTGGAAATGGCGAGTTCACTTTCTTATCCATGATGTTAGTGACCAACTGCGCTGTTCAGCGTTGGAGCCCAGCAGCTCACATCAGCAGGATGGGGGGGCCTTTTCATTAGGAGGGACGTCTAACGTGGATCTCTAAAATAATGATTATGATCAATTACATTTCCTCAATTTATATATGTAAGACCTATAGGGACACCTACTGTATACATTTGGCAGCCATTTGGCAGCGAGACCCGTAATCATCTATGCACAATACAAGCACGACACGAAAGCCAAAACAACAAGGCACAGGTACTCACACGACCAACGGACATTGGAACAACAATTGACACCCCACTACAAATACAATCAGTGAGGAATTGGAACCATGTGTGCCATGGAACGAGCAACAGTACTGGAGGGATCTGTGACATACAGTGTAAAACACAACACTTAATTTAGAGTAAACTGGACATACTTTGCTTAGTGCTGACGCTGTTAAACTTTCTCAGTGTAAGAAATTAACACCTGTAGTGATACAGTAAATCATTTTAGGGTGTTGTTTAAAAACTGTATGCTGTAAAGCCTAATTTGTCTTTTCTTTTCAAGGGAATTTTAGAGTTTACCATCCATGGCTGTAATACTTTGTGAGAGAGACATGGTTCTTTAATTATTTCCTTATAAAGGCTTGTGGCTTTCACCAAGTGAGTACCAAGGTGAATGCTATCATTCAAATTCAACTATGACAATACCGTACATACTGTATATCATAAGGCCTTACTTTGATGGCCTAGTTTTACCATAACCCAGTGATGTTAGGAAACTCCGAGTTTACAGGCCACATCAGGCCTGAAAGTCAAATTGTGTTGGATTGCAAAGTGATGTGTCTTTTTATCTAACATTCTACTCCTTGCCAGTTCTGCCATTTGCCAAATTGACTGGCCTTTCAGCAATCTCAACATTTAATATGCAGTTCAATATGAGACATCATTAGGATATCCAAAGGTTTGACCCGCCGCCTGCATTCAGAATGACTGTCAGGGTTAGGAAAGTTGATAAGAAGACTCCCTAAACCATTTAACCTGGAAAAAACATTTCAGTAACAAGTGCTAACTGTTACTCTAACTAACTGATTTGATTAGTTTACAAAAATACATGTTATTTGTCTTAGTGTAGCATATGATTAATCAATCAATGTACATGCAAAAACACTGATATTAAAAACAATCATTAAAAAATCTACTTGCAGTAGTGAATTCTGGGAAATATGATAATAATGATGTGGTTTTGTTAGGCTGTTCTACTCTCCAAAGTGTAAAACAATAACTCTGGTTATTAACACCAACACTAGGGGGTTATTTTAGACCACTGAGTGTTAATTTCACTCTTACAGAGTGAATTTAACTTCTGAATCAACACTAGAAATGTTATACCAAAGAAATCAACACTGGCCAATTTGCTAAGTAGGTCATTTTAGGGTTTGTGTGTTTTTCCTAAAGTAGCCTGTCTGGACTCCATCTCTTAATAAAAGAGGAGGGACAAATAATATAACTGAAATGAGCATGACAACATTTTACAAACATAGGCCTAAGCAGGTCATGATGATCAGCATAAGTGTGAGGAATGACGACAGGTGGCAGGTTTGCATTTCTTTTCTCTCATTAATGGGATGCAACTGAAGCAAACTTGGCTCGATTGAATCTTGTAGGCTAATATTTCCCATATCATTATTTCTCTCTCTCATTATGGAGTCCTCTAGACACTTTGAACAACATGATCTTCATTGACACTGCCTTCTCACAAGAGAATGATCGCAGCAGGTCATAACGGTGATGTTGCTTGTTGTTCTTATTGCACCAAATTGGCAAGCACATAATGTTGTAATGAAAAATATTTGTGTTGTTTTCAACTACCAATCAGCAACTGTAGTAAATCCGGCTGCATATTGAACTTCGAGATTGCCGAAAGGCCAGTCTCTTTGACAAATGACAGGAGTGAAAAGTAATGAAATGTTAGCTAAAACTGAAACCCAGACTAGTGGCTTCATTATTTGGAGTTCAACACACACACATTGACACTGTCCCCTCTGGCGCCCTCCCTGTCCCCTCTCTCACCTGAACTGCCTGGCTCTCTGTAGGGGCGGTGCCTAGAGAAGTGGGTGGGGCCTGACTGCTTGGGGGCGTGGTGCTGTCGGTTGTCGTCATGGCGATGACCACTGAAGCAGCGACGTTGTTGTTGGCAACCGTTGTAACTGCTTTGGTGTTAGAGGTGACAGTGACAGTAGCAGCAGTCCCATTGGTCTCACTCTCTCCTCCTCCCTCTGTCTTTTTAGGGCTCTGCCTGTCCATCATGCTGCTGGTAAATCTAAGCTACGGTCTGTATCACTGGGCCAACTAGAAAGGACACACAGAAAACACCTCTCTCTGTAGCCTAAACATATTTGTATATATTTGATTTGACATATGGATGTATTTTTTGGAAAATAACATTGATATCTGGTGCCCTACATTGTTCAGTAAAAAATAAATCCCACCTACATCCCTAAAATAATATTTGTTGGGACATAATTTTGCTGATAAATTGTCCCATCATAAAATAAATCTAATTATAGATGCATCTGCCTATCTATAACAATGTCAATGACAATTTAGTGCTGGGTGCGTTTGAATACGGGGCAAATACGGGGCCAATAGCACTGGCTCGAACGGATGTGATGGGTATTGCTTGACCGGACCAAGACAGCGCTTCTCGCGCGGCTATAAATCTGAAGGTTGATAGAAGTGAAGTTTCCATGCTCTGTGTGCACATTCTGCTTATTTCTTACAACCTTAAATCGAAGAAAATTATTATATTTACATTTATAGGCCTTAAAAACACAAACGGGACATTTGGGCAAACGGCGTCACAAAAAAGAAAATCCTTTAAAGATCTATAGATATGATGGCCCCCAAGCTGATGTCCCTGGATCCTGGTCACTAGAGTAGGCTATTAGTCTTAGTCATAAAGTATTCTTAGCAAAAGTGTCATATATTTTAATTAAGTTTAATAAGTCCCGAGCTGTATTAATTGCATGTGTATAGGACTACTTTACATTTCAACTGACCTATTACATTTATTGGAAGGTAATGGTCAGTAGGAAATAGCTAATCAGAAACCGGGGCTTGTACGCCTAAACAAGGAATTGTACTAAAATCAGGTCGAACTTATGTCGGCCTATTCATATTAAAGTTCTAATCAAGCAGTTGTTCGTTATGTTTTTTTTTTCATTTGATTTGCTGCGTTTTCAACGAAATCATTCAGTTTTGTTAATTTCTATGTCATAATGGACGTGCATTTCTGTTTTTGAATTTCTCCCCATATGACCATGACATTTTCCAAGTTTTTCCATGTATGAAATTACCAAAATTCAATAGCTTATAGCCTAAAATAAATAGATCAGAAATGTATTTTGATAAAGCCTCTTCGCTTGGGTGTCATGTTGATTAGTATAGCCTACTCATCAGGTTTATATGGCCTACACATAAAAATACTGGAAGAATCTGAAAAACAGGCTATATCAAACTACATTTATCCAGTTTTTGAATTGTTGAATGAAATTGAAAGAAATGTACACAAACCTTCCAAATAAAGTGGCCTAGTTTGAAATAGGCTATTTTGTCCACATGTTTTACATGTAGCCTAATTTGTGTAAATAAAGTAGAGCCTACTTTAATTTGCTCATAACATTTTGGTAAAAAGGGACAATTTGAGACATAATAGATTGCTGATATTGATTCTGTTCCAATTCCTGGTGCTAAACTATTTCATTTTTAAACATGTATGTAGTTTTTGTGCAACACACCCCTAATGCTCAACCGAGAAAATATTCCAAACCCTATAGCCACAACCATGCACTGACAAAAAGCAGACTGGTTAAATGTACACACATTTTCATTCAGCAATAGCAATGCATCAAATCCGTTATGCAATTTAAAATCTATGAACAATTGTCGTTATCGTGTGCGGAATGCATCTAATTGGGCAATTCATGCATTGGTCTACAGTCACCCCTTTTGGCCTTTTCTCGATGGATGTGCAGTGCTGGCAACTATAGAATGCACTAACCTAGCTATACGATCATTTATTTATTCATTATACTAAAACAAAATCGTATAATAATTATATTACGTTTGGGCATCATCCTCTATTTCCTCGGCCAAATCTATGGCCACCGATAAGAACCTTATATATGCACCATGCACAATCGTTCACCTATCATTAGCGTTACCTGGCTGGATTTGTTATTAGACCTGACCCATGGCGAAGTGACCGAACGAAAACCCACCGGTTCAGACTGTCACAATCCCAGTCATGTTCTAATGCGTCAAGTCTGTAATGCTAAAATGGAGAGAAAAACAAACGGGTCGGACGGAATGAAAACCCAGACACAGCACCACTTGCAGCGCGGGAGGACCTCATACAGTAGAGCAAGAGGGGTTAGTGTGAAAATGGATTTTTATAAAGCTAATTTCTCATTTTCAAGACTCAGTCAAGGATTTACTCAACATGCAACAAACAACACATATCAAGTCAAGTTCAGGCTGTGTCACGAAACGCATTATAAAGGTAGCATTGTGGAGTCGGGTCCTATACCTACATAGTAATTATTTTACTGGCAGTAGATACTGTAATACTATCACCACTAGGGGACACAGGACTCGGGAAAAGAGACCCCATATATATATGCTGAGGACTGAGGAAAAGCTGGGGTCAGTTGAAATGTAAAGTAGTCCTAAACACATGCAATTAATACAGCTCGGGACTTATTAAACAAACTTCATTAAAATATATGACATTTTTGCTAAGAATACTTTATGACTAAGACAAATAGCCTACTCTAGTGACCAGGATCCAGGGACATCAGCTTGGGGGCCATCATATCTATAGATCTTTAAAGGATTTTTTTTTGTGTGTGTGTGTGTGTGTGTGTTTTATTGTCACAGACACTGGATAGGTGCAGATCGGGGCAAATATGTTTTTACATATATAATTACCATACATAAATCATGATTAGGCTATGTTGATCAGACAGAGAAATGCTGGTATGTGTCATGCTCATGTGTTGTTTCTCAAATCAAGTCAAATCAAAGGTTATTACCGAATACAACAGGTGTAGCCCTTACAGTGAAATGCTTACTTACGAGCCCCTAACCAACAATGCAGTTTAAAGAAAATACGGATAAGAATAAGAAATAAAAGTAACAAGTAATTAAAGAGCAGCAGTAAAATAACAACAGCGAGACTATATACAGGGTGGTGCCGGTACAGAGTCAATGTGCGGGGGCATTGGTTAGTTGAGGTAATATGTACATGTAGGTAGAGTTATTAAAGTGACTATGCATAGATGATAACAACAGAGTAGCAGTGGTGTAAAAAGGGGGGAGGTAATGCAAATAGCCTGGGTAGCCATTTGATTAGGTGTTCAGGAGTCTTATAGCTTGGGGGTAGAAGCTGTTTAGAAGCCTCTTGGACCTAAACTTGGCACTCCAATACTGCTTGCCGTGCGGTAGCAGAGAGAACAGTCTATGACTAGGGTGGCTGGAGTCTTTGACAGTTTTTAGAACCTTCCTCTGACACCGCCTGATATAGACATCCTGGATAGCAGGAAGCGTGGCCCCAGTGATGTACTGGGCCATTCTGTTACGGTGCGTGAATGAGGACCCAAAAGCGAATTAACGTAAACAGAGCTTCTTTAATAACAAAACAAACGTAGGCTCAGATGGACCGGCAGATTCCGACAGGACAGGACAAGGTTGCAGCAAACATGACGATAGTCTGGTTCAGGCATGAATAACACAAACAAGAATCCGACAAAGACAGAAACAAAAACAGAGAGAGATATAGAGGACTAATCAGAGGGAAAAAGGGAACAGGTGGGAAAAGGGGTGACGAGGTAGTTAGGAGGAGACAAGGAACAGCTGGGGGAAAGAGGGGGAGAAAAGGTAACCTAATAACGACCAGCAGAGGGAGACAGGGTGAAGGGAAAGGACAGAAACAAGACACAACATGACAATACATGACAGTACCCCCCCACTCACCGAGCGCCTCCTGGCGCACTCGAGGAGGAAA
The DNA here is from genome assembly GCF_057628025.1 of Oncorhynchus mykiss. Lineage (NCBI taxonomy): Eukaryota > Metazoa > Chordata > Actinopteri > Salmoniformes > Salmonidae > Oncorhynchus > Oncorhynchus mykiss. Next base: position 1,922,861 of record NC_143049.1, read on the forward strand.
CCTGGCGGCAACGGAGGAAATCCTCGATCAGCGCACGGTCCAGCACGTCCCGAGAGGGAACCCAACTCCTCTCCTCAGGACCGTACCCCTCCCAATCTACTAGGTACTGATGACCACGGCCCCGAGGACGCATGTCCAAAATCCTACGGACCCTGTAGATGGGTGCGCCCTCGACAAGGATGGGGGGGGGGGGGGAGACGAGCGGGGGCGCGAAGAACGGGCTTGACACAGGAGACATGGAAGACCGGGTGGACGCGACGAAGATATCGCGGAAGAAGAAGTCGAACTGCGACAGGATTAATGATCTGAGAAATACGGAACGGACCAATGAACCGCGGGGTCAACTTGCGAGAAGCGGTCTTAAGGGGAAGGTTCTGAGTGGAGAGCCAAACTCTCTGACCGCGACAATATCTAGGACTCTTAGTTCTACGCTTATTAGCAGCCCTCACAGTCTGCGCCCTATAACGGCAAAGTGCAGACCTGACCCTCTTCCAGGTGCGCTCGCAACGTTGGACAAAAGCCTGAGCGGCCTGGACTCGGCGAACTGAGATGAGAACAGCGGAGGCTGGTACCCGAGGCTACTCTGAAAAGGAGATAGCCCGGTCGCAGACGAAGGAAGCGAGTTGTGGGCGTATTCTGCCCAGGGGAGCTGTTCTGACCAAGACGCAGGGTTGCGAAAAGAAAGACTGCGTAAGATGCGACCAATAGTCTGATTGGCCCGTTCTGCTTGACCGTTAGACTGGGGGTGAAAGCCGGAAGAGAGACTGACGGAAGCCCCATTCAAACGGCAAAACTCCCTCCAAAATTGAGACGTGAATTGCGGACCTCTGTCCGAAACGACGTCTGACGGAAGGCCATGAATTCTGAAAACATTCTCGATGATGATTTGTGCCGTCTCTTTAGCAGAAGGAAGCTTAGCAAGGGGAATAAAATGAGCCGCCTTAGAGAACCTGTCGACAACCGTAAGAATAACAGTCTTCCCCGCTGACGAAGGCAGTCCGGTGACAAAATCTAAGGCGATGTGAGACCACGGTCGAGAGGGAATGGGAAGCGGCCTGAGACGGCCGGCAGGAGGGGAGTTACCGGACTTAGTCTGCGCGCAGACCGAACAAGCAGCCACGAAGCGACGCGTGTCATGCTCCCGGGTGGGCCACCAAAAACGCTGGCGAATGGAAGCAAGCGTACCCCGAACGCCAGGGTGGCCGGCTAACTTGGCAGAGTGAGCCCACTGAAGAACGGCCAGACGAGTAGGAACGGGAACGAAAAGAAGGTTCCTAGGACAAGCGCGCGGCGACGGAGTTTGAGTGAGTGCTTGCTTTACCTGCCTCTCAATTCCCCAGACAGTCAACCCGACAACACGCCCCTCAGGGAGAATCCCCTCGGGGTCAGTGGAGGCTACTGAAGAACTGAAGAGACGAGATAAAGCATCAGGCTTGGTGTTCTTAGAGCCCGGACGATAAGAAATCACGAACTCGAAACGAGCGAAAAACAGCGCCCAGCGCGCCTGACGCGCATTAAGTCGTTTGGCAGAACGGATGTACTCAAGGTTCCTATGGTCAGTCCAAACGACAAAAGGAACGGTCGCCCCCTCCAACCACTGTCGCCATTCGCCTAGGGCTAAGCGGATGGCGAGCAGTTCGCGGTTTCCCACATCATAGTTACGTTCCGACGGCGACAGGCGATGAGAAAAATACGCGCAAGGGTGGACCTTGTCGTCAGAGAGGGAGCGCTGAGAAAGAATGGCTCCCACGCCCACCTCTGACGCGTCAACCTCGACAACGAACTGTCTAGTGACGTCAGGTGTAACAAGGATAGGTGCGGATGTAAAACGATTCTTGAGGAGATCAAAAGCTCCCTGGGCGGAAACGGACCACTTAAAGCACGTCTTGACAGAAGTAAGGGCTGTGAGAGGGGCTGCCACCTGACCGAAATTACGGATGAAACGACGATAGAAGTTCGCGAAGCCGAGAAAGCGCTGCAGCTCGACGCGTGACCTAGGGACGGGCCAATCAATGACAGCTTGGACCTTAGCGGGATCCATCTTAATGCCTTCAGCGGAAATAACAGAACCGAGAAATGTGACGGAGGAGGCATGAAAAGAGCACTTCTCAGCCTTCACAAAAAGACAATTCTCTAAAAGGCGCTGGAGGACACGTCGAACGTGCTGAACATGAATCTGGAGTGACGGTGAAAAAATCAGGATATTGTCAAGGTAAACGAAAACAAAGATGTTCAGCATGTCTCTCAGGACATCATTGACTAATGCCTGAAAGACAGCTGGAGCGTTAGCGAGGCCGAAAGGAAGAACCCGGTATTCAAAGTGCCCTAACGGAGTGTTAAACGCCGTCTTCCACTCGTCCCCCTCCCTGATGCACACGAGATGGTAAGCGTTACGAAGGTCCAACTTAGTGAAAAACCTGGCTCCCTGCAGGATCTCGAAGGCTGAAGACATAAGAGGAAGCGGATAACGATTCTTCACTGTTATGTCATTCAGCCCTCGATAATCTATGCAGGGGCGCAGGGACCCGTCCTTCTTCTTAACAAAAAAAACCCCCGCTCCGGCGGGAGAGGAGGAGGGGACTATGGTACCGGCGGCAAGAGCTACAGACAAATAATCTTCGAGAGCCTTACGTTCGGGAGCCGACAGAGAGTATAGTCTACCCCGGGGGGGAGTGGTTCCCGGAAGGAGATCAATACTACAATCATACGACCGGTGTGGAGGAAGAGAGGTGGCCCTGGACCGACTGAACACCGTGCGCAGATCGTGATATTCCTCCGGCACCCCTGTCAAATCACCAGGCTCCTCCTGTGAAGAAGAGACAGAGGAAACAGGAGGGATAGCAGACATTAAACATTTCACATGACAAGAGACGTTCCAGGAGAGGATAGAATTACTAGACCAATTAATGGAAGGATTATGACAAACTAGCCAGGGATGGCCCAAAACAACAGGTGTAAAAGGTGAACGAAAAATTAAAAAAGAAATGGTTTCGCTATGATTACCAGAAACAGTGAGGGTTAAAGGTAGCGTCTCACGCTGAATCCTGGGGAGAGGACTACCATCCAGGGCGAACAAGGCCGTGGACTCCCTTAACTGTCTGAGAGGAATGTCATGTTCCCGAGCCCAGGTCTCGTCCATAAAACAGCCCTCCGCCCCAGAGTCTATTAAGGCACTGCAGGAAGCTGACGAACCGGTCCAGCGTAGATGGACCGACAAGGTAGTGCAGGATCTTGAAGGAGAGACAGGAGTAGTAGCGCTCACCAGTAGCCCTCCGCTTACTGATGAGCTCTGGCTTTTACTGGACATGAAGTGACAAAATGACCAGCAGAACCGCAATAGAGACAGAGGCGGTTGGTGATTCTCCGTTCCCTCTCCTTAGTCGAGATGCGGATACCTCCCAGCTGCATAGGCTCAGCACCCGAGCCGGCAGAGGAAGATGGTAGTGATGCGGAGAGGGGGGCAACGGAGAACGCGAGCTCCTTTCCACGAGCTCGGTGACGAAGATCAACCCGTCGCTCAATGCGAATAGCAAGTTCAATCAAGGAATCCACGCTGGAAGGAACCTCCCGGGAGAGAATCTCATCCTTTACCTCTGCGCGGAGACCCTCCAGAAAACGAGCGAGCAAAGCCGGCTCGTTCCAGCCACTGGAGGCAGCAAGAGTGCGAAACTCAATAGAGTAGTCTGTTATGGATCGATTACCTTGACATAGGGAAGACAGGACCCTGGAAGCCTCCTCCCCAAAAACAGATCGATCAAAAACCCGTATCATCTCCTCCTTAAAGTCCTGATACTGGTTAGTACACTCAGCCCTTGCCTCCCAGATTGCCGTGCCCCACTCACGAGCCCGTCCAGTAAGGAGAGATATGACGTAGGCGACACGAGCAGTGCTCCTGGAGTAAGTGTTGGGCTGGAGAGAAAACACAATATCACACTGGGTGAGGAACGAGCGGCATTCAGTGGGCTCCCCAGAGTAACACGGCGGGTTATTGATTCTGGGCTCCGGAGATTCGAAAGCCCTGGAAGTGGCCGGTGGATCGAGGCGGAGATGGTGAACCTGTTCTGTGAGGTTGGAGACTTGGGTGGCCAGGGTCTCAACGGCATGTCGAGCAGCAGACAATTCCTGCTCGTGTCTGCCTAGCATCGCTCCCTGGATCTCGACGGCTGAGTGGAGAGGATCCGAAGTCGCTGGGTCCATTCTTGGTCGGATTCTTCTGTTACGGTGCGTGAATGAGGACCCAAAAGCGAATTAACATAAACAGAGCTTCTTTAATAACAAAACAAACGTAGGCTCAGATGGACCGGCAGATTCCGACAGGACAGGACAAGGTTGCAGCAAACATGACGATAGTCTGGTTCAGGCATGAATAACACAAACAAGAATCCGACAAAGACAGAAACAAAAACAGAGAGAGATATAGAGGACTAATCAGAGGGAAAAAGGGAACAGGTGGGAAAAGGGGTGACGAGGTAGTTAGGAGGAGACAAGGAACAGCTGGGGGAAAGAGGGGGAGAAAAGGTAACCTAATAACGACCAGCAGAGGGAGACAGGGTGAAGGGAAAGGACAGAAACAAGACACAACATGACAATACATGACACATTCGTACTACCCTCTCTAGTGTCTTGCGGTCGGAGGCCGAGCAGGTGCCATACCATGCAGTGATGCAACCAGTGCTCTCGATGGTGCAGCTGTAGAACCTTTTGAGGATCTGAGGAGCCATGCCAAATCTTTTCAGTCTCCTGAGAGGGAATAGGTTTAGTCGTGCCCTCTTCACGACTGTCTTGGTGTGCTTGGACCACGTTAGTTTGTTGGTGATGTGGACACCAGGGAACTTGAAGCTCTCAACCTGCTCCACTGCAGCCCCGTCGATGAGAACGGGAGCCTGCTTGGTCCTCTTTTTCCTGTAGTCCATAATCATCTCCTTTGTCGTCATCACGTTGTTGTCCTGGCACCACACGGCCATGTCTCTGACCTCCTCCCTATAGACTGTCTCGTCATTGTCGGTGATCAGGCCTACCACTGTTGTGTCATCGGCAAACATAATGATGGTGTTGGGGTCGTGCCTGGCCGTGCAGTCAGGGAGTACATGAGTGGACTGAGCACGCACTCCTGAGGGGCCCCTGTGTTGAGGATCAGCGTGGCGGTCCTTACCTTATTGATGAGCTTTGAGGGCACTATTATGTTGAAAACTGAGCTGTAGTCAATGAACAGCATTCTCACATAGGTGTACTTTTTGTCCAGGTGGGAAAGGGCAGTGTGGAGTGCGAAAGAGATTGCATCATCTGTGGATCTGTTGGGGCGGTATGACAATTGGAGTGGGTCTAGGGTTTCTGGGATAATGGTGTTGATGTGAGCCATGACCAGCCTTTGAAGCACTTCATGGCTACAGATGTGAGTCCTACTTGTCGGTAGTCGTTCTATATGAGAAAGGCAGCCAAAGCGATTCATTTGTAAAAAATATTAATTTTATTTCAATAACTATATTTCCAACTACCACATTATATTTTCATAGAAAATATATTATATGTATAAATGGCCATATATAAATGTTCCCATGGACAACACAAACGCCCTTGCATTTAATTTGGTACAATAGGGATCATGAACACATTCACATTTACAGTACTGTGTTAAAAATAAAATGTACTCTTTGTCTATAATTACAATATATGATAATCATATGATTCGCCTTAAATATGTTTAATTTACCAAATATTATCTACGATCAGTGTATCTTCTTGTTCAGTTTGTTGATTCAAATATTGTTTGGCCCCTCCTACATTCCGCTAATGGATTCGTCCGTCGTGAGGCCTTATTGCAGTAGGGAGTGTTGTTTGGCGGACTCCTGAAGTTGTACACTACTTTGTCTGGATTTTGTCAAATTAACAAGACTCAAATTGTTATTTTCCATAGCAAGTCAGCTATCTAATTGTTGTATCTATCGAGGCAAGTTACAGAGGAGATTGTTTTCGGCGTGGTACACAGCTAAATTTGTCGCAGCCAGAAGGAAAACATATTTGGCGTGCGGAGTTCCGATTCCGAGGGCTTATGATGCCGACGTTGCGGGACAGCACCATGTCTCACCCCGGCGAAAACCCTCACCAAGTCCGGGTAAAAGCTTATTACAAAGGGTAAGTAGACGGTTAGGGTTTGTGTGATTTGTGTCGGAATAAAGCACTTCGTTATTTGACTCGTTAGGAACTTGGGCTAGGCTTTATTAGCCAGACAGTTAGCTTTTTAGCTAAGTTAGCTCGCTAGTTAACGTTATAAACTTGACAGACAAGTGAAACTGTCCAGAAATGTAGTTAGTTAGCTGTTGCTAACTTAACGTTACCTAGCTACTTAATGTTGGCCAGTATTAGTTAGCATGCACGTTCCCAATATCAATCTATTTTTAGTGAGTGAAGTTTCTTCCATTGTTTATGGCTTGGTAGCTAGCTACAGGTTCTGAGACATAACTAAGCTACATTGAATGTACTAGTTCACTAGCTAGCTAAATGGTAACTTCAAACCAGTTAGCTGATGTTTTTGATTATGCTAGCTGGATGTTTGATACTCATCATGTGTCCTGATATAGCCGTACTGTACTGAACCTGGTGAGTTATTGTTGTCACAGCTCAAATTACACTATTACAATAATTGATGTAAAGCAAACTTTACAACATCCTGTGACATTATTATTATGTGAGGCTCACATTGGATGTAATCACGGATTTGTTTTCTTATCTTTGACATAGATAGGTGAGAGTTTACAACAATTACAGATACTTAATGTTCATGACATGATTATGCCATTATTTGGGGTGTAGCTAGTTATTTATAGTCAGTAAATAGTGGACCTAGTAATTGTATTCAGACATGGAAATCATTTGTCACACACAGGTGTTGCCATGACACTTCTTGCTGTGTGATGGAGTCTGTGATTGTTGTTTTTCCCAAAAGAGAGACTGGCCAAACGTGTATTACCAGTAACTTCTGCCAGACCTGTTGTATTTCCCACTCACTCTAATTACCGCCCTGCAAGCACTCTATTGTCCCTGGATACTTTTTAATAAAAAAAATAAAAAAAATGTATGGAGACAAAAGCATCCAAAATATTTCTGAGATCAATGCCTTGGAAGGTCAAGTATGTGGGGAATCTGGGATGAAACATTTCATTGGTTGGTCAAGTACAGTGTTGGGTCACACTTCATCAAGCCATCTAGGCAGGCCTTAAATCAGCATTGGCGGTTGTACATGTACATTTGCGAAGGATGGGGGTAAAGGGAATTTTTGTGGAATAGCTCATCTGTTAGCCTACATCCAATCAGATTAAAACATAACCATTCAATTGGATCCAGGCTTACATCATACACTAATTGGCTCTCATCTGAATGTAATTTATGATTCTAACCATCAAGCCTGCTCCTTTATGTCTGCTGCACTTTGTATCAGAGTCATATAATGTATACATGGCTCTGCTTTGACTGCACAGTGTGCCAGGGTTTCCTGTACTTGGGATGCCAAGGGGTGCACGATTACTTTTTTGCCCTACCCTACACAGCTGACTGAAATACTCAAATAATCAACTCATCGTCAAGCTTTTATTATTTGAATCTGCTGTGTAGTGTTAGGGCAAAACACTAAACTGAAGACAGAGTTTGGGAAACGCTGCAGTATGCATTCATACTGTCCTATAATAATGGTCAGTTTGACAGAAGAGAGATGGCGGTAGCGAGAACTGCCCTCTAGCTCCGTTCACTTTCATAGTCTCATTCACACAGACCCACACTGCTGTCAGCCAGCTTTCCAGTCAAGGCCAGCAGTAGGCAGGGTCTGGTCTGGTGTCAGGCTGTGGCAGTCTCTGCTTGTCACTGTCATTACTCTTTATTGACACATAGTAGTGGTTAGAATAGAGGGAGTAGTGGTTAAAATAGAGGCATGGCGGCTGGTAACAGATACTGGATGCAATGATGATACAATAAGCTTAGTAACTATTCATTTATATAGCACATTTGAGTAATGATACAGCAACCTGTTTCCAATTATTTTAAGTCACCTGACTGACAGTGGAATGCTCATAGTCATCACTCAAGTTTCTGGTTTTAAGGCTTACACTCGTAAATATTGTTCTATCTCTAGGCCCATTTGTAAGCCTGTCTGCTGTCTTAGTTTTAACGCAACATACATTTGTCTCAGGAGTTTCAATGTCACTACCAAACATCAGCTGCTATCAACTTCCTCTTTGTAAAGTAAACATGACGCATGAGCAATGAACAACATAGCACTGCAGTGTTTCCCCTAGGATTTCTTTCAGCAGCGGTGGCAAAGTTGGGGGAGGGGGTGATTTTACACAATTCTACACATTTTGCCATGGTGATGAGTACATTTTTATAGTTTAAAGCTGGTTTCCTGCAATACTACACATGTTGTCATGGGTTTGAGAGAACATTTTATGTTTTTAAGCTAGTTTCCTGCAATTCAACACATTTTGCCATGGCTTATGCCGTGTTCTTATGCTGTCTGAATGACTCAAACATTATAACTAAATCAATGTCATGTCCCATGCAGTCCCATGTCCCATGTCCCATGCAATCCCCATGTCATGTTTTTTTGGGGATTTCTTATCCTTGGCCGTCTATTTTTTTTTCTTCTTTTTTTCTCAAAGATCTTATTTAAAAATATATTGTTCCATTATCTTTTCTATATACTTTCTATATGAATTTAGTCGTTTTTAAGTTTACGCGGAAAACGTTTTATTGATTGGTCAAAATGTTTTACAGCTGTCCGGTGGCTGGTCTCAGACAATCCCGCAGGTGAAGAAGCCGAATGTGGAGGTCCTGGGGTGGTGTGGTTACACATGGTCTGTGGTGGTGAGGCTGGTTAGACGTACTGACAAATTCTCTAAAAAAACATTGAGGTGGTTTATGATAGAGAAATGAACGTTCAATTCTCTGGAAACAGCTCTGGTGGACATTCTTGCAGCCAAGCATGCCAACTGCACGCTCCCTCAACTTGAAACATCTGTGGCATTGTTGTGTGACAACTGCACATTTTAGTGGCCTTTTATTGTCCCCAGCACAAGGTGCACCTGTGTAATGATTGTGCCGTTTATTCAGCTTCTTGATATGCCATACCTGTCAGGTGGATGGATTATCTTGGCAATTGAGAAATGCTTACTAACAGGGATGTAAACAAATTTGTGCACAGCATTTGAGAGAAATAAGCTTTTTGTGCGTATGGAACATTTCTGGGCTCTTTTATTATATCTCATGAAACATGGGACCAACACTTTATATGTTGAATTTATAGTTTTGGTCAGTATTATTGAAGTGCATGGCAATTACTTAGGAACTGAGCACACTTTGGAGAGGTGTGTGGCCACATGGAGACACCAGTTAGTCCTCTCACACAAACCCTTGATAATTTTGTTTTATGGTGCACCTACCAAGCGTTTTCCAGGAATATTCTTATCACGTCACTGAATGTATTCCGATTATTTTCAGATTTTGTTATCAACAAATGCACATAAAATCAAGTGTAATGTTTGGATTCAGTCTTGAACTGTTTTGTCCTTTCTATTACGACCATTATTTTCACATATCTAATGTAGTAAACATTTCAATTTAGCCCTATCCATATAAGCCAATTCCCATGAGTGTAAAGGGTTAAAAACACGTTCCTGAACTTTGGCGACTAGGACGTTTTTTTCTTTAAACCTCATGCCTAGGGGCTGGATGTGTCAATGTGGAGTTCATACATGCATAAGCAATTAGCCACAAAATCCCTTTTATCCTGCATTTTCCCCCATGTGGGCTAGCCCCCTTGCAATTTGAGTTCCAGCCAATGAGTTTCAGCCCCTCACCATTTGAGTAATGTCTAGCAAGATGCACACACAGTAGAGGGAGAGCATCTCATTCCAAAAAAAGTTATTGACATTTTCTGGATTGACTGCACTTCATTTCTTAAAATAATGGACTGTCGTTTCTCTTTTCTTATTTGAGCTGTTCTTGCCATAATATGGATTTGGGTCTTTTACCAAATAGGGCTATCTTCTGTATCCCACCCCAACCTTGTCACAACACAACTGATTTGCTCAAATGCAATAAGAAGGAAAGAAATTCCATAACTTAACTTTTTTAAGAAGGCACACCTGTTAATTGAATTGCATTCCAGGTGACTACCTCATGAAGCTGGTTGAGAGAATGCCCAGAAAGCGGTCAACAAGCTATCATCAAGGAAATGGGTGGCTACTTTAAAGAATCTCAAATATAAAATATATTTTAATTTAACACTTTTTGGTGGAGCTCGTTAAAATAAAAGCCAGTGTATATAAAATATTCCAATATGCAAAGGAGGATATCGCATATTTCTACCTTTGTGTACCTATTTAGGATACATCACCATAAAGAGGGTGACATTCATGTAGACGGAGTATACCAAACATTAGGAACACCTTCCTTGAATTGAGTTGGCACACACAATCCATGTTTCAAGGCTTAAAATATTTATTTAACCTGTCTCCTCCCCTTCATCTACACTGATTGGAGTGGGTTTAACAAGTGACATCAATGAGGGATCATAGCGTTCACCTGGTCACTCTGTCATGGAAAGATCCATTGTTTTTCATGTTTTTTTACACTCGGTGTATATTTAATCTGAACACGTGTTGGTAGTGTCAAAAGAGCAAACCAATCAACTTGTGTACTGTCCAGGTACCAACTGTTCAATTGTCACTTTTAAACCTGTAATCAAACCCACAATTGCTGATGCCCCAGATACTCAACTAGTCTGAAGAAGGACAGTTTTATTGCTTCTTTATTCAGATCAGTTTTCAGCTGTGCCAACATAATTGCAAAAGGGTTTTATAATGATCATTTAGCCTTTTTAAAATGATGTACTTGGATTAGCTAACACAAAGTGTCATTGGAACACCTGAGTGATGGTTTCTGATAATGGGCCTCTGTATGCCCATGTAGATATTCCATAAAAAAATGTCCATCTACAATAGTAATTTCTAACATTAACAATGTCTACACTGTATTTCAGATCAATTTGATGTTATTTTATTGGACAAAAAACAAGGGAATTTCTAAGTGACCCCAAACCTTTGAACGGTAGCATATGTAATGTGTGTGCAATGCTGTCTCGGGTAATATGCAGCTGTAGTTTTTATGAAACTCCATTCCAGGATACATGACACCCACACACCTTTCTATCTACATACTTTTATTTGGGTTTCTACCCGAAGTAGGCTATATGATTGAATGTATCCTTAAGCCTGCTGCTAGTTACTTGAAACCAGACACATAATCACGCCAAAACATGGTTCTAAAATTGAAATCACTGACGGAGTTAATGAATCACTAGACTCCTGAATAGGCAAATTGAGATTTACAGTAGCTGGGTGTTTATAGCTGCAATGGAGATTGAGGGTACATGCCTCCAGTGGTGACAGAGAGATGGATGTTCCTCGGTGTGCTGCCTGGGGAGAGGGGCACACTGATCAACACTCTCCCTGCTTGGGTGCTCACCAGTGACCAATGACCTACCTGCTTAGCAGCAGATGGGGCTGCCGCTGGGGTTTTAGTGGGTAGTGGCGACAAGGGGAAGGGGCAGAATTCCATTCTCCCTAGTTACCCATGTTACAGAAAATGAACAACGGTAATTACTTTTCTCATACGTAACTAATGAAGTACCCCTATGAAGGCTAATGCAGAAACACTGCTCAAACTACAAAGGCATTCTCTCAATGTCCTTCTCCAAGAGTGTCTGAATATTATACCTCTCACATGTACACTGAGTGTACAAAACATTAGTAACACTTACTCTTTCCATGTGTAACCATTATTTAACTAGGCAAGGATCCTTGTCTCATCGCGCACCAGCGACTCCTGTGGCGGGCCAGGCGCAGTGCGCGCTAACCAAGGTTGCCAGGTGCACGGTGTTCCCTCCGACACATTGGTGCGGCTGGCTTCCGGGTTGGATGGCGCTGTGTTAAGAAGCAGTGCGGCTTGGTTGGGTTGTGTATCGGAGGACGCATGACTTTCAACCTTCGTCTCTCCCGAGCCCGTACGGGAGTTGTAGCGATGAGACAAGTTAGTAGCTACTAAACAATTGGATACCACGAAATTGGGGAGAAAAAGGGGTAAAATTCATTCAAATAAAAAAGAATGGTCTACCACCCGAAGGACTTCCAGTCAACTTGACACAACTGTAAGAAGCATGGGAGTCAACATGGGGCAGCATCCCTGTGGAATGCTTTCAACACCTTGTAGAGGCCATGCCCCGACGAATTGAGGGCAAAAGGAGGCAGTGAAGCTCAATATTAGGAGGGTGTTCCTAAAGTTTTCTACACTCAGTGTACGCTGGACACAACATTTTGAACAATAGATAATAACGAATTCATTACATCCGCCTTGGAACCCAGTTTGATAATATTACTGTATGCTGCTTGCTGTAGTTTTGAAGTAATGTGGAAAAACAGGCCTTATTTTAGGGCATTTTTCACCCTGCCAGCTCCTATTAGTTGTATTGAGCACCGTGGTACCAACTCACTTTCAGAATGTTCTATTCCCAGTTACAATGCTTGCTTTGCTATTGTTGGCAGTGAGACCTGCCCACGCTAAACCAATTGCTGTTAGTTAAAACGTCAATCACAACAAAAAATGACCCATGGAACTCTGAGGTCGTCCCATTGTTTCCTACATGGGAAATATAGGTATGTCTGTCTATTTCCCCAAATATCTCGCAACCATGAGAATCTTATCTTATTATGTAAGGCTGGGCAGCGTACTCCGTTGTCATCAAACGCTAGCCCCGGAATACCTTTTGCCTTTGGAACGCTGAGCTCCCCCCATTGTTTTGCTATGTAGAGGCATGCTCGTATATTCCGCCAAATATCTCGCAATGTGTGTATTTAGATTTTTTTTTTAATAGTTTTTTAATAATCAGTATAATCTCTTTCTAATCACTTAAGGCAGTGTACTCTGCTGTCATGGATCGCTAGACAAGAAATAGTCTGAAGTTGCCATTTTCTTTCCTACTTCCTCGTTATTCTGACATAAGCACACTTGGCACCATCGAGGTGTGGATGTTTACTTTCTACACAAGTTATTTTTCAGTTTTGTCCTAAGAACAGATTGTAGTGGTAAAATAAAAACGGATAATTTTTTTGGTGCAATTTAGATGAAATGGAATTCTAAGCACCACTCCAGTCAGAAGAGGCTATGCGAACATTTGATTAAATTAATTTGCTATGGCCAGCTAGTGTTCCAGCTTATCCAAAGTTCTTTTGCCATTTTTCAGCCTTGGGTGAATTGACTCGTTCTATTGTCCAGCCTAGTATAGTCTTATTTTGTCCATACAGCTCAGTTGGACCGACTGTTACAAGGCAACAGTAGTAAGCCTATACCAACTTCCTTTGCACAAGAATGGAGTGGTATCATAGAATGGCATTTCTTCTGTTACTCATCAATGATGAGCAGCTATTACACAATTCATCTGTGTTTCTCACTAATGTAGCTATCCCCACAGCACAGTCACAGCTCCAAGGTAGGTCGACAGTTTCATTTGGGTTTCGAGGTTGTTTTTTTACTGTTCATCCATGTCAATATCCATTTGTTTTCTGTGAGGCTTTAGCGCTACTGCCTGCAGACCTGCTCTGTGTAGGGGAGTAACAACAGTTTCTTTGTTAGTGCTGCTGCTGCTGGCTGGGTAAACTTTAACCACAGTGTAGTAGCTAGGTGTTTAAAGTGGAACTGACAGCGTTGCAGATATAGAACAGTCAAATATAACATTTCCAGTTTATGCTTAAAAACCAATTTTATAAAAGGCTTTAGAAATGGGTTCTATTTGACAAATTCCAGTCATTGTTGGCAGACTAGATGGATGCAGTCTAATGCATGATTAATATAATTCACCGATATATTTCTTGATAGGTCCAAACATATTGCTGTAAGATTGTAAATAACAGCTGGCCCGGTACATTGTTTGCTGCCTCCACCCATTCGGTATGCACTGTTTCAATGACTCAATATTTTGAACAAAAACGGACGACTGTAACTAAGGCTGGGAATGCCAATGCAATCAAACTAGCAAGGGCAATAATTACAAGTCAGTCATTATGTGGCCAATAGGCTAGCGCACGTGTCAAACACAAGGTCTGTGGGCCGAATAGGACACAAGCAAGTATAAACTGTTGAGTCATCTACATTATGAATATTCAGCCTGATGTGCTCTCATTGGAGAATTAAACTTCAATTGCGCTGCTTTCGTGTGTCCTGTTTAGTCCAAGCTAGGCTTCTAAAATGTTGCAGTACAGCTTCGGTTTTAAAGATTGACAATGAATAACCAAAACACAACCTGCAACAAAACACCATGCAAACTTGTAGGCCTGTTACAGCAACATTTGAACAGTAGCCTAGGCTGGTGCACCATACAGCAATGCTGCATTCAACCGCAGCGGTGATCCATGCAGTGCAAAAAAAAAAAAAAAAACATGTTTTAAGTGTTACAACAAACCTATAGCTTAGTTTTTGTTATTTGGAGTTATAAAATACTTTTTGATTAGTGTCACAGCATATTATGCACATCTGCTAGCATAGCAGCAAAGACTGGAGAAATTATATTTTGTTTTAATGTCTTAAAATGCTATACAGCATCCTCTGGACATAAGTGGACATTTTGTATAAAGGACAATATTTTGTTCTAATACAACAATGGCCATTTTGGGTCACAATTGAATGTTTTTTTTGTAGCTATGTCTGGGCTGCGCTTTTTTTGTTTTTATGTGGCCGCGAGCTGATTTAAATCTGACACCCCTGGGCTAGCGTATCTATTTATATAACTATTAGCTAGCTACTGGAGGATGTCATGTCATTGGAGCAGGGTTTGAGTGACAAATTTGCAAAAATCCAGTCGGGTGTATTTTGTGGCTTTTGGCGAATGTATTCTAATCTAAATTTGCACTGTTGGTACTTAACTGAAAACACTAAGTCCAGTTGAAAGTGAATGACGCCTGGCCCGTGGCATAGGGATTATTTGCATATAGGCCTACTGTAGCTCTGATCGGTCCTCGTAATGACCAACGTTTTTATTAGGTTTTATTTACTAATGTATTAATTGTCCAAACGCACGGCCGCTGTAGAATTTTCACAAATGCCTTACTATACGTTATTCCCAAACATTCTATTAACTTATGAAAATGACCATATCTAAGTGCTTGCTTGTCAGAAAATGTAAGAAAAGTGTAATATTCTTCCTGCGGGTGTATATGAACAGATTTGAATAAGATTTCATGTTGCTTAAACGCTGTCAGTTCCACTTTAATGAAGAGCAACGGCACAGGCCCAGTTACCTAGCCGTATGGTGCGTAATGGAGCAGTGTACTGGCATTGATACTCGAGGTCAACCGATTAATCGGAATGGCCGATTTAATTAGGGCCGATTTCAAGTTTTCATAACAATCTGTGTGTGTGTGTGTGTGTGCGCGGACGGACGGACGGGCGGACGGACGGAGCCTTGCGAAAGTATTCGGCCCCCTTGAACTTTGCGACCTTTTGCCACATTTCAGGCTTCAAACATAAAGATATAAAACTGTATTTTTTTTGTGAAGAATCAACAACAAGTGGGACACAATCATGAGGTGGACCGACATTTATTGGATATTTCAAACTTTTTTAACAATTCAAAAACTGAAAAATTGGGCGTGCAAAATTATTCAGCCCCTTTACTTTCAGTGCAGCAAACTCTCTCCAGAAGTTCAGTGAGGATCTCTGAATGATCCAATGTTGACCTAAATGACTAATGATGATAAATACAATCCACCTGTGTGTAATCAAGTCTCCGTATAAATGCACCTGCACTGTGATAGTCTCAGAGGTCTGTTAAAAGCGCAGAGAGCATCATGAAGAACAAGGAACACACCAGGCAGGTCCGAGATACTGTTGTGAAGAAGTTTAAAGCCGGATTTGGATACAAAAAGATTTCCCAAGCTTTAAACATCCCAAGGAGCACTGTGCAAGCGATAATATTGAAATGGAAGGAGTATCAGACCACTGCAAATCTACCAAGACCTGGCCGTCCCTCTAAACTTTCAGCTCATACAAGGAGAAGACTGATCAGAGATGCAGCCAAGAGGCCAATGATCACTCTGGATGAACTGCAGAGATCTACAGCTGAGGTGGGAGACTCTGTCCATAGGACAACAATCAGTCGTATAATGCACAAATCTGGCCTTTATGGCAAGAAGAAAGCCATTTCTTAAAGATATCCATAAAAAGTGTCGTTTAAAGTTTGCCACAAGCCACCTGGGAGACACACCAAACATGTGGAAGAAGGTGCTCTGGTCAGATGAAACCAAAATGTAACTTTTTGGCAACAATGCAAAACGTTATGTTTGGCGTAAAAGCAACACAGCTGAAAACACCATCCCCACTGTCAAACATGGTGGTGGCAGCATCATGGTTTGGGCCTGCTTTTCTTCAGCAGGGACAGGGAAGATGGTTAAAATTGATGGGAAGATGGATGGAGCCAAATACAGGACCATTCTGGAAGAAAACCTGATGGAGTCTGCAAAAGACCTGAGACTGGGACGGAGATTTGTCTTCCAACAAGACAATGATCCAAAACATAAAGCAAAATCTACAATGGAATGGTTCAAAAATAAACATATCCAGGTGTTAGAATGGCCAAGTCAAAGTCCAGACCTGAATCCAATCGAGAATCTGTGGAAAGAACTGAAAACTGCTGTTCACAAATGCTCTCCATCCAACCTCACTGAGCTCGAGCTGTTTTGCAAGGAGGAATGGGAAAAAATTTCAGTCTCTCGATGTGCAAAACTGATAGAGACATACCCCAAGCGACTTACAGCTGTAATCGCAGCAAAAGGTGGCGCTACAAAGTATTAACTTAAGGGGTCTGAATAATTTTGCACGCCCAATTTTTCAGTTTTTGATTTGTTAAAAAAGTTTGAAATATCCAATAAATGTCATTACATCCAATACAGCAAATGAAAGATAAACATCTTGTTAATCTACCCATCCGATTTTAAAAATGCTTTACAGCTAAAGCACAACATGTGATTGTTAGGTCATAGCCAAGTCGAAAAAACACACAGCCATTTTTCCAGCCAAAGATAGGAGTCACAAAAAGCAGAAATATAGATAAAAATAATCACTAACCTTTGATCATCATCAGATGGCACTCATAGGACATCATGTTACACAATACATGTATGTTTTGTTCGATAATGTGCACGTTAGCCACTTTTTGTTAGTTTGTTCAGCCCAGTAATCCATCTTCATGAGGCGTGAGCATTTTGTCTGGATGTTTTTAACATAAAACATAAATAATGTTCCAACCGGAGAATTCCTTTCTTCAGAAAAGCACTGGAACGAGAGGTAACTCTGTCGGGAAAGACTCAGAGGTCGTATGAGCCCCTCCTTTATAGCAGAATCCTTAAACCAGTTTCTAAAGACTGTTGACATCTAGTGGAAGCCCTAGGAAGTGCAACCTCATCCATATCTCAATGTGCATTCGGTTGGTCAAGCTTTGAAAAACTACAATCCTCAGATGTCCCACTTCCTGGTTGGATTTTTCTCAGGTTTTCGCCTGCCATATGAGTTCTGTTATACTCACAGACATCATTCAAACAGTTTTAGAAACTTCAGTGTTTTCTATCCAATACTAATTATATAATATGCATATATTCACATCTGGGACAGAGTAGGAGGCAGTTCACTCTGGGCACACTATTCATCCAAAAGTGAAAATGCTGCCCCCTATCCCAAAAAGGATAACATAACTAGTGATTAACTATACATGCTTGATGATATTACTAGTTCATCTAGCATGTCCTGCGTTGCATATAATCGATGCGCCTACTTCGACAAACGGGGATGATTTAACAAACGCATTTGGGAAAAAAGCACTGTCGTTGCACCAATGTACCTAACCATAAACATCAATGCCTTTCTTTAAGATCAATACACAAGTATATATTTTTAAACCTGCATTTTTAGTTAATATTGCCTGCTAACATGAATTTCTTATAATTAGGTAAATTGTGTCACCTTCTCTTGCGTTCTGTGCAAGCAGTCAGGGTATATGCAGCAGTTTGGGCCGCCTGGCTCATTGCTAACTGTGTAAAGTCCATTTATTCCAAACAAAGGCCTTAATTAATTTGCCAGAATTGTACATAATTATGACATAACATTGAAGGTTATAATGTAACAGTAATATTTAGACTTTGGGATACCATACGTTAGATAACATATGGAATGATTCCGTATTTCACTGAAAGATTAAACATTTTGTTTTCGAAAGGATAGTTTCCAGATTCTACCATTTTAATGACAAAAGGCTCATATTTCTGTGTTATGTTATAATTAAGTCTGTGATTTGATGGAGCAGTCTGACTGAGCGATGGTAGGCAGCAGCAGGCTCGTATGCATTCATTCAAACAGCACTTTCGTGCGTTTGCCAGCAGCTACTGCGCTGTTTATGACTTCAAGCCTATCAACTCCCGAGATTAGGCTGGTGTAACCAATGTGAAATGGCCAGCTAGTTAGCGGGGTGCTTGCTAATAGCTTTTCAAACTTCACTCGCTCTGAGACTTGGAGTGGTTGTTCCCCTTGCTCTGCATGGGTAACGCTGCTTCGAGGGTGGCTGTTGTCCATGTGTTCCTGGTTTGAGACCAGGTAGGAGGGACGGAAACTATACTGTTACATTGGCAATACTAAAATGCCTATAAGAACATCCAATAGTCAAAGGTATATGAAATACAAAATAGTCCTATAATAATAACTACAACCTAAAACTTCTTACCTGGGAATATTGAAGACTCATGTTAAAAAGGAACCACCAGCTTTTATATGTTCTCATGTTCTTAGCAAGGAACTTAAACTTTAGCTTATATACATGGCACATATTGCACTTTTACTTTCTTCTCCAACACTTTGTTTTTGCATTATTTAAACCAAATTGAACATGTTTCATTATTTATTTGAGGCTAAATGATTTTATTGATGTATTATATTAAGTTAAAATAAGTGTTCATTCAGTATTGTTGTAATTGTCATTATTATAAATACATTCAAGAAATCGTCTGATTAATCGGTATTGGCTTTTTTTGGTCCTCCAATCGGTATCGGCGTTGAAAAATCAAAATGGGTCGACCTCTAATTGATACTGGCTCTGCTAGTGTAGTAACAGTACTGAATGAATGGGGTGTCATTTGAGTGAGAGCAGGTGTCTGTCTGTTCCTGCTCCTATCAGCCATGGTGCTTAGAAGGATGTGTGGGCCTGTAACGTTGGGAGTGTAGCTACCAAAATGAGGGTCAACACTCCTCCTATACTGTCACTAATTAACACAAACAAGGGAGAGGGTGAGGGGGAGGAAGCGAGAGGAGTGAAAATGTGACTAAGAGAAAAAGAAGAGGAATCAAGAGGCAGAAGGTGAGAATATGAAGGAGGAAGCGAGAGAGAGAGGCAGGGGTGGGAATAGGAGATGGCATATACCAGCCAATTTTCTGTCTGCTCTGAACCTCTGTCATTCCAAGGCTAGAATGGTGCTCACCTACAGTAGCCAATGCACTTCAAAGTAATGTAGGCATATACAACAATTTCAGGTGCAGTGCTGGCAAAAATTTATATTCTTTACAAAAATATATCTGCACACGCTGTTGTACACTGCCGTTTTCTTTGTCAGACATGGCAGTAGCCAGGTCGGAGTTGTAATTGAAAACTTGTTCTCAACTGGCCTACCTTGTTAAAGAACGGTGAAATAAAAATGAATAAAAAGCATGCAGTGTTCACGTAGGCCTACTTCTACTACCTTCAGCTCCTGCGTTACCTGACTGACGTGATGTGAAAGTAGAGCTGGTTGCTATGGACAAAAAGTCCTATCGCAATAAATTGACCGATTTTGCTCATGATAAATGAAACAATAATAATAACAAAAAAATACAATTATGCACATTTACTTTCCATTAGCAGTAAGACATGAAACGTTAGCTATTTCATCTAACATCTCCAGGGAATGCATGATGGATATTTTTATGTGCAACATGACAAAATAGAATCCAGAATAATCATATCTCAATTTGGTTCTTTAGAGATGAAATTGCCTGCATGATTTGTTTTGTGCGTATTGGCGTAGGCCAGGGATCATCAACATAATTACAAATAATTTGTGACTGAAAATTGACAGCAATAGTTTCCGTTAAGAAAATGTGGTGCGGGACATTTGACGGGCAGCATTTTAATTTACTGGACATTTTACTGGACCCATATGCATTGGGTACTTTGCATTTAGATTTCTGCCAAAATAGACATAACCAAAAGGTGCTGATATTAATGTGTAATTACATGATTCTGACATGCCAAAACTTTGTTTATTTGTTAAGACTCTGCAGGTCATTCACTAGGTCCCCCCTTGTGGTTCTGGGATTTTTGCTCACCGTTCTTGTGATCATTTTGACCCCACGGGGTGAGATCTTGCGTGGAGCCCCAGATCGAGGGAGATTATCAGTGGTCTTGTATGTCTTCCATTTCCTAATAATTGCTCCCACAGTTGATTTCTTCAAACCAAGCTGCTTACCTATTGCAGATTCAGTCTTCCCAGCCTGGTGCAGGTCTACAATTTTGTTTCTGGTGTTCTTTGACAGCTCTTTGGTCTTGGCCATAGTGGAGTTTGGAGTGTGACTGTTTGAGGTTGTGGACAGGTGTCTTTTATACTGATAACAAGTTCAAACAGGTGCCATTAATACAGGTAACGAGTGGAGGACAGAGGAGTCTCTTAAAGAAGAAGTTACAGGTCTGTGAGAGCCAGAAATCTTGCTTGTTTGTAGGTGACCAAATACTTATTTTCCACCATAATTTGCAAATAAACTCATAAATCCTACAATGTGATTTTCTGGATATTTTTTTTCTCATTTTGTCTGTCATAGTTGAAGTGTACCTATGATGAAAATTACAAGCCTCTCATCTTTTTAAGTGGGAGAACTTGTACAATTGGTGGCTGACTAAATCCTTTTTTGCCCCACTGTATATGCTGTATACATGCTCCAATTTAATTCCAGGAAATTATGCAAATTAGACCGGTTAACATGACCAGTCAAATATATTTCCATTGACTGGTATTTCCATCAATGAATAGGCTAGAGAACATTATTTTGCAATGGGATTTGTTCTTCTAGCGGACAATTGGCCAGTGGCAATTTTATTTATCACTCCTTTTTTTTGGTCGGCCAATAGCCAGTTATTACCGGCTAATGAAAATCCTTCGCAAGAAGCCGAAGCGTATATATATATTTGACTGAAACATAATCATTTCAAACCTTGCTTACATGTTGTATCCGATCATGTCTCCCTATTATACATGGGAACAGATTTTTAAATCATTTGGAGCTGATTTCCTGGTGTTTTTGCAGTCTTAATTCTCAAACAATACTTTTTGGGGGACTTAGTGAACCTGGGTGGGTTGAGGGGTGGGGCAAATAATAAAATAAAGTCAAACATGAGCTCACCAGTTGGACAACCCTGGCCTAGGCTATATGCTAGATTTACCACCCAAGGAAGTGGGAACTCAAAACACCTTAGCTAGATTGTGAACTCTAAATGTGATATTGTTGCTAGATGGCCATGCAATTTGACAAACTTTCCATTTGTAGAGACACGCGCTACTAGATGTAGGCCTATTCACCGCAAATGGCACACTCCGCTCCATTCCTCATCTCAATTATGTACTCCGTTTGTAAAGTGGTGTTATTTCCTCTATTGACAATTGAGGGGGGGAAACATTATATTCACATAACTCACATATCCTCTTTCTTTTTTTTTTATACTAAAAGTCGTTTTAAAAAAACTCTCTTCCTCACAATTATACTTTTGAAATGTTGCTCAACTGTCAGTATACTTCCACTAATCAGAATTTCTCTCCCTTCATGTGCAAAGGGGAGGGAGCGGGAGTGAGAGCCAGCAGCGAGACATGGCAGATACCTTCATGTCAGGAAGCATGTTTTTTGTTGACCATTGGTTTTAGAACCAAAAAATATGCGGGAACCTTGTCGCCTAATCACCGAAATGACCGATGTAAGCAAAATTGCTTGGGTAATAGGGCATTGTCTGTAATTTTCGGATTATCGTCCCAGCTCTCTTTAAAAGTACTATTGTCTCACCCGCCAACAGAATTTAATAAAACACACAGTAATATATTGAAAGCAAAAGGACACCCTGATGAAGGTGTAAGCCAATACTTTTTAACTTTCAAACCCACACGAATGCCTGGACTTGGATTTTGTATGCCTCTTGGCACCTACAGTGCATTCTGAAAGTTTTCAGACCCCTTGACTTTATCCACATTTTGTTACGTTACAGCCTTGTTATTTATTTAATAAATTTTATAACATCTCAACTCAATACCCCATAATGACAGGGAAAACAGGTTTTTAGACATTTTTGCGATGGTATTAAAATTAAGAATTTAAGTATTCAGACCCTTTGCTATGAGACTCGAAGTTGAGCTCAGGTGTATCCTGTTTCCATTGATCATCCTTGAGATGTTTCTACAACTTTATTGCAGTGGTAAATTCAATTGATTTGGAATGATTTGGAACGGCACACACCTGTCTATATAAGGTCGCACAGTTGACAGTGCATGTCAGAGCAAAAAACAAGCCAGGAGGTCGAGGGAATTGTCGGTAGAGCTCCGGGACAGGTTTGTGTTGAGGCACAGATCTGGGGAAGGGTACCAAAACATTTCTGCAGCATTGAAGGTCTCCAAGGGCACAGTGGCCTCCATCATTCTTAAATGGAAGTAGTTTGGAACCACCTAGACTCTTCCAAGAGTTGGTCGCCCGGCCAAACTGAGCAATCGGGCTTCCGGGTGGCGCAGCGGTCTAAGGCACTGCATCTCAGTGCAACACTCCCTGGTTCAAATCCAGGCTGTATCGCATCCATCTGTGATTAGGAGTCTCATAGTGCGGCGCACAATTGGCCCAGCGTCGTCCGGGTCTGGCTGGGGTAGGCCGTCATTGTAAATAAGAATTTGTTCTTAACTGACTTGCCAAGTTGTTATTTAAAAATGAAAATAAACAAAAGGGAGGTGACAAAGAAACCTGATGGTCACTGACAGAGCTCCAAAGTTCCTCTGTGGAGATGGTTGTCCATATGGAAGATTCTCCCATCTCTGCAGCGCTCCATCAATCAGGCCTTAATGGTAGTGGCCAGACGGATGCCACTCCTCCTCAGTAAAAGGCACATGACAGCCCGCTTGGAGTTTGTGTAAAGGAACCTAAAGACTCTGACCATGAGCAACAAGATTCTCTGGTCTGATGAAACCAAGTTTGAACTTGAATGACAAGCGTCATGCCTGGAGGATACTTGTCACCATCCCTACGGTGAAGCAGGGCGGTGGCAGCATCATGCTGTCTTTCAGCGCCAGGGTCTGAGAGACTAGTGAGGATCGAGGGAAAGACGAATGAAGCAAAGTTCAGAGAGATCCTTGATGAAAACCTGCTCCAGAGTGCTCAGGACTTCAGACTGGGGTGAAGGATCACCTTCCAACAGGGCAACGACCCTAAGCACACGTACCAAGCTGTAGCGTCACCCTAGAAGACTCGAGCCTATAATTGCTGCCAAAGGTGCTTCAACAAAGTACTGAGTAAAGGGTCTGAGTACTTATCTAAATGTGATACTTTTTTATTTTTTATTTTTTTTTATACAGTTTTATTTTAAATACATTTGCAAAAATGTCAACCTGTTTTTTGCTTTGTCATTATGGGGTATTGTGTGTAGATTGAGATGTTTTTATTTGGTCAATTTTATAATAAAGCAAAATGCACTGTAGGTAGGGATAAAGTGACTTGGCAACTGATGGACAATAAACAGTAGCAGCAGCGTATGTGATGAGTCGAGTTGTTGCAAAAAGGGTCGATGTATATTTTTTTTATACCTTTATTTAACTAGGCAAGTCAGTTAAGAGCAAATTATTATTTTCAATGACGGCCTAGGAACAGTGGGTTTAACTGCCTGTTCAGGGGCAGAACGACAGATTTGTACCTTGTCAGCTCTGGGATATGAACTTGCAACCTTTTGGTTAATAGTCTAACGCTCTAACCACTAGGCTACCCATATAGCCCGGTTAACTATTAACTAACTATTTAGAAGTCTTATGGCTTGTGAGTATATGTTTTTCAGGGTCCTGTTGGTTCCAGACTTGGTGCATCCGTACCGCTTGCCGTGCAGTAGCAGAGAGAGCAGTCTATGACTTTGGTGGCTGGAGTCTTTGACAATTTTTAGGGCCTTCCTCTTACACGGCATGCTGTAGAGGTCCTGGATGTCAGGGAGTTGGCCCCATTGATGTACTGGGCTGTATGCACTCTGTAGGGCCTTGGGGTCTGATGCCAAGCAATTGCCATACCAAGCTGTGATCAAGAACAGTGAAGATGTTCTGTGGTGCAGCAGTGCTGCAAGGCTATGCTCACTGAGTCTGTACATAAGGACTTTATTAATTTTTGGTCAGTCAGTTGTAAGGGGGAAAAAAGCCAACACTTGCACCTTTTCTTATTTTTTTTCTTACTAGCTCTGACCTTGCGAATGGCTACTTTGAGCAAAAATGTTCCTACTGTTATATGTGGTTGTCCCACCCATCTATCTTAAGATGAATGCACTAACTGTAAGTCGCTGTGGATAAGAGCTTCTGCTAAATGACTAAAATGTTATTCTGTTTAGGGCTAGATAACATTCCAATTTTTTCATTGTTTTGGGGTTGATTCTTTCCAGCGTGTCAAATAAGTTATTTTTTGGCCGTGTCATTATTTGGTGTGGTTTAATTGTGTTGGTGTCCTGGGGCTCTGTGGGGTCTGTGTTTTTGAACAGAACCAGCTGGCTGAGGGTACTGTTCTCTAGGTTAATCTCTGTAGGTTTGGGCTTTCTGGTGGAATGTGTATGCTTCAAAGTCATTGTTGTCAATTTAAAAGCTCTTTTCTGGATTTTCGTAACTATAGTCCTATTTCTGCTCTGTGTGCATTGTTTGTGGTTTTGTGTTGTACACAAAGTGCATGCAGAATTCTTCGAAAATAGTCTCAATTGTGTGTTTGTCCCATTTCTTTTTTGTAAATTCTTGGTTGGTGAGTGGACCTCACAACCATAGAGGTCAATGAGTTTTTAGCCAGATCCTAATTCAGAGTTTAATGGTCCTTTTGACGGCATAAAGGCCCTTTTTGCCTTGTCTTAGATCGTTCACAGCCTTGTGGAAGTGACCTGTGGTGTTGATGTTTAGGCTGAGGTAGGTATAATTATTTGTGTTCTCTAGGAGAACGGTGTCTAGATAGCATTCGTATTTGTTGTCCTGGCAACTGGACCTTTGTTGGAACACCTTAATTTTTGTCTTACTGAAATTCACTGTCAGGGTCCATGTCTGACAGAATAAAAATGATGTAAATAAGTGTATGTACGTGTACTTAATGTATTTCTTTGACTGTCCCCCCCTCTCTCCTCTGGTCTTCTCCCAGGGACATTATGATCACACACTTTGAGCCATCCATCTCCTACGAGGGTCTGTACGGGGAGGTCAAAGACATGTGCTCCATGGACAACGACCAGCTCTTCACCATGAAGTGGATCGACGAAGAAGGTTTTATTTTTTTTCTTATCCTCCATCCATCTAGCCATCTCTCACCCATCTATCCATCTAAGCTAATTTCCTGCGATTATATGCATTTTTCCATGGCTAAATCTGTTATTTTGTTCAAACATAACAAATACTGCTAAATTCATTGTTTTTGTTATTTTCAATTCTCCTCTCGCTTTTATTTTGGTGATTATTAGTTCTCAAAGATTTAATTATAAAAAATTATACCACAGCATTGTTGAATTTTTGTTTCTGATTTTCTAGAAGGCAATCTAGAATGCACGTTAAAACCAGATAACGGGAGAGTTGGAAAAGATATTGGAACACATGACGTAATATGTGCCTACACATTCAGACCGTACTTGCTATACAGTTACAGAAAGCTAAACCAACAACTACACAAACTGAAATTGGATGCAGTGTGGATGCAATGTAAACACAGGTCCAAAGAGGAAGAAACATACACTGAACAAAAATATTTAGCGCAACAAATCTCCTTCACATTGTTGATCAGGCTGTTGATTGTGGCCTGTGGAATGTTATCCCACTCCTCTTCAATGGCTGTGCGATGTTGCTGGATATTAGTGGGAACTGGAGCATCCCAAACAGTGGACACTCGTCAGAGGAGGAAGGGGAGGACCATCCTTCTCAGTGAATTTCATTAAAAAAAGTGGAACATTAAAGTTATCCTTTTTAGATTAAACTATACTAAATATATTCACATCAAATAACACTGTTTTGCAATAAAGGTCTACAGTACCGTCTGTAGCACTATGTTCTGTAACATCATGGTGTAGCCGGAGGACAGCTTCCTTCTGTCCTCTGGGTACATTGACTTCAATACAACCTAGGAGACTCATTGTACTCACCCCCTTCCAACTTCCGGAGGATGTCCTCAAACCTATCAGAGCTCCTGCTCTTGCAGCATGAACTGACATGTTGTCCACCCAATCAAAGGATCAGAGAATGATTCTTGTACTGAAAGCATACGCTACAGCTAGCTAACACTGCAGTGCATAGAATATGGTGAGTAGTTGACTCAAAGAGAGAAAGACAATAGTTTAACAGTTTTGAACTAAGTAATTTCTTCCAAAATTAAGGAGAAGCGAGAGAGAGCTATTCGAAGTATATACAGTGCCTTGCGAAAGTATTCGGCCCCCTTGAACTTTGCGACCTTTTGCCACATTTCAGGCTTCAAACAAAGATATAAAACTGTATTTTTTTGTGAAGAATCAACAACAAGTGGGACACAATCATGATGTGGAACGACATTTATTGGATATTTCAAACTTTTTTAACAAATCAAAAACTGAAAAATTGGGCGTGCAAAATTATTCAGCCCCTTTACTTTCAGTGCAGCAAACTCTCTCCAGAAGTTCAGTGAGGATCTCTGAATGATCCAATGTTGACCTAAATGACTAATGATGATAAATACAATCCACCTGTATGTAATCAAGTCTCCGTATAAATGCACCTGCACTGTGATAGTCTCAGAGGTCCGTTAAAAGCGCAGAGAGCATCATGAAGAACAAGGAACACACCAGGCAGGTCCGAGATACTGTTGTGAAGAAGTTTAAAGCCGGATTTGGATACAAAAAGATTTCCCTTTATGGCCTTTATGGAAGAGTGGCAAGAAGAAAGCCATTTCTTAAAGATATCCATGAAAAGTGTTGTTTAAAGTTTGCCACAAGCCACCTGGGAGACACACCAAACATGTGGAAGAAGGTGCTCTGGTCAGATGAAACCAAAATGGAACTTTTTGGCAACAATGCAAAACGTTATGTTTGGCGTAAAAGCAACACAGCTCATCACCCTGAACACACCATCCCCACTGTCAAACATGGTGGTGGCAGCATCATGGTTTGGGCCTGCTTTTCTTCAGCAGGGACAGGGAAGATGGTTAAAATTGATGGGAAGATGGATGGAGCCAAATACAGGACCATTCTGGAGGAAAACCTGATGGAGTCTGCAAAAGACCTGAGACTGGGACGGAGATTTGTCTTCCAACAAGACAATGATCCAAAACATAAAGCAAAATCTACAATGGAATGGTTCAAAAATAAACATATCCAGGTGTTAGAATGGCCAAGTCAAAGTCCAGACCTGAATCCAATCGAGAATCTGTGGAAAGAACTGAAAACTGCTGTTCACAAATGCTCTCCATCCAACCTCACTGAGCTCGAGCTGTTTTGCAAGGAGGAATGGGAAAACATTTCAGTCTCTCGATGTGCAAAACTGATAGAGACATACCCCAAGCGACTTACAGCTGTAATCGCAGCAAAAGGTGGCGCTACAAAGTATTAACTTAAGGGGGCTGAATAATTTTGCACGCCAAATTTTTCCGTTTTTGATTTGTTAAAAAAGTTTGAAATATCCAATAAATGTTGTTCCACTTCATGATTGTGTCCCACTTGTTGATTCTTCACAAAAAAATATAAAACTCTATCTTTGTTTGAAGCCTGAAATGTGGCAAAAGGTCGCAAAGTTCAAGGGGGCCGAATACTTTCGCAAGGCACTGTATATTTTTCTCTTCCTTAGCTAGCATTGAATGCAGCCAGCTAGTTTAGCCTACTCAAACACCCAGCTCAAACAGAGAGGGATGCTATGTTAGCTAGCTGGCTATGGCTATCCAACACTGTAACTCTTCCAAGTCCAGGTAAGCTTTTGGTTTTCATTTTTTGCCAACAGGGCCCACCGGAGTATCTGCTAAATTGCTTGCTTCTGACTGTACTGCAAGATTTTCAGGTTTACTAACACGTTAGTCAATCACCATAGCTACTGGAACTATGATGTGACAATGGTGTAGGCTGTGTAGCGGTTAGTGGTAATGATCTAAAGGTTGGGCTTGGAATTTTTTTTTGTCTGGTCACAGACAGCTGATGTGTTGAGCACTGAAGTGCACAAGTTAAGGGAAAAGGTGGGAGGAGAGCGCATAGATTCGAGAAGGGATAAAATATACAACAAGCTGTTTGTATATGACTGCTATTAAAGTGAACTGGTTGCGTGTGATCGGGTGTATTCAATCTTGCAGATTCTGTTAACTTTTCTTAAGGTGTGAATTTACTAACGCACCCTTAAACAGAACAAACCGGGGCTAAACTGAATTTGTCCAATAGAAACTTGTTTGCAACTGTTGGACTACACCTTAGATCAGCTGGAGGCGTGAATGTTTCACTGCCTGTCACCTTGATTACTCCATTTTCTCTCTACCTGTGCACCTGTGCACCTACTTAGCCACCTTAGCCAAATACATTTAAACTCAGTTTTTCACAATTCCTGACATTTTAATCCTAGTAAAAAATTCCCTGTCTTCGGTCAGTTAGGATCACCACTTTATTTTAAAAATGTGAAATGTCAGAATAATAGTAGTGATTTATTTCAGCTTTTATTTATTTTATCACATTCCCAGTGGGTCAGATGTTTACATACACTCAATTAGTATTTGGTAGCATTGCCTTTAAA
This sequence comes from Oncorhynchus mykiss, assembly GCF_057628025.1. Classification (NCBI taxonomy): domain Eukaryota; kingdom Metazoa; phylum Chordata; class Actinopteri; order Salmoniformes; family Salmonidae; genus Oncorhynchus; species Oncorhynchus mykiss. The sequence goes on from NC_143049.1 coordinate 1,951,939, forward strand.
TTCTTTAAACGTTTAAACGGTTAAACGTTTTGGGTAGCTTTCAACAAGCTTTCCACATTAAGTTGGGTGAATTTTGGCCCATTCCTCTTGACAGAGATGGTGTAACGGAGTCAGGTTTGTATCAGGGCTTTGTGGTGGCCTTTCCAATACCCTGACTTTGTTGTCCTTAAGCCATTTTGCCACAACTTTGGAAGTATGCTTGGGGTCATTGTCCATTTGGAAGACCCTATTTGCGATCAAGCTTTTACTCCCTGGCTGATGTCTTGAGATGTTGCTTCAAATTATCCACATAATTTCCCTTCCTCGTGGTGCCATCTATTTTGTGAAGTGCACCAGTCCCTGATGCAGCTAAGCACCCCCACAACATGATGCTGCCACCCCTGTGCTTCACGGTTGGGATGATGTTCTTCGGTTTGCAAGCCTCCCCCCTTTTCCTCCAAAAATAACAATGGTCATTATGGCCAAACAGTTCTATTTTTGTTTCATCAGACCAGAGGACATTTCTCTAAAAAGTACAATCTTTGTCCCCATGTGCAGTTGCAAACCGTAGTCTGGCTTTTTAATGGCGGTTTTGGAGCAGTGGCTTCTTCCTTGCTGAGCGGCCTTTCAGGTTATGTCAATATAGGACTCGTTTTACTGTGGATATAGATACTTTTGTACCTGTTTCCTCCAGCATCTTCACAAGGTCCTTTGCGGTTGTTCTGGGATTGATTTGCACTTTTCGCACCAAAGTACGTTCATCTCTAGGAGACAGAACGCATCTCCTTCCTGAGCGGTGTGACGGCTGCGTGGGCCCATGGTGTTTATACTTCCGTACTATTGTTTGTACAGATGAACGTGGTACCTTCAGGCATTTGGAAATTGGGTGAACCAGACTTGTGGAGGTCTACAACATTTTTTCTGATGTCTTGGCTGATTCTTTTGATTTTTCCATGATGTCAAGCAAAGAAGCACTGAGTTTGAAAGTAGTCTTTGAAATATATCCACAGGTACACCTCCAATTGACTCAAATGATGTCAATTAGCCTATCAGAAGCTTCTGAAGCCATGATACTTTCTGTAATTTTCCAAGCTGTTTAAAGGCAGAGTCAACTTAGTGTATGTAAACTTCTGACCCACTGGAATTGTGATACAGTGAATTATAAGTTAAATAATTTGTCTGTAAACAATTGTTGGAAGAATTACTTGTCATGCACAAAGTAGATGTCCTAACCGACTTGCCAAAAGTATAGTTTGTTAACAAGACATTTGTGGAGTGGTTGAAAAACGAGTTTTAATGACTTCAACCTAAGTGTATGTAAACTTCCGACTTCAACTGTACATACAGTATAAGTCAGATGTTTGGACACCTACTTTTCAAGGGTTTGTGTTTATCTTTTAAAACTATTTTCTGCTTTGTACATCAGACCAAAGGACAGATTTCCACTGGTCTAATGTCCATTGCTAATTTTTCTTGGCCCAATCAAGTCTCTTCTTATTGGTGTCTATAGTAGTGGTTTCTTTGCAGCAATTCGACCATGAAGGACTAATTTCACGCAGTTTCCTCTGAACAGTTGATGTTGAGATGTGTCTGTTACTTGCTCTGTCTAGCATTTATTTGGGCTGCAATTTGAGGCTGGTAACTCTAATGAACTTGTGCTCTGCAGCAGAGGTAACTCTGGGGCTTGCATTCCTGTTGCGGTCATGAGAGCCAGCTTCATCATAGCGCTTGATGGGTTTTGCGATTGCACTTGAAGAAACGTTCAAAGGTCTTAACATTTTCCGTATTGACTGACCATGTCTTAAAGTTGTAATCTACTTTAATTTCTCTTAGCTTTTTTTTGAGCTGTTCTTACCATAATATGGATTTGGTATTTTAGCAAATAGGGCTATCTTCTGTATTCCCCCCTACCCCCCAACTGATTGGCTCAATCGCATTAAGAAGAAAATGTATTCCACAAATCAACTTTTAACAAGGTACACCTGTTAATTGAAATGCATTCCAGGTGACCTCATGAAGCTGGTTTAGAGAATACCAAGACTGACAAGCTGTCATCAAGGCAAAGGGTGGCTACTTAAAGAATCTAAAATATGAAATATAGTTTGATTTAATGGTTTTTTTGTTTACTACATGATTCTGTGTTATTTTATAGTTTTGATGTATTCACTATCAATCTACAATATAGAAAATTGTACAAACAAAAACCCTGGAATGAGTAGGTGTCAACTTTTAACTGGTACACTGTATAGTGTATGTACAGTATTTTTTTTTATTTAACTAGGCCAGTCAGTTAAGATCAAATTCTTATTTACAATGATGGGCCAATTGTGTGCTGCCCTATGATTCTCCCAATCACGGCCGGTTGTGATACAGCCATGATTGGAATCGAACCAGGATCTGTAGTGATGCCTCTAGCACTAAGATGAAGTGCCTTAGACCGCTGCGCCACTCGGGAGCCCAAAATTCAGACCCCTTGACCTTTTCCACATTTTGTTACGTTACACCCTTATTCTAAATTGGATTAAATAATGACAAAGCGAAAACAGGTTTAGAAATGTTTGCTTATTAACATAAGTGTTCTGTGCTATGGGACTTGAAATTGAGCTCATGTGCATCCTGTTTCCATTGATCATCCTTGATGTTTCTACAGCTTGATTGAAGTCCACCTGTGGTAAATTCAATTGATTGGATATGATTTGGAAAGGTACACACCTGTCTGTCAACTGTGGGACCTTATATAGACATGTCAGAGCAAAAACCAAGCCATGAGGTCGAGGGTATTGTCCATAGAGCTCCGAGACAGGATGGTGTCGAGGCGCAGATCTGGGAAAGGGTACCAAAACATTTCTTTCAGCATTGAAGGTCCCCAAGAACAGTGGCCTCCATTATTCTTAAATGGAAGAAGTTTGGAACCACCAAGACTCTTCCTAGAGCTGGCTGCCTGGCGAAACTGAGTAATCAGGGGAGTAGGGCCTTGGTCAGGGAGGTGACCAAGAACCCAATGGTCATTCTGAGTTCTTCTGTGGAGATTGGAGAACCTTGCTGAAGGACAACCATCTCTGCAGCACTCCACCAATCAGGTCTTTATGGTAGAGTGGTCAGATAGTAGTAAAATGCACATGACAGCCCACTTGAAGTTTTCCAAAAGGCACCTAAAGACTCAAACCATGAGAAACAAGATTATCTGATCTTAAGAAACCAAGGTGTAACTTCTTGACCTGAATGCCAAGCGTTACGTCTGAAGGAAACCTGGCACCATCACTACGGTGACGCATGGTGGTGGCAGCATCATGCTGTGTGGATGTTTTACAGCATCAGGGACTGAGAGATTGGTCAGGGTTGAGGGAAAGATAAACGGAGCAAAGTACAGAGTGATCCTTGATGAAAACCTGCTTCAGAGCACTCAGGACTTCAGACTTGGGCGAACAGACATCTTCCAACAGGACAACAACCCTAAGCACACAACCAAGACAACGCAGGAGTGGCTTTGGGACAATTGTCTGAATGTCCCTGAGGGGCCCAGCCAGAGACTGGACTTGAACCCGATCGAACATCTCTGGAGAGACTTGAAAATAGCTATGCATTATGATATGTGAGAAAACAGTGCTAACTGTGCTAGGCTTTGTACCCCCTCACTATCTGTCCAGATAGTCATGCATAGCTACTGTATCTAGCTAGCTGGCCCTGCCTCGGTATCGTGCTGGTCGTTAACGCTTGTGTGTGCCACAGCACAGTTGATGACGTCAGGTTGTTGGACTCAGTGAAAGGTCAGGCTGCCCTAACTAATTAATGTATCACCAGTCACCAGCCAGCCATACTTCAATAGCCTCGTCACAGTCTCTGAAAAACACACTGTAACTGTTCATAATGAACTCAGCCAAGACTGAGCCGCTGCCTTAACAGAAGTCACACACACACACCCACATACACTCCCTCATAGGCGCCTTCTCTAAACTGGGAACAGCTAAATGTATCAGAGATCTTGAGGAACGTGGTGGTGCTGAAGGATTACTGAACTCCACTATATGGGGAATTGTGTGTCAAATGTGAGATGCAGTTGCTGTACTGACCGGTTGTGTTGCTGTGTCCACTGTCTTCCCAGGTGACCCGTGTACAGTATCGTCTCAGCTGGAGATGGAGGAAGCCCTGAGGCTCTATGAACTCAATAAAGACTCTGAACTCATCATCCATGGTAACATGACCTTCAGTTCTATTCAATAAACATTTATTTATACCCAAGGGGAAATCATTCCTTGACTGACAGTACAGTGACAATGCAGACAACATAATACACACATTGGCTTTGCATTCAATTCAATAAGTTAAGTTTATCCTCAGTGCAGATACACATTAACCAACAGACAACTTGAGAACATTCACCTTCCATTACATTCAATTCAATGTATTAATTGAATAAATAAGAATGTTGGCTGCTCGCTGACATTGCAGACAAGGATACAAGCAGACAACATAATGTATACATAACAAACATGAATTTTTCTGTCTGCTACACTGATCCTATCCATCTGCTAGCGAGGCAAACATCAGGTAGCCTCTCAATAACCAGGAACTAGTCATGGGTTTACTGAGTAGCCTGTTCATGAGCGTGATTTGGTTGTCCTTAATCAACACCGGATAGAGGGGAGGGTGACCGGTTAAGAGCAAGGTGAAGGTCACAGTAGAGGAAGTGAGGGAGATGAGTTGGGGGATAGGGGGAAGGGCACGGGGGGGTTAAGTCTGCTAGTTAATGATGGAGCATCCACCACTCACCTCTGGCACACGTACTTGTGTGATGTAGGGTGTGCAATGTTGTAGGCCTAAAGCTGTTATTTCCCTCTCCTCTCAGTGTTTCCTTGTGTCCCAGAGAAGCCTGGCATGCCCTGTCCAGGAGAGGACAGTAAGTCTACAACTACTTGTCCCTTTTTCTCTTATATCCATATCACTGTTTTCTGGAGATGGGGAGTTTCTCTCTGACACACACACACACATACTTTATCCTGTAACCCTTGTTTCTTGCTCCTACAGAGTCTATATATCGTCGTGGAGCGAGACGCTGGAGGAAGCTCTACTACGCCAGTGGCCATGCCTTCCAGGCAAAACGCTTCAACAGGGTGAGCTACCTTTCTATCCATCTCTTTCTCTATGTTCCACTCTTCGTTCCTCTTTGTCTCGATCTCCCTCTCTCTCTCTCTCTATATATATATATATATATATATATATATATATCACTCCAGTCATTCATTCATTCGAGGTTCTTCCTTTAAAAGTTGCATCATACCGCTACTCCACAGCTTGCGGTATGGCATGGAGTGCATAACGTCATAGTATTTTACTGTCAGCCATTGTTGCTATTTATGCTAGTTTGACCACCAGAGGGCATCTTTGAGATGCTAAGTTATTGAAATGACATGGAGCTGTAGGCCTAAGTTTCCTGTAGCTGTTTTAGCTTAACTTACTTATTGGCATCAAGGCCTACATCATTGATTGATATACTGTATAATTCCTTTGTGTGATCATTACACAGGATGCAAGTCATCCATGTCTTTAAATGCAGCCAAGCATTTTAGTTATAAAACAAAATAACAAAGGGAGCCTTGAATAATTAAACAATGAGTAAACCGCAACATGTCGGCTAAAGCAATTTAATTCATGAATGCATTTGACCTCGTGGCTGCAAGGAGCCAAGGTAAGTTGCCAACTAGCATTAAACTTATCTTATCAAAAACAATCAATCCTCACATAATCACTAGTTAACAACACTGTCATCTCAGATTTTCAAAATATGCGTTACAGCCAACGCTAGACAAGCATTTGTGTAAGTTTATCATGGCATAATGCTATGCTAGGTTCTGCTGGCAGCAGGCAACATTTTCACGAAAATAAGAAAAGCAACCAAATTAAATAATTTACCTTTGAAGAGCTTCAGATGCTTTCACTCAGGAGACTCCCAGTTAGATAGCAAATGTTCCTTTTTTCCAAAAATATTATTTTTGTAGGAAATCGACCGGAAAATGCTACCTATACAACGCCAAACTTTTTTCAAAATTAACTCCATAATGTCGACAAACACGGCAAACGTTGTTTAGGATCCATCCTCAAGGTGTTTTTAACATATATATTCGATAATATATCCGTCGAGGCAATTGGTTTCTCATAAGAAGCGATTGGAAAAATGGCTACGTCAGTATTTTACGCAAGATTTTCTGCGGGAGACACCATGTGACCACTTGCTATATATGGTCCCTTACGGCCATTCTTCAATGGAAATGCCTAAAAAGACTTCACAATGCTGTAGACACCTTGGGGAATACGTGGAAAACGTAAGCTCATTCGTAGCTCATTCACAGCCATATAAGGAGTCACTGGCATGAGGCGGTTTTAAAAAATGCGGCACTTCCTGGTTGGATTTTTATCTGGGTTTCGCCTGTAACATCAGTTCTGTGGCACTCACAGACAATATCTTTGCAGTTTTGGAAACGTCAGTGTTTTCTTTCCAAAGCGGTCAATTATATGCATAGTCGAGCATCTTTTCGTGACAAAATATCTTGTTTAAAACGGGAACGTTTTTCATCCCAAAATTTTAATAGCGCCCCCTAATGCATGGTTGATGATATTACTAGCTTGTTCTGCGTTGCATATAATCAATGCGGTGCCTGTTAATTCGAATCACAGCCTACTTCAACTTCGCCGAACGGGTGATGATTTAACAAAAGCACATTCTCGAAAAAAGCAGAATCGTTGCAATAATGTACCTAACCATAGGTTAGGAGAGTTCAATTCCTTCGACCTCATGGCTTGGTTTTTGCTCTGACATGCACCGTCAACTGTGGGACCTCATATAGACAGGTGTTTGCCTTCCCAAATCATCACGAATCAATTGAATTTACCCCAGGGTCTGATTACTTAGGTAAATAAGGTATTTCTGTTTTTTTTTTTTTTATTATACATTTGCAGACATTTCTTAACCTATATTCTATTTGTCATTATGGGCTATTGTGTGTAGATTGAGAAATAATTTAATCAAAAACATTTTTTATTATTTGATTTGAAAAAAATTAAACCTTTGTTTAACTAGGCAAGTCAGTTGAACATTTTCTTATTTACAATGACGGCCTAGCCCGGCCAAACCCAGATGACGCTGGGCCAATTGTGCGCCGCCCTATGGGACTCCCAATCACAGCCGGATGTTATTATTCAGGCTGTAACTTAACAAATTGTGGAAAAAGTTAAGGGGTCTGAATATTTTCCCGAATGCATTGTATGAGATTGATTGATTATATTTTTTTGTTAATTATTATTGTATTTGTTGTGCTGTTTATACTGTCAGAAATGTAGCTTCATTAAATTGATCAATATTATGGTGTTTCTATTCCAAGAAAAAATGCATTTTACAGTAGCCTATGTAGGCCTCGGGGCTTCCGTTATGAAAATATGGTGCTGTACAACGTGACCGGTCGGGAGTAGGCCTAGGTTACTAAGGGACTGCGAGTGAAGAGCAAAATAATCTGAACATTTCCACACCCTAATTGTAGGCTAACCAATACCCAAACAGAGATTCAGTGGCAAGAAACATCTGATTTATGAAGACCAGTCTCCATGCTTGCTTCAAATCCTATTATAACAATTGGTTGACTTTGGGTGTTTTAGTAAGCAACAATTTTATGGCTGCAGTTGCATTAGCCCACTTTATTCCAATATTTCTGTCATTCAGTGAAATTTATTCCCATAGTAATTCGTTATGGATCCATCCAGATGTGGTTAGAAAACAGTGCATGTGGTGGGCTATGCAGAGAGATTGGTGAAGTGACATGTCTTGCAAAGGTCTGTTAAAGTCCCTAAACTCAGCAAGAGTCTATTGTCCTGCTGATAGCCCATCAATGGTGGATGGATTCTTTTGTACTCCAATTTATTGGAAAGGCTGCTTAACCATTCACACCTGGCCCACAGCTTTGTTGCGTCCTCTTTCACTCCATTCGCCGCTTGGCAATGGCCAAATTTTTCTTTCAAATTTTTCTATTCGGTAACATTTTACAAGTAAATGTAATAACTCGGGTCTTGAAGAAATGTTAAACTTTCTTTAATTTTTTTTGGTTTTAGTGACAAAGGCTTTATGGCTAAGCCATCAACTTTTTTAATTTGGCAGACATCACTTGTGTAGTCAACACAGTACCAGTCAAAAGTTTGGACACGCCTACTCATTCCAAGGTTTTATTTTTACTGTTTCCTACATTGTAGAATAATAGTGAAGACATCAAGACTATGAAATAACACACAGGGAGTGACACACCCAAAAACTTTTAAACAAATCAAAAAACATTTTTATATTTGAGATTCTTCAAATAGCCACCCATTGCCTTGATGACAGCTTTGCACACTCAAATCAGCGAAATGCTTGTGCTTCTAGTTCCGACAATGCAGTAATAACCAACAAGTAATCTAACTAACAATTCCAAAACTACTGTCTTGTACACAGTGTAAGGGGATAAAGAATATGTACATAAGGATATATGAATGAGTGATGGTACAGAGCAGCATAGGCAAGATACAGTAGATGGTATCGAGTACAGTATATACATATGAGATGAGTATGTAAACAAAGTGGCATAGTTAAAGTGGCTAGTGATACATGTATTACATAAGGATACAGTCGATGATATAGAGTACAGTATATACGTATGCATATGAGATGAATAATGTAGGGTAAGTAACATTATATAAGGTAGCATTGTTTAAAGTGGCTAGTGATATATTTACATCATTTCCCATCAATTCCCATCATTAAAGTGGCTGGAGTTGAGTCAGTGTCAGTGTGTTGGCAGCAGCCACTCAATGTTAGTGGTGGCTGTTTAACAGTCTGATGGCCTTGAGATAGAAGCTGTTTTTCAGTCTCTCGGTCCCAGCTTTGATGTACCTGTACTGACCTCGCCTTCTGGATGATCGCGGGGTGAACAGGCAGTGGCTCGGGTGGTTGATGTCCTTGATGATCTTTATGGCCTTTCTGTAACATCGGGTGGTGTAGGTGTCCTGGAGGGCAGGTAGTTTGCCCCCGGTGATGCGTTGTGCAGACCTCACTACCCTCTGGAGAGCCTTACGGTTGAGGGCGGAGCAGTTGCCGTACCAGGCGGTGATACAGCCCGCCAGGATGCTCTCGATTGTGCATCTGTAGAAGTTTGTGAGTGCTTTTGGTGACAAGCCGAATTTCTTCAGCCTCCTGAGGTTGAAGAGGCGCTGCTGCGCCTTCTTCACAATGCTGTCTGTGTGAGTGGACCAATTCAGTTTGTCTGTGATGTGTATTCCGAGGAACTTAAATCTTGCTACCTTCTCCACTACTGTTCCATCGATGTGGATAGGGGGGTGTTCCCTCTGCTGTTTCCTGAAGTCCACAATCATCTCCTTAGTTTTGTTGACGTTGAGTGTGAGGTTATTTTCCTGACACCACACTCCGAGGGCCCTCACCTCCTCCCTGTAGGCCGTCTCGTCGTTATTGGTAATCAAGCCTACCACTGTTGTGTCGTCCACAAACTTGATGATTGAGTTGGAGGCGTGCGTGGCCACGCAGTCGTGGGTGAACAGGGAGTACAGGAGAGGGCTCAGAACGCACCCTTGTGGGGCCCCAGTGTTGAGGATCAGCGGGGAGGAGATGTTGTTGCCTACCCTCACCACCTGGGGGCGGCCCGTCAGGAAGTCCAGTACCCAGTTGCACAGGGCGGGGTCGAGACCCAGGGTCTCGAGCTTGATGACGAGCTTGGAGGGTACTATGGTGTTGAATGCCGAGCTGTAGTCAATGAACAGCATTCTCACATAGGTATTCCTCTTGTCCAGATGGGTTAGGGCAGTGTGCAGTGTGGTTGAGATTGCATCGTCTGTGGACCTATTTGGGCGGTAAGCAAATTGGAGTGGGTCTAGGGTGTCAGGTAGGGTGGAGGTGATCTGGTCCTTGACAAGTCTCTCAAAGCACTTCATGATGACGGAAGTGAGTGCTACGGGGCGGTAGTCGTTTAGCTCAGTTACCTTAGCTTTCTTGGGAACAGGAACAATGGTGGCCCTCTTGAAGCATGTGGGAACAGCAGACTGGTATAGGGATTGATTGAATATGTCCGTAAACACACCGGCCAGCTGGTCTGCGCATGCTCTGAGGGCGCGGCTGGGGATGCCGTCTGGGCCTGCAGCCTTGCGAGGGTTAACACGTTTAAATGTCTTACTCACCTCGGCTGCAGTGAAGGAGAGACCGCATGTTTTCGTTGCAGGCCGTGTCAGTGGCACTGTATTGTCCTCAAAGCGGGCAAAAAAGTTATTTAGTCTGCCTGGGAGCAAGACATCCTGGTCCGTGACTGGGCTGGATTTCTTCCTGTAGTCCGTGATTGACTGTAGACCCTGCCACATGCCTCTTGTGTCTGAGCCGTTGAATTGAGATTCTACTTTGTCTCTGTACTGACGCTTAGCTTGTTTGATAGCCTTGCGGAGGGAATAGCTGCACTGTTTGTATTCGGTCATGTTACCAGACACCTTGCCCTGATTAAAAGCAGTGGTTCGCGCTTTCAGTTTCACGCGAATGCTGCCATCAATCCACGGTTTCTGGTTAGGGAATGTTTTAATCGTTGCTATGGGAACGACATCTTCAACGCACGTTCTAATGAACTCGCACACCGAATCAGCGTATTCGTCAATATTGTTATCTGACGCAATACAAAACATGTCACAGTCCACTTGAAGGAAGCAGTCTTGGAGTGTGGAGTCAGCTTGGTCGGACCAGCGTTGGACAGACCTCAGCGTGGGAGCCTCTTGTCTTAGTTTCTGTCTGTAGGCAGGGATCAACAAAATGGAGTCGTGGTCAGCTTTTCCGAAAGGGGGGCGGGGCAGGGCCTTATATGCGTCGCGGAAGTTAGAGTAACAATGATCCAAGGTCTTTCCACCCCTGGTTGCGCAATCGATATGCTGATAAAATTTAGGGAGTCTTGTTTTCAGATTAGCCTTGTTAAAATCCCCAGCTACAATGAATGCAGCCTCCGGATAAATGGTTTCCAGTTTGCAAAGAGTTAAATAAAGTTTGTTCAGAGCCATCGATGTGTCTGCTTGGGGGGGGGATATATACGGCTGTGATTATAATCGAAGAGAATTCTCTTGGTAGATAATGCGGCCTACATTTGATTGTGAGGAATTCTAAATCAGGTGAACAGAAGGATTTGAGTTCCTGTATGTTTCTTTCATCACACCATGTCACGTTAGCCATAAGGCATACGCCCCCGCCCCTCTTCTTACCAGAAAGATGTTTGTTTCTGTCTGCGCGATGCGTGGAGAAACCCGTTGGCTGCACCGCCTCAGATAGCGTCTCTCCAGTGAGCCACGTTTCCGTGAAGCAAAGAACGTTAGTCTCTGATGTCCCTCTGGAATGCTACCCTTGCTCGGATTTCATCAACCTTGTTGTCAAGAGACTGGACATTGGCAAGAAGAATGCTAGGGAGTGGTGCACGGTGTGCCCGTCTCCGGAGTCTGACCAGAAGACCGCCTCGTTTCCCTCTTTTTCGGAGTCGTTTTTTTGGGTCGCTGCATGGGATCCACTCCGTTGTCCTGTTTGTAAGGCAGAACACAGGATCCGCGTCGCGAAAAACATATTCTTGGTCGTACTGATGGTGAGTTGACGCTGATCTTATATTCAGTAGTTCTTCTCGACTGTATGTAATGAAACCTAAGATGACCTGGGGTACTAATGTAAGAAATAACATGTAAAAAACAAAAAACTGCATAGTTTCCTAGGAACGCGAAGCGAGGCGGCCATCTCTGTCGGCGCCGAATGCCAAGTACTCTTGGCATTCTCTCAACCAGCTTCATGAGGTAGTCACCTGAAATGCATTTCAATTCACCGGTTTGACTTGTTAAAAATGTATTTCTGGAATTTCTTTCTTCAATATGTTTGAGCCAATCAGTTGTGTTGTGACAAGGTAGGTTGGTATACAAAAGAGAGCCCTATTTGGTAAAAGACAAAGTCCATATTATGACAAGAACAGTGCAAATAAACAAAGAGAAACGACAGTCCGTCATTACTTTAAGACATGGTCAGTACATCCGGAAAATGTCAAGAACTTTGAATGTTTCTTCAACTACAGTCGCAAAAACCATCGAGCGCTACGATGAAACTGGCTCTGAGGACCGCCACAGGAAAGGAAGACCCAGAATTAAAAATATATATTTTTTTTTATTTAACCAGGTAAAACCCATTGAGGTTGTTACCCTCGCAAAATAGGTTGACTTGGTAAGAAGGCAAAACAGGGAAAATAGCAGCGTGTCCATAAATCATTACAGAAAGATACAGAATACACTGAAAAGACAGTGTCACAAGTTAGATACAATTGAAAATTCGAAACAACTGCATTTTTCACAAACAGTGTGGTCTTAAAAACAGGACACTAACTCCCCTAACTTTAAAATCTTCTGAATCATGTTCCAGGGTGAAAGGGCGTTATGGGAAAAATATTGTTTCCCCATCTCAGTTCTAGCCTTAGGAACAGATGAGGACAGCAGCGACTGAACGAAGACTGTATTGAGTGACTGATCTGGTCAGTAAAGAACAGAGATACAAAGGGAGTTGTCCCATCAATGCTTTGTACACAAGTTTACCAGTGCTTTAGCCTCCTGGTGGAGAGAGAAGTCCATTGCACCATAGCATGCAAATCACAGTGATGGGTCCGTGATCTAGCGTTTGTAATAAATCTTAAAGCAACATGATACACTGTGTCCTGACTTTAAGGTACTTGCTGAGGCCTGCATATAGACAATATCACTATAATCCAGCACTGATTTTATAAAATTTAAAAAATATATATATATATTTTCTGACTAATATTGAAAAGCAAGATTTGTTCCTGTAATAGAAATCCAATTTCAACTTCAGTTTCTTGGTCAAGGTATCAATGTACTGTTTAAAATTCAACTTCTCATCTAACCAAATCCTAAGATACTTATAGGAGGTGACCCTATCAATTTGCTGGCCTGTTATAGTTCAAATATGCAATTGACTCATTTGTTAACTTTCAGGGAAGAGAACCATAAACTTTGTTTTCCTTTTTCATTAAGCACAAGTTTAAATTGGAAAAGCTGCCTTTGAATAACATCAAAGGCTAACTGTAAGTCCTGAAAAGGCTCAATATTAGACATGCTAGAATTAATGTGTCATCAGCATACAAATGGAGGTTTGCAGAGTCAACAGTCTTCCCTATATCATTTATATACAGTTTAAAAAGGATCAGACCTAAAATTGAGTCCTGGGGAACTCCTTCACACCCTTTTGTGCTACACACTGTGTTCTGTCAGAAAGGTAGTTTTGGAACCAATCCTATGCATCAACACTTAAACCAACCTTTTTTAGTCTATACAACAGCAGGGCATGGTCAACAGTGTCGAAGGCCTTCAATTCGTCAATAAAAAGGGAGAAACAGTGATTTTTCTTGTCCTGCGCATCTAGAATGTCACCTACAACCTTACTTTCAGCAGTAATTGTACTATGCTTGGCTCTAAAACCTGACTGGAATTGAGATATAACTGAGTTATTATAAAGAAAGTCTTTCAACTGAGTTCACCAGGTTTTCCAAAACTTTTGCCAGTGCAGACAGTTCGGATATGGGACGATAATTATGCAACAGGGACGGATCTCCACCTTTATGTATAGGCTACTTTCCAGACTTTTGGAATGGTATTATTTGCCAATGAAAGATTTTAATACATGAGTGAGAGGGGCAGCAATGATCTCTGCACCAATTTTTGTTTAAATAAGGGTTTAATTCATCCGGGCCAGCTGCTTTCTTAATAGCAATAGATTTGAGTTCCTTTACAACTTCTGAAAGCTCAATCTCGGTCAAATGAAATAAATGACCCGTAGGCCGGCATGTGGCAGTTTCATTCACAGCCTCATTTGAGATGTTTGGAAGGAGTTCATCAAATAAATGCCCGGCTTGAGTAAAATGCTCAATAAACATGTCAAGCAGTTTATTCTTGTCGATTGTCTCGACCTCTTCCCCGGTACTTTTTGAGAGGGGCGTGTTTATCACAGATAGTAGAACATGAGAATGCCTCTTCGATATATGGAATAAGTACAATCCTATCCCAGTTGCATGCAGAAAGTTAATGTGGGAATGCCTGCTCACAGAACTGCGTAACATTTTGTTTGACTCAGAACCGAGAGGGGATTTTGGTGTCTCTAATGCAAGCAACTGCACAATGATCACTTAAATCATTAGCGAAAATCCCAACGGCCGTGTATATATGCAGATTGTTTGTTAGAATAACGTCAATAAGTGTTGATTTAGAGATGTCTTTGGGATTGAGTCTTGTAACCGCATTTATAATTTGAGTGAAATGTCATTCATTGCACAGTCCTCTCATGACCTCCGAGTTTGGAGATAACCAATCCCAGTTTAAATCGCCCACGAGGACCATTTAATTTTTCCCCCAACCACGCATCAGTTCAGCCAGAGAATCCAGGGATTCTACTTTTGCAGTTGGAGGTCTATAACATCCTATCAAATCTAAGTTTACAACTTTTGATAACTGCAGCTTCAATGCTAAAAACTCACTGTTTTGGTTTAGATAAAGACTTTAGTTCAGTAACCACATATGTCTTTAATATAGATGGCTATACCTCCCCCTTTGTTGGTCACATCGATAAACATAACTATCCAAGCCTTTAGACTGATTTAGATTTCTTAAGCCAGGTCTCGGACAGTACTAAGACATCTGGGTCAGCAGTGTGAACCCAGACTTTTATCATGTCCAATTTCGGCATCAAACTCCTCACATTTAATATGCATCAGTCCCAACCCTGATCTAGTTTTAAAGTCATTTGGAGTGGGAAGTTCATCCGTAGCCAATGGGCCTGGGTTTGGGTGAATGTTTCCTGACACCAAAAGCAGAAGAATAATTAAACACCTTTATTTGTTATTTCCTAAAATCACTCTGCACTTAGATGATTCAAAATAATCCAAACTAGAGTCATCTGATTACAACACAGTTTTTAGCCAGACCAAACCCTGTAGATTAAAGTTTTATGTGAATGTCACAGTAGGAGTCAAATGGTAACACAATGGGATCCCTCTGAAAGACTACAGCTGCTATACCATCAGTCAAAGTAGGGTTTAGCAGTATCTCTGGGTCAGGGAGATTGCATAGCTGTAGCCTACAGGTCTAGTAGAGTTAGAAAGCAAGTGTGTGCCCGAGCGTTATTGCCTTGGAATGGTCAGTGCGTTCAACAGCCGCTGCAGGAATGTACTGACAGGGATTTCGCCCAGTGTGTGGGTCTGGTAAGTGCACCCAGTCGCCTTGCAGTATGCTACCGCACCGTGAGGCAGAAAAGGCTTCGTAGACCAATTACTAGTGGCTAGTCCACCCGGCAGAGGTATCCTGGGCTAGGAAGCCCAGCACATCTAGACGTTATATCACAGCGCAGATACCAACCTCCGTCTTCTACCGCACAGGGAGGCAGGAGAGGAGTCGGATGACTCCGGTAGATTGGCAAAACACAGATAATAACCTGACCGTCTGAGTATCCAAGGCTAGTCGGCCCATCGTGTCTAGACCGTCAGTCACAGCACAGATGTATCCTCTCTCGGCTTTCAGGGAGGGCACCACACCGGCTTTATCTCCTTGTGTAGAAACCAGCAGATGTCAATTTAACTTTTTTAATTGCTTTGATCCTGTAGGATTTTAGATTTTTCCTGTTGTTTAATTACAACTCTCACAGCCTATAACGGTTTTGCTAAGTAATAAAAACTTGTAACAAACAGTGTGACACAACAAGCTCAGCAAAACTGCCCTGCCGCCATCTTGATGAAATTAAGCACATTAATCTGCTTTAACCTCTGCAGCAGAGGTTAAGTTAATTCAAGTTACCAGCCTCAGAAATCCGCAATTAATGGCACCTCAGATTCCAACCCAAATAAATGCTTCACAGTTCAAGTAACAGACACTTCTCAACATCAACTGTTCAGCGGAGACTGCGTAAATCAGGCCTTCATTGTCGAATTTCTGCAAAGAAACCACTACTAAAGGACACCAATAATAAGAAGAGACTTGCTTGGGCCAAGAAACACGAGCAATGGACATTAGACCGGTGGAAAATTTGTCCTTTGGTCTGGAGTCCAAATTTCCTGGCTTTCATTCAAAATAAGTTCTATTATAATTCAGGGTTAAAGACACATTCTTTCTGATTGTCTTTAGCATGCAATCACCTCTCGCTACAGCTAATTTTGTTTGAACTATGTGGATTATAATGTATATATTTGTATAGGTTCATGCATTTTTCGTGAGGGCAAATCTGGTCTGTGATATTGCGTTAGAAATTTACAACTTTAGAATACTTAACCTCTAGCGTCAAGCAATCCCGTATCCGGGAGCGTAATCATAGCCTCAAGCTCATTACCATAATGCACCATTTCCTATTCATGAAAATCGCAAATGAAATGAAATAAATATATTGAAACACAAGCTTAGCCTTTTGTTAACAACACTGTCATCTCAGATTTTCAAAATATGCTTTAACCAAAGCTACACAAGCATTTGTGTAAGAGTATTGATAGCCTAGCATAGCATTAAGCCTAGCATTCAAACTTTTTTCCAAATTAGCTCCATAATATCGACAGAAACATGGCAAACGTTGTTTAGAATCAATCCTCAAGGTGTTTTTCACAATTCTATTCGATGAAAAATCATTCCTGGCAGTCGGTTTCTCATCAGAGGCAAACGGAAAAATACTGCAGCTGGAGATTACGCAATAATTGCGACGGAGGACACCAAGCGACCACCTGGTAGATGTAGTCTCTTATGGTCAATCTTCCAATGATATGCCTACAAATACGTCACAATGCTGCAGACACCTTGGGGAAAACGTGGAAAACGTAAGCTGACTCCTAGCTCCTCCACAGCCATATAAGAAGTCATTGGAATGAGGCGGTTTCAAAAAAATGCGGCACTTCCTGATTGGATTTTTATCTGGGTTTCGCCTGTAACATCAGTTCTGTGGCACTCACAGACAATATCTTTGCAGTTTTGGAAACGTCAGTGTTTTCTTTCCAAAGCGGTCAATTATATGCATAGTCGAGCATCTTTTCGTGACAAAATATCTTGTTTAAAACGAACGTTTTCATCCAAAAATTAAAAGAGCGCCCCCTATATCGATGAAGTTAAGCCTCAACTCTGAAACCATCTATTGGTAGTCTAAACTGTGGCACAAATTGGGGTTTTTTTTTTTACACCTAGCTGAGCTATTAGACTATCCTATTGTATATTAATGGAGGTGTGAATGTTTTTTTTATTTTTTTATTTTTTTTTATTTTTTTTTTTTTTTTTAACCTTTATTTAACCAGGCAAGTCAGTTAAGAACAAATTCTTATTTTCAATGACGGCCTGGGAACAGTGGGTTAACTGCCTGTTCAGGGGCAGAACGACAGATTTGTACCTTGTCAGCTCGGGGGTTTGAACTCGCAACCTTCCGGTTACTAGTCCAACACTCTAACCACTAGGCTACCCTGCCGCCCGTTACAGTCAGTCTCTCTCCTATCGACTAAAGTCCTGCATCAGGCATAAAAAATCAGGTGGTCCCAGAGTTGAGCGAGTGGATCTTGTTGATGTCCTCTATCGCCTCGAGGCTTACTGTCCACCTGGTAATTGTGAGGTTCCAAAGGATAAGGCGTCACCTTCAGATGGATGTGTGGTTTCAGAGAGAAACCAGCTGTGAGCCTGTGACCAGGCAGGGTGGATAAAGAGTTACCTTCAGATGGATGTGTGGTTTCAGAGAGCAACCAGCTGTGAGCCTGTGACCAGGCAGGGTGGATAAAGAGTCACCTTCAGATGGATGTGTGGTTTCAGAGCGCAACCAGCTGTGAGCCTGTGACCAGGCAGGGTGGATAAAGAGTCACCTTCAGATGGATGTGTGGTTTCAGAGAGAAGCCAGCTGTGAGCCTGTGACCAGGCAGGGTGGATAAAGAGTCACCTTCAGATGGATGTGTGGTTTCAGAGAGAAGCCAGCTGTGAGCCTGGGACCAGGCACGGTGGATAAAAACTCACCTTCAGATGGATGTGTGATTTCAGAGAGAAACCAGCTGTGAGCCTGTGACCAGGCAGGGTGGATAAAGAGTCACCTTCAGATGGATGTGTGGTTTCAGAGAGCAACCAGCTGTGAGCCTGGGACCAGGCAGGGTGGATAAAGAGTCACCTTCAGATGGATACCAGCTGTGAGCCTGGGACCAGACACGGTGGATAAAGAGTCACCTTCAGATGGATACCAGCTGTGAGCCTGGGACCAGACACGGTGGATGGCATCCTTTTCCCACACAGCAATTTGAAGAAATCCAGTGATAAATGGACTGTTTTTGAAGTTATTGTTTTAGTATATTTTTTTATTGTATAATATTTAAGGCTTTTTAAAGAGATTTGAGTTGTTAGTGTGCCGCATTTCATTGTGATTTAAAATCTATTCTTGATTCATAGCGTGGTTTATTTTTTAATTAATGCAGGAAAAGAGCAATAATAGCCTACTGTCTGGAGTCATAAAAACAATTGGGCAAAATAAATTATTTTGTTGGGTAACGGATTGACTCTCGGAACTCATTAAGAGGCTGTTTCTATCATCAATATAATCATTCATTCAGAAGTTTAAACCCATAGGTTTTAGGCCTGCAGTACATTTAAATTAGATTTACCAGGTACATTTTTCACTAGGTTATAATAATCCATGCCTTCTGGGAATGTTATGATGTCCAAAAGTTATGGGTGGAGTTAGAAATTATTACAATGGAAATGAACTTTTAATCTGTCTGCATATTTCAAGACATGGTATATAAGGGTGCAGTGAGATACCCTATGGGTTATAGATGATACTTTTCTGGTTTCAGAGATCTGGTTGCTCTCTGAAACCACACATCCATCTGAAGGTGACTCTTTATCCACCGTGTCTGGTCACAGGCTCACAGCTGGTTGCTCTCTGAAACCACACATCCACTAATCATCTTGAAAAAAAAGTATTCTTAAACTTAAATTCAACCAACGTCAGCCTTTTAAATTGCTTTATTATCCAAATGTTGAACGTGTGTGTCGGCGACGTAGAGAAACAAAATGGTGCGGTTTGAGGCCATGTGGTGGAGAGTGATGAGGACACTGGAGATAGGTGTGTGAGCAGGTGGGTCTGGGCAGGTGTGATGTAAACTCAGCAAAAAAAGAAACTTCCTCTCACTGTCAACTGCTTTTATTTTCAGCAAACTTAACATGTGTAAATATTTGTATGAACATAAATTTCAACAACTGAGACATAAACTGAACAAGTTCCACAGACATGTGACTAATAGAAATTGATTAATGTGTCACTGAATGAAGGGGGGGGGGGGGGGGGTGTCAAAATCAAAAGTAACAATTAGTATCTGGTTTTGGCTTCCAGCTGCATTAACTACTGCAGTGCATCTCCTCCTCATGGACTGCACCAGATTTGCCAGTTCTTGCTGTGAGATGTTACCCCACTCTTCCACCAAGGCACCTGAAAGTTCCCGGACATTTCTGTGGGGAATGGCCCTAGCCCTCACCCGCCGATCCAACAGATCCCAGAGGTGCTCAATGAGATTGAGAGCTTGGCTCTTCGCTGGCCATGGCAGGACACTGACATTCCTGTCTTGCAGGAAATCACGCACGGAACGAGCAGTATGGCTGGTGGCATTGCCATGCTGGAGGGTCATGTCAGGATGAGCCTGCAGGAAGGTTACCACATGAGGGAGGAGGTTGTTGAGATTGCCTGCAATGACAACAAGCTCAGTCCGATGATGCTGTTACATACCACCCCAGACCATGACGGACCCTCCACCTCCAAATTGATCCCGCTCCAGAGTTCAGGCCTCGGTGTAATGCTCATTCCTTCGACGATAAACGCGAATCCGACCATCAGCCCTGGTGAGACAAAACTAGAGGTCGACCGATTAATCGGAATGGCCGATTTCAAGTTTTCATAACAATCGGTAATTTCGGACGCTGATTTTGCCAATAAAAAAATATATTTATTTTATTTTATTTTTACGCCTTTTCATTCATCTTTATTTAACTAGGCAAGTCAGTTAAGAACACATTTTTATTTTCAATGACGGCCTAGGAACGGTGGGTTAACCTGTCCCCCCCCCGCAACAGCCAGTGAAAGTGCAGGGCACCAAGTTCAAAACAATAAAAATCTCATAATTACTTTTCTTCAAGCATACAAGTATTTGACACAATTTTAAAGATAAAATTCGCGTTAATCCAGCCACAGTGTCTGATTTCAAAAAGGATTTACAGCGAAAGCACCACAAACAATTGTTAGGTCACCACCAAGCCACAGAAAAACACAGCCATTTTTCCAGCCAAAGAGAGGAGTCACAAAAAGCAGAAATAGAGATAAAATTAATCACTAACCTTTGATGATCATCAGCTGACACTCATAGGACATAGGAGTTTACATTGGCGCGTTATGTTCAGTAGTTCTAAAACATGCGGTGATTGTGCAGAGAGCCTCATCAATTTACAGAAATACTCATAATAAACATTGATAAAGATACGACTATTATACATGGAACTTTAGATAAACTTCTCCTTAATGCAACCGCTGTGTCAGATTTTTTTTAAACTTTACGAAGAAAGCAAACCATGCAATAATCTGAGGACAGCCTCTAGACAACAAAGCAGCCAAAAAGATACCCGATATTGGGATATCGGGTCGTCAACATTACTCAGAAATAGCATTTTAAATATTCACTTACCTTTGATTATCTTCATCAGAATGCACTCCCAGGAATCCCAGTTCCACCATAAATGTTTGATTTGTTCGATAATGTCCATCAGTTATGTCCAAATATCTTCTTACGTTAGGGCGTTTGGAAAACAAATCCAAAAGCGCGTTCAAGTCGCGCCGAACGTTGGACGAAAAGTTCAAAAAGTTCCGTTACAGCCTGTAGAAACATGCCAAACTAAGTATGGAATCAATCTGTAGGATGTTTTTAACATAAAACTTCCTTAATGTTCCAACCGGACAATTCCTTTGTCTGTACAAATGAAGTGGAACGTAGCTGCTTTTCACGTGAGCGTGCCAGACCGAGGCTGTGGCACTCTGCCAGACCACTCACTCAGCCTTTATGAGCCCCTCCTTTAGAGTAGAATCCTCAAACAGGTTCTAAGTACTGTTGACATCTAGTGGAAGCCTTGGAAAGTGAAACAACTAATATCACCCTGTATCTTCAATGGGGGCAGAGTTGAAAAACTACAAACCTCAGATTTCCCACTTCCTAGTTGGATCTTTTCTCAGGTTTTTGCCTTCCATATGAGTTCTGTTATACTTACATACATCATTCAAACAGTTTTAGAAACTTCAGAGTATTTTCTATCCAATAATAATATGCATATATTAGCATTTGGGACAGAGTAGTTCTGTCTGGGCACGCTATTCATCCAAAAGTGAAAATGCTGCCCCCAATCCCAAAAAGGTTAACTGCCTTGTTCAGGGGCAGAACGACAGATTTTTACCCTGTCAGCTCAGGGATCCAATCTTGCAACCTTACGGTTAACTAGTCCAACGCTCTCACCACCTGCCTTACGAGGAGCCCGCCTGTTAAGCGAATGCAGTAAGAAGCCAAGGTAAGTTGCTAGCTAGCATTAAACTTAATCAATCATAATGGGGCGGCAGAGTAGCCTAGTGGTTAGAGCGTTGGACTAGTAACCGGAAGGTTGCGAGTTCAAACCCCCGAGCTGACAAGGTACAAATCTATCGTTCTGCCCCTGAACAGGCAGTTAACCCACTGTTCCCAGGCCGTCATTGAAAATAAGAATTTGTTCTTAACTGACTTGCCTGGTTAAATAAAGGTAAAAAAAAAATAAAAAAAATAATCACTAGTTATCACTAGTTACACATGATCTTATCTAGCGTGTCCTGCGTTGCATATAGTCGATGCAGTGCGCATTCGCGAAAAAGGACTGTCGTTGCTCCAACGGGTACCTAACCATAAACACCAATGCCTTTCTTCAATACACAGAAGTATATATTTGTAAACCTGCATATTTAGCTAAAAGAAATCCAGGTTAGCAGGCAATATTAACCAGGTGAAATTGTCACTTCTCTTGCGTTCATTGCACGCAGACAGTTTGGGCCGCCTGGCTCATTGCGAACTAATTTGCCAGAATTTTCCGTAATTATGACATAACTAACATTGAAGGTTGTGCAATGTAACAGGAATATTTAGACTGATGGATGCCACCCGTTGGATAAAAACTGGAACGGTTACATATTTCACTGAAAGAATAAACGTCTTGTTTTCGAGATGATAGTTTCCGGATTCGACCATATTAATGACCTAAGGCTCGCATTTCTGTGTATTTATTATGTTATAATTAAGTCTATGATTTGATAGAGCAGTCTGACTGAGCGATGGTAGGCACCAGCAGGCTCATAAGCATTCATTCAAACAGCACTTTCATGCGTTTTGCCAGCAGCTCTGCTGTTTATGACTTCAAGCCTATCAACTCCCGAGATTAGGCTGGTGTAATGATGTGAAATGGCTAGCTAGTTAGCGGGGTGCGCGCTAATAGCGTTTCAAACGTCACTCGCTCTGAGACTTGGAGTAGTTGTTCCCCTTGCTCTGCATGGGTACGCTGCTTCAAGGGTGGCTGTTGTCGTTGTGTTCCTGGTTCGAGCCCAGGTAGGAGCGAGGAGAGGTATGGAAGCTGTACTGTTACACTGGCAATACTAAAGTGCCTATAAGAACATCCTATAGTCAAAGGTATATGAAATACAAATGGTACAGAGAGAAATAGTCCTATAATTCCTATAATAACTACAACCTAAAACTTCTTACCTGGGAATATTGAAGACTCATGATAAAAGGAACCACCAGCTTTCATATGTTCTCATGTTCTGAGCAATGAAGGAACATCTGCTTTTTTTGTTCTCCAATAATCGTTATTGGTATCGCCGTTGAAAAATCATAATCGGTCGACCTCTAGACAAAATCCTGACTCGTCAGTGAAGAGCACTTTTTGCCAGTCCTGTCTGGTCCAGCGACGGTGGGTTTGTGCCCATAGGCGACGTTGTTGCCGGCGATGTCTGATGAGGACCTGCCTTACAACAGGCCTATAAGCCCTCAGTCCAGCCTCTCTCAGCCTATTGCGGACAGTCTGAGCACTGATGGAGGAATTGTGCATTCCTGGTGTAACTCGGGCAGTTGTTGCCATCCTGTACCTGTCCAGCAGGTGTGATGTTTGGATGTACCGATCCTGTGCAGATGTTACACGTGGTCCGCCACTGAGAGGACGATCAGCTGTCCGTCCTGTCTCCCTGTAGCGCTGTCTTAGGCATCTCACAGTACGGACATTACAATTTATTGCCCTGGCCACATTTTCAGTCCTCATGCCTCCTTGCAGCATGCCTAAGTCACTTTCACGCAGATGAGCAGGGACCCTGGGCATCTTTCTTTTGGTGTTTTTCAGAGTCAGTAGAAAGGCCTCTAGTGTCCTAAGTTTTAATAACTGTGACTGTAATTGCCTACCGCAAGCTGTTAGTTTCTTAACGACCGTTCCATAGGTGCATGTTCATTAATTGTTTATGGTTGAACAAGCATGGGAAACCATGTTTAAACCATTTACAATGAAGATCTGTGAAGTTATTTAGATTTTGACTAATTATCTTTGAAAGACATGGTCCTGAAAAGGGGACGTTTCTTTTTTTGCTGAGTTTAGTTGTCATATGTGTGTTTTGTGTTGTCTAAAAATATCAAATAAAATCTGAAATAATTTAATAAGTAAAAATGACAAGCCTGCAACGCATCTGATTATTCATTATGAATAGGATTTATTTTATGTAGTTTACGTGCTTCATTGTAACCGCAATCTCACAAATGATTGAACACACACATGAGCAGATTAACTTGGTCAAAACATGTATTTATTAAAGACTATCAAAGAATTTGATTACTTATTTATTTTGATCAAAAGCATCAAATGAGTGAGTCACTCAGCTTTATGCTGACATATATGGCTTTATGCTGCGAAATAGCCTCCTAAATATGCCAAGCCTAAATTAATATATTAAATTGCCTAAATAAACTAGTACATTTCATAAATTCATGAAGTATCTCAGGTCTTGAAAATATGGGCCACCATTTTCCCCTCCCTATCCTCGCTGGACTCTCATTCAGTTTCTTCTTCACATCAGCAAAGAAGGACTCAGAAACTCACTTTATATAGAGGGGCTATCCCTCTTTCACACTGTGGTAAATAATGCCCGTTTGCTATTTAGAATTATATCTGTTTTTAGAGGGAGAGAAATCAAAATCCCACTGTGCCTATTTTTAGAAAATTGTCAGTCTACATGTCAAGTGTAATTGCGCAATTGTATTTACCCATGTTCTCTCTCAACTTCGGGACCACCCGCCAGGTCATTTTTTTGTTGTTACCTGATTCAGGACTCGAGTGCCAAAGAGAGACTCTGACTTAAACATTTACACCTCTATTCATTTGCGAAAATATCATCAATTTGTGCCACAGTTTAGACTACCGATAGATCAGCATTCTAACTCCCCCTTGTGATAGTGTGGTGCTATGACGCAAGTTACCACAATCTGACACAAATGGTCATAGGCTCTAAAACTTTGAGGAACTACTGTATATACTGTATATACCTCTCTTCCTTCACTACTTTCTCATTCTTCCTCTTTCTCTTCGTCTCTGTTAACCTCTATCCCTCTGTCTCTCTTTCTCTCTAAAGGTTTGTTTTCTTTGTCTTCCAGAGAGCTCACTGCGCCATCTGCACAGACCGTATCTGGGGTCTGGGGAGACAAGGTTACAAATGCATCAACTGCAAATTGCTGGTCCACAAGAAGTGTCACAAACTGGTCACCGTGGAGTGTGGCCGACAGATGATACAGGTGAGGAACAGGGAGCGGTTAGTGCTGTCTCTTATACTTAGTGCCCAGAGTTTTACCTTGGTCTTTTCACGTGACCTGTCCCGGAAAACTCTGGGCCCTACACATATTGTATTTTCATTAAGAAAGGACTGAGACACAATATTTCTCAACGTGTCCTCTTACACTCTCTCTCGCTCTTCATCTCACTCTCTTTCTAGGAGCCTATCATGGGGCCTGATAGAGGGGCCTCCATCACTCCATTAGACCGATCAGAACAGCCAGGTAACACATACGCGCGCGCGCACACACACACACACCCTTCCTTTTTAATGAAAACTAGCCCTGGTGGGTTAAGGTTGTTTATGATGATCTATCAGACATTTTGACGCAATTAATTGTTTCTTTAGACCTTGTCCCTAGACCTGAGTCACTAAGCTGGATCCAGTAGGACTAAGACGGCCTTAAGTCCTGTCAGGTGCTCTACTGGTGGCTGACTGAATTAGAAAGTTTAAAGGAGAAGTTTACCCAAAAACGCAGAAACTCCCAATTGATTCCATAGCTTGAAACTAGTTCAGTGGAGTTTACCATCTCTCCCTCTCTCTCCCTGTACTAAAACGGCTGCAAAAAACAGATCTCGTGACTCGTTACGTTGCTAGAAATTTCACTGTTTTCACTGTAAATATGTAAATACTACTGCAGCCAACTTTGCATAGCTGCATGTGGACAGAAATTATATTTAAAGAAACTGCTCTTGCTACTGTATTTCCATGGACTGGATCTGGCACAGTGCCAAAATACAAAGGCTTGTTTAAGAAAAGACAGCCACAAAACCAGCGTGCGGAGGTATGTAACCTAGCCAGATTCTTGAGCTATGAGGTGTTCTTATTATGTTATTACCATGGCACCATATCATGTAGACATATAGGCCTAGGTGCTCTACAGATTAGCACAGCGGTTCCCAAACTAGGGGACGAGACCCCGTGTGGGGTTGCCTGATATGAAAATGGGATCGCGGGAGAATTTCCAACATCCAGAGCAGAAAAAAAAGATATACAAAAAAATGCGTATTATAATATCGTCTTTATCTCAAAATCATTAATGTGGTTAACCTCACTAGGGTACTTGCCGTCGCTAGCGTCCCACCTGGCCAACATCCAGTGAAATTGCAGAGCGCCAAATTCAAAAACACAAATACTCATTATAAAAATGTATAAAACATACAAGTGTTATACATCAGTTTAAAGATGAACTTCTTGTTAATCCAACCACGGTGTCAGATTTCAAAAAGGCCTTACGGCGAAACCATGCGATTGTCTGAGAACAGCACCCAGCAGACAAATCATTACAAAATGTCTTAACCAAGATGGCATAGCAGTCAGACATCCTTTGTCCTCGTCGTGTGCCATGTATGTATGTATATATGTATGTATGTATATATGTATGTGTATGTGTATATATATATATATATATGTATGTATGTATGTATGTATGTGTATGTATGTATGTATGTATATTTGTAAAAATATCAATTGATGGTAAAAACAGAAAGAGGAAAAACATTTTATAAAATCTTTACACCTAAAAGGAGCTATATGGATGTTGTCATTGCTACAAAAATGATTATGTGAATGTCAAAACAGACACTACCTAAACTAGCAATGGGGTTTCCTGAAAGAGAAACCTTGCATCTTTAGACCCCAGCTAACTGATCCACAGAAAAGACATTCAGTTTAGTACAAAAAATAAAACATTAAAAAGGATCTGAGGATTTCAACCACAAACCGTGGTTAGCTGAATACTAACATTAACCAGTAAACTGGCTAGCTTCTGGTTAGCTTCTATTGGGGATTTCAGATTTGAGGTAAATAATATTTTTTTAAAATGTTTTGAATATGTGAGGCAGGTTGCAGGAGAGTGTTTTGAAGTTTGAAAAGAAAATATATTAAAAAATATATATATAAAAGATATGCGACGAAAGGTGTGTGTGTGTGTGTATATATATATATATATATACACACACACACATATATATATATATATATATATATATATATATATATGTCCAAAGCTTGCGGTTGAAATATATATATATATATATATATATATATATATATATATATATTTATTTATTTATTTCAACCGCAAGCTCTGGACATTTACACTCGCAGCTAGCTAGCTGCTATCTGTGTGACTATTGGCTTACGTCAGAAACAAACATCTCCAATCCAAAGTTAAATCTAGAATTGGCTTCCTATTTCGCAACAAAGCATCCTTCACTCATGCTGCCAAACATACCCTTGTAAAACTGACCATCCTACCGATCCTCGACTTCGGCGATGTCATTTACAAAATAGCCTCCAAAATACCCTACTCAATAAATTGGATGCAGTCTATCACAGTGCCATCCGTTTTGTCACCAAAGCCCCATATACTACCCACCACTGCGACCTGTACTCTCTCGTTGGCTGGCCCTCGCTTCATACTCGTCCCCAAACCCACTGGCTCCAGGTCATCTACAAGACCCTGCTAGATAAAGTCCCCCCTTATCTCAGCTCGCTGGTCACCATAACAGCACCCACCTGTAGCACGCGCTCCAGCAGGTATATCTCTCTGGTCACCCCCAAAACCAATTCTTCCTTTTGCCACCTCTCCTTCCAGTTCTCTGCTGCCAATGACTGGAACGAACTACAAAAATCTCAAACTGGAAACACTCATCTCCCTCACTAGCTTTAAGCACCAGCTGTCAGAGCAGCTCACAGATTACTGCACCTGTACATAGCCCATCTATAATTTAGCCCAAACAACTACCTCTCCCCCTACTGCATTTATTTATTTATTTATTTATTTATTTAGCTCCTTTGCACCCCATTATTTCTATCTCTACATTGCACATTCTTCCACTGCAAATCTACCATTCCAGTGTTTTACTTGCTATATTTTATTTACTACACCACCATGGCCTTTTTTTTTTGTCTTATCTCACCTCATTTGCTCACATTGTATATAGACTTATTTTTCTACTGTATTATTAACTGTATGTTTTGTTTTTACTCCATGTGTAACTCTGTTGTTGTATGTGTCGAACTGCTTTGCTTTCTTGGCCAGGTCGCAATTGTAAATGAGAACTTGTTCTCAACTTGCCTACCTGGTTAAATAAAGGTGAAATTAAAAAAATAAAACAGTTACCAGCCAAGTAGAGGAGTAACAAAAGTCAGAAATAGAGAAAATGAATCACTTACCTTTGATCTTCATATGGTTGCACTCACAAGGCTCCCAGTTACTCAATGAATGTTTGTTTGTTCGAATAAGTCCCTCTTTATAGCCAAAAACCTCAGTTTTGTTAGCGCGTTTTGTTCAGTAATCCACTGTCTCAAACAACATCCGGTGAAATTGCAGAGCGTGAAACTCAACAAAACAGAAATTCTCATAATAAACATAAATAAAAGATACAAGTGTTATACATCAGTTTAAAGATTAACTTCTTGTTAATCCAACCACTGTATCAGATTTCAAAAAGGCATTACGGCGAAAGCATACCATGCGATTATCTGAGAACAGCGCCCAGCAGACAAATCATTACAAACAGTAACCAGCCAAGTAGAGGAGTAACAAAAGTGAGAAATAGTGATGAAATTAATCACTTACCTTTGATGATCTTCAAATGGTTGCACTCACAAGACTCCCATTTACTCAATAAATGTTTGTTTTGTTCGATAAAGTCCATGTTTATATCCAAAAACCTCCATTTTTGTTTTTGCGTTTTGTTCAGCAATCCACAGGCTCAAACGAAGTCACTACAGGCAGACGAAAAATCTAAATAGTATCCGTAAAGTTTGTGGAAACATGTCAAACGAAGTTTAGAATCAATCCTCAGGTTGTTTTTAGTCATAATAATCAATAATATTTCAATCGGACAATAACGTCGTCAATATAAAAGGTAAACAAGAAAGGCGCACTCTCGGTCGCACGCATGAAAAAGCTCTGGGATACTGTAGGGTCCACTCATTCAGAGTGGTCTAACTCTCATTTTTCAGAATCAGTTCTGTTATACTCACAGACATTATTTTAACACTCTAGGTTTCCAAAACTGTTTTCTATCCAAATCTACCAATTATATGCATATCCTAGCTTCTGGGCCTGAGTAGCAGGCAGTTTACTTTGGGCATGCTTTTCATCCGGAAGTGAAAATTGTGCCCCCTACCCTAGTGAAGTTAACCTTAAAAATCAAAATTATTCAAATCTAAAAGATAAAATTCAACCAGAGTGCACTTAGATCATGGGAATATTCGGTGAGTGGCTAGGCCCGCTACAATAAGAAACAACACACTATTGCAGAGACTTTGATCATTATTACCGGCCGCAATTGATATGGTGAAAACAATGTGTAGGAAAGCAGGCGCACAAACTCACATCAATACCTTTGTCAAACAACACTGTTAAACAAATCATTCTTGCTATTGCTAGCAAACAAGCGGAAACTCTTCTTAGCTTATGCTCTCTAAATGGACTTTAGTTGTGAGGGCATGCATTGAATTTAGTTTACTAGTTTACTCTGCTGAAGGAAAAAAAAACGAATAAGGGAATAACGTAGCAGGGATTCCTCCGAGAGAGCACATGCACAGTTGTTACCCATCTCCGTTGCTGTGGCAGTTGGCTACATAAAATAATCCAAATGTTTTTGGTGTAAAAGTACACATTTCCTGACACAAAACCGATAGTACTTTTGACAGCAATAGCTCATACGCTGTACACTGTCAGTAAAACAACAAATGTGTCCACATTTTGCGGATTTGTGAATCATGAATTCACTGGCAACAGAGCAGAAAAAGCCTGCACTGTCACGAGTAGAGGTCACCCGATTAATCAGAATGGCCGATTTAATTAGGGCCGATTTCAAATTTTCATAACAATCGGAAATTGGTATTTTTGGGTGCCGATTTGTCGTCCCCCCCCCCAAAAAAAAGGTATACCTTTATTTAACTAGGCAAGTGAGTTAAGAACACATTCTTATTTTCAATGACTGCCTAGGAATGGTGGGTTAACTGCCTTGTTCAGGGGCAGAACGACAGATTTTCACCTTGTCAGCTCGGGGGATCCAAACTTGCAACCTTAGTTAACTCGTCCAACGCAATAACGACCTGCCTCTCTCGTTGCACTCCACAAGGAGACTGCCTGTTGCGCGAATGCAGTAAGCCAAGGTAAGTTGCTAGCTAGCATTAAACTTATCTTATAAAAAACAATCAATCATAATCACTAGTTAACTACACATGGTTGATGATATTACTAGATATTATCTAGCGTGTCCTGCGTTGCATATAATCTGACTGAGCATACAAGTATCTGACTGAGCGGTGGTAGGCAGAAGCAGGCGTGTAAACATGCATTCAAACTGCACTTTCGTGCGTTTTGCCAGCAGCTCTTCGTTGTGCGTCAAGCATTGCGCTGTTTATGACTTAAAGCCTATCAACTCCCAAGATGAGGCTGGTGTAACCGAAGTGAAATGGCTAGCTAGTTAGCGTGCCCTAATAGCGTTTCAAACGTCACTAGCTCTGAGCCTTCTAGTAGTTGTTCCCCTTGCTCTGCATGGGTAACGCTGCTTCGATGGTGGCTGTTGTTGTTGTGTTGCTGGTTTGAGCCCAGGGAGGAGCGAGGGGAGGGACGGAAGCTATATTGTTACACTGGCAATACTAAAGTGCCTATAAGAACATCCAATAGTCAAAGGTTAATGAAATACAAATGGTATAGTGGGAAATAGTCCTATAATAATAACTATAACCTAAAACGTCTTACCTGGGAATATTGAAGACTCATGTTAAAAGGAACCACCAGCTTTCATATGTTCTCATGTTCTGAGCAAGGAACTGAAACGTTAGCTTCCTCACATATTGCAGTTTTACTTTCTTCTCCAACACTTTGTTTTTGCATTATTTAAACCAAATTGAACGTTTCATTATTTACTTGAGGCTAAATTGATTTTATTGATGTATTATATTAAGTTAAAATAAGTGTTCATTCAGTATTGTTGTAATTGTCATTATTACAAATATATATATTTTTAAATCGGACGATTTTAATCGGTATCGACTTTTTTGGTCCTCCAATAGTCGGTATCGGTGTTAAAAAAATCGTAATCGGTCGACCTCTAGTCACGAGTCACGTGACTCATTTATACATCTGTTTCAGTACAGCACTACAGAGGGGGAGAGGGCAACCTCCACTGGACTAGTGTCAATGTATGGAATCACTTGGGAGTTTCTGGAATTTGGGTAAACTTCTCCTTTAACATTCACACTATTAACCATTCTGTATCCCCCTCTCAGACCTGCCAATCTGCACGCATTTTGCGTACCATGCACGCAATTTGAGGTCGAATAGGTTTCTAGTTGGAGGGCTGCATGAGACCTGCAGGTCCCAACAGAGATCATTGCAGTCTATATTATTTGGAAACAGTAGTCTTTCTGCCCTGTATGTGTTAGACCTACCCCTTGTATTAAAAGCACATCTTTGTCGCAGTATTCACACATGTTGCTGCTTCAAGTGAAGTAGCCTACCTCTCCTAGTTGGGCGTGCGAGATCAAGTGCACCTAGTATATAGTAGAGTATAGTAGAGTAGGCTGTCTATGCATGGACAGAGAATCACATGGAAGTTATCTTTCCAAATAAATTAATTATGATTAGACTATAGTGGCGCAGCGGTCTAAGGAACTGCATCGCAATGCTAGAGGTGTCACTAAAGACCTGAGTACAATCCTGGGCTGTATCACAACCGGCCATGATCGGGAGTCCCATAGGGCGGCGCACAATTGGCCCAGTGTCGTCCGGGTTAGGGAGGGGTTTAAACGGGCGTCTTTACTTGGATCATCACGTTCTAGCGACTCCTTGTGGCTGGCTGGCCACCTGCAGGCTGACTTCGGTCGTCAGGTGAAACTGTGTATCCTCCGACACATTGGTGCGGATGACTTCCAGGTAAAGCGGGCAATTGTTAAGAAGCGTGGTTTGGCGGGTCATGTTTCGGAGGACTCGGGACTCAACCTTCGCCTCCAGAGCCCGTTGGGGAGTTGCAGCGATGAGACAAGTTCGAAATTGGGGAGAAAAAGCCCAGCGGGTGTGGGCGGTTGGCGTAATAAAAGCTGTGTGTGCAGGCGGGAGCAGTTTGAATAAGTCAGTCCCGCACAGATCTCTACTTCTAGTTCAAAGCACATTGTGGTTTTTGACTCAACCGTCTGAAGTTGGAGCTGAACCAATCAGAATAATTGGGTGAGGAGGAAAAATCTGTAGAGCTCTGGCCCACTCCCCCAGTAGTCGCAGTACTGTTTTCCTCCCTCGAACTGGATGGCAGCTCTCCACTTCGTTTGTTGATACCACTGATGTTTGAGGAGGAAGGGTAGGGAAAATTAACAACAAACTGTTTGCGAAGTACATTTTCCAAGCATACAAGCACTACTAGATATTTTTTCTCTCCCATCTACACACAATAATACCCCATAATGACAAAATGAAAACATGTTTTTAGACGATTTAGCAAATGTATTCAAAATGAAATACAGATATCAAATTTACGTAAGTATTCACACCCCTTTAGCAGCTATTGCAGCTTTGAGTTTCTGGGTAAATCTAAGAGCTTTGCACACCTGGATTGTACAATAGTTGCACCTTCTTTTTAAAAATTATTTAAGCCCAGTCAATTTGGTTGTTGAACATTGCTAGACAGCTAAGTCTTGCCATAGATTTTCAAACCAATTGAAGTCAAAACTGTAACTAGGCCACTCAGGAACAGTCAAAGCTGTCTTGGTATGCGACTCCAATGAATATTTGGCTTTGTGTTTTAGGTTATTGTTCTACTGAAAGGTGAATTTGACTGTATCTGCTGGAAAGCAGACTGAAGTAGGTTTTCCTCTAGGATTTTGCCTGTGTTTAGCTCTATTCCATTTATTTTTATTTAAAAAAACAGCTCCCTAGTCCTTGCCGATGATGAGCATACCCGTAACAATGCAGCCACCACGATGCTTGAAAATATGGAGTGGTACTCCGTGATATGTTGGATTTGCCCCAAACATAACGTTTTGTATTCAGGTAAAAATAAATTGTGTGTATGTTTTGGATAATTTTGTACTCTGTACATGTTTCTTTCTCATTTAATTTAGTATGTTGGAGTAACTATAATGTTGATCATTCCTCAGTTTTCTCATATCACAGCCATTAAACTCTGTAAATGTTTTAAAGTCACCATTGGCCTCATGGTGAAATCCCTGAGCGGTGTTCTTCCTCCCCGGCAACGAGTTAGGAAGGACATCTGTATCTTTGGTGTGACTGGGTATATTGATACACCATCCAAAGTGCAATTAATAACTTCACCATGTTCAAAGGGATATTAATTGTGCTTTGGAAAACCTCCCTGGTCTTTGTGGTTGAATCTGTGTTTGAAATTCACTGCTTGACTAAGGGACCTTACAGATGGTTGTCGTGTGGGCTATAGAGATTATGTAGTCATTCAAAAATCATGTTAAACACTATTGCATACAGAGTGAATCCATTCAACTTCTAACTTGTTAGGTACATTTTTACTCCTGATTGTATTTAGGCTTTCCTTAACAAAGGGGTTGAATACATATTGACTCAAGACATTTCAGCTTTATATTTTTTATTAATATTTTTTTTAAATCTAAAAACATAATTCCACAGACATTATGGGATGTTGTGTGTAGGCCAGGGATGACAAATATCAATTGAATCCATTCAAATCTCAGGCTGTAACACAACAACATGTGTAAAAAGTCAAGGGATGTGAATACTTTCAGAAGCTACTGTAGCTACAGCGTTCAGTCAACTAAGCAAGAACACTTTCTTGCCCACACATACTTTGATCTCCGCAATGGTAGTAAGCACGAGCACATTGACCAACAAGGAAATGTGCTGTGTTGCAGTAGTTCAGTGCGTGTTGCTGCGTGGATGGATACAGACATGGCAGAGAAAGCTGTTCCGCGAATACCGTCCTTCACAGAAAGTTATGTTGGACTGTTAAAGAGTAGTAGGTGTATGTTATTGATATAGCTGTATGTCAACAGTAGGCTGCTAGTGATGTGATAGTCAGTTCACCAATGACAAGGCATGTTGAATGAATGGTAGCCAATTATCAAGTGCCCTTAAGTCTATAGCCTACCATTCTTACTGAGGCAGTCTTCTGTCAACATCATTAGGCTTAAAAAGGTGCGGTGTGGGTATCACACACTCTGTCGTGGGGTCTGCGAGGCTGGGGGTGCCGCTGAATTGGTACTCATAAAATGTATTCAATTTTGGCAGGTCTGCTCTCTAGTGTCTGGGAGGATATGTGACTGCTCCTGCTTTCTGTCTCCCCCTATCTGTCACTCTTGCTCTCTCAGGTCATCAGAACAAAGATTCTAGTGAGAGTCTAAACTACAATGGAGAAGAGAAAGAGGTGAGGAAGATGGACTGCGATTGTGTGTGAGTGAGAGAAGTGTTTGTTGCCAAAGTTGTTGTATGGGAGAGTGATGGCAACCTGTCTGCCTGTCCGTCCATCTCATGCCTATTTCTGTCCATCCCTCCGTCCTGTAGGCACGCAGCAGCAGAGACACAGGGAAGTCAGCGTCTAGTCTTGGTCTGGTGGACTTTGACCTGCTGAGGGTGATCGGACGGGGCAGCTATGCGAAGGTCCTGCTAGTCCGACTCAAGAAGACTGAGAGAATCTACGCCATGAAGGTCGTCAAGAAGGAGCTGGTCAACGACGATGAGGTAAACACACACAGACGGAGTGACACATGCACGCACACACACACACACTCTGAAGAAACACACACACTTGGTCTGACATGTTGACAGGCGCTACCTGATCAATCATCTGTGCCATCCCTCTGTCTGAGAGGCTGCTCTGTCCTGACCTTTTGTTACCTGTCTGTCAATAGAGATCTGTCAACACCATTCACTCACTCTTGTCACATCCACTCTTTCACTCTGTCTGTTCTCTTCAGCCTGGTTATGTCTGCTTATTTAGCTTTTCTAAGTGTGTGATATGATTTTAAGTCTACTGGATTTCCAAATGCATCCTGTGTGTGTTATTCTCTGGGTTGTAGGATATTGACTGGGTCCAGACAGAGAAGCACGTGTTTGAGCAGGCATCCAACCACCCATTCCTAGTTGGGCTACACTCCTGTTTCCAGACTGAGAGCAGACTGTTCTTTGTCATAGAGTATGTAAACGGAGGAGACCTGATGTTCCACATGCAGAGACAGAGGAAGCTACCTGAGGAACATGCCAGGTTTGAACAATGATGTCATAGCTACACTTGAGTTATGTTCACTAGGGTACGCAACAGAACTTTTTGCATTTGAAAATCCTGGTAGTCCCTTCTTGTTTTAGCACATTTTCTTCTGTTTGGGGTCTAACGAACACGACCCTTAAATTCAACTGATGAAGAGCTTGGTGATTTAGTTGTGTAGCTCTTAGACAGTGATGTATCTGTGTGTGTGAGTCTGACCGGTTCTTTTCCATCTCTCTCTCTGTCAGGTTTTACTCAGCAGAGATCAGCTTGGCGTTGAACTACCTCCACGAGAGAGGCATCATCTACAGAGACCTCAAACTGGACAACGTGCTGCTGGAGTCTGAGGGACACATCAAACTCACTGACTATGGCATGTGCAAGGTGGGTGTTGGGGGGGGGGGCTCTGTCCGTGCGCGTGCTTATGTCTGTGTGTTTCTGTCTGTGTGTCTTTTTTTGTGTTTGTGTGCTTGTGCGTGTTAATGCCATGTAAGCTCTGAAGTGTTTGTGTGTTAATGCCTCTACGCTGTGAGATGTGTGTGCTGACTGCTGTGCTCCCTGGGTACTGTAGGAGGGCTTGAGGCCAGGAGACACCACCAGTACATTCTGTGGAACCCCCAACTACATCGCCCCCGAAATACTAAGAGGAGAGGACTATGGTAAGACTGTCTGCTACAAATAATGCCCATTTGCTTCAGATTCAGAAGCAGAAGACGATTTATATTATTCACACGTCATTATAGATTTCCATGCTCTTCCTCGCTTGCACACTACGACAATGTTCTCTTATGTCTATTTATATTGAAATGTAAGGCAAAGGCATTTGAATGACTTTCTGTCAATTGTGTGGGTTCAGGTTTCAGTGTGGACTGGTGGGCGTTGGGGGTGCTGATGTTTGAGATGATGGCTGGACGGTCGCCCTTCGACATCGTAGGGAGCTCCGACAACCCAGACCAGAACACTGAAGACTACCTCTTCCAAGGTAACACACACAATACTTCAAACTACCTCTTCCAAAGTATTTTTTATTTTATTTAACTAGGCACGTCAGTTAAGAACAAATTCTTACTTACAATGACGGCCTACCAAAAGGCAAAAGGCCTCCTGCGGGGATGGGGGCTGGGATTAAAAATAAATAAAATACAAATATAGGACAAAACACATCACGACAAGAGACAACACAACACTACATAAATAGAGACCTAAGACAACAACATAGCAAGACAGCAACACATGACAACACAGCATGGTAGCAACACATGACCACAACATGGCAGCAGCACAACATGGTAGCAGCACAAAACGTGGTACATTCATTATTGGGCACAGACAACAGCACAAAGGGCAAGAAGGTAGAGACAACAATACATCACACAAAGCAACCACAACTGTCAGTAAGTGTCCATGAATGAAGAGATTGAGATAAAACTGTCCAGTTTGAGTGTTTGTTGCGGCTCGTTCCAGTCGTTAGCTGTAGCGAACTGAAAAGACTGGGGTGAAAGAGCAGCGATTACAATAGAGGAAACCAAGTCTAGATTTAACTTTAGCCTGCAGCTTTGATATGTGCTGAAAGAAGGACAGTGCACCGTCTAGCCGTACTCCCAAGTACCTGTATGAGGTGACTACTTCTAGCTCTAAACCTCAGAGGTAGTAATCACACCAGTGGGGAGAGGGGCATGAGACAGATCGAAGTAACACTCACACACATATCTATATAACAGCTGACCTACTGGATGGCTGGGTCCTATTCTCTAGTACCCTACTCTCCAACGAGCTTGCACTTGTTCACTTCCTGGGAGTGCTCTAGGATAATGTGTGTGTAAATATGACTTTGTTTCCTTGTTAGTTAGATCCTAACTAAGTAACTGTTTCAATAAATAACAGTCTAATTTCCTCTGTCTCCTCTCTGTAGTAATATTGGAAAAACAGATCAGGATTCCTCGGTCGTTGTCAGTCAAAGCTGCCAGCGTTCTCAAGGGCTTCCTCAACAAGGTAACTACCAGACACAAAGTTAATTCCTTACAAGGTCATGTCACATTGCCCTCTGACCATGATGTAATGAACCTTTATTCTCCTTCTTTCCCCCCTCTCTCCATCCTCCTTCCCTCTCTCCACCTGTCTCTTATTATCAATGTTCTTGAGCTCATTCTCTCCCTCTGTCCATCCCTCTCCTCATCTGTCTCATATCTATGCTCTTGAACTCATTGTTTATCTATCCCTCTCTTTCTCCCTCCTCTCTCTCCCCTCTCTTTCCCTCCTTGCCTGTCTCTCTCTTTTCTCAGGAACCTAAGGAGCGGCTAGGCTGTCATCCCCAGACAGGCTTTGCTGACATCATGGGTCATCCCTTCTTCCGAAACGTAGACTGGGACCTTGTGAGTCATTGTCTTCTATCTCTTCTCCCCTCTCGCTGCTCTCTTCTACAGTGCCTTGCGAAAGTATTCGGCCCCCTTGAACTTTGCGACCTTTTGCCACATTTCAGGCTTCAAACATAAAAATACAAACATAAAATATATTTTTTGTGAAGAATCAACAACAAGTGGGACACAATCATGAAGTGGAACGACATTTATTGGATATTTCAAACTTTTTTAACAAATCAAAAACTGAAAAATTGGGCGTGCAAAATTATTCAGCCCCCTTAAGTTAATACTTTGTAGCGCCACCTTTTGCTGCGATTACAGCTGTAAGTCGCTTGGGGTATGTCTCTATCAGTTTTGCACATCGAGAGACTGAAATTTTTTCCCATTCCTCCTTGCAAAACAGCTCGAGCTCAGTGAGGTTGGATGGAGAGCATTTGTGAACAGCAGTTTTCAGTTCTTTCCACAGATTCTCGATTGGATTCAGGTCTGGACTTTGACTTGGCCATTCTAACACCTGGATATGTTATTTTTGAACCATTCCATTGTAGATTTTGCTTAATGTTTTGGATCATTGTCTTGTTGGAAGACAAATCTCCGTCCCAGTCTCAGGTCTTTTGCAGACTCCATCAGGTTTTCTTCCAGAATGGTCCTGTATTTGGCTCCATCCATCTTCCCATCAATTTTAACCATCTTCCCTGTCCTTGCTGAAGAAAAGCAGGCCCAAACCATGATGCTGCCACCACCATGTTTGACAGTGGGGATGGTGTGTTCAGCTGTGTTGCTTTTACGCCAAACATAACGTTTTGCATTGTTGCCAAAAAGTTCCATTTTGGTTTCATCTGACCAGAGCACCTTCTTCCACATGTTTGGTGTGTCTCCCAGGTGGCTTGTGGCAAACTTTAAACAACATTTTTTATGGATATCTTTAAGAAATGGCTTTCTTCTTGCCACTCTTCCATAAAGGCCAGATTTGTGCAATATACGACTGATTGTTGTCCTATGGACAGAGTCTCCCACCTCAGCTGTAGATCTCTGCAGTTCATCCAGAGTGATCATGGGCCTCTTGGCTGCATCTCTGATCAGTCTTCTCCTTGTATGAGCTGAAAGTTTAGAGGGACGGCCAGGTCTTGGTAGATTTGCAGTGGTCTGATACTCCTTCCATTTCAATATTATCGCTTGCACAGTGCTCCTTGGGATGTTTAAAGCTTGGGAAATCTTTTTGTATCCAAATCCGGCTTTAAACTTCTTCACAACAGTATCTCGGACCTGCCTGGTGTGTTCCTTGTTCTTCATGATGCTCTCTGCGCTTTTAACGGACCTCTGAGACTATCACAGTGCAGGTGCATTTATACGGAGACTTGATTACACACAGGTGGATTGTATTTATCATCATTAGTCATTTAGATCAACATTGGATCATTCAGAGATCCTCACTGAACTTCTGGAGAGAGTTTGCTGCACTGAAAGTAAAGGGGCTGAATAATTTTGCACGCCCAATTTTTCAGTTTTTGATTTGTTAAAAAAGTTTGAAATATCCAATAAATGTCGTTCCACTTCATGATTGTGTCCCACTTGTTGTTGATTCTTCACAAAAAAATACAGTTTTATATCTTTATGTTTGAAGCCTGAAATGTGGCAAAAGGTCCCAAAGTTCAAGGGGGCCGAATACTTTCGCAAGGCACTGTATGTCTCTCTTTAATGTAACTCTGTCACTATCTGTCCTACTGTATCTAGTGTTTAGGTGAGATAGAGCATCATGACCAATATATAGAGATCATTGTTTTCAAACAAAGCAGCAGAAGCAGAATTCTCACCAATGAAAATGTACTTAAACACGAATGACGGACCGTGAGAAATCAACTCTCATATTGTCTTTCCACATAGTTTAAAAGAAAAGGTCATAGTTGAGGGTCATCACCTTAGACAAGCCCAGAAAGTATTTTTTCCCACCAGGCACCCAGAAGGGCCAATTTGATTTAACCATGGCTGTATCGGTTCTCTAAATGGCAGGTTTTCCAGACCCAGATGAAGCCTGTTCTTGGACTATAAAAGTCAGCACCAAGTGGCCAGTGTCACAGTGATTTTATTGTAATTAGAGGGTCACCACCAGAGAATTAAGAGCATTTGGCTAACCTCAATATTCAAATTCAGAAACGTGTTATTGTCCTAATGCTGGGCAAATTTCAAAGGAATTGACTCCAACCTGACACAGACAGGCTGGCCTCCAGACAGGCATCCAGGCCAGCTCAGGAGCAGCTTGGCCTCTTTTCCCAGTAGGGTCTACCCTGTCTGCTGACTGGCTGTCTGAGCTGGCTCCCCCTCCGCTCAGTCTCACCTCACACGTAGCCTTGCCCTGCACTCCTCTACCTCCAGGGGGTGGTAGTGCTGGGTGAACACCTTGCAGGCTGCCTGTCTGTTTGTGTTCTGACTTAACAATGGAGTTTCCGCTGATCCACAGGCTGCCTCACCGCTTCAAAGGAGAGAGAGAGATTGGCTTTTGGTGCAATTATTTGTTAGCCACGTGAATATTTTTTTCTGTGGTTTAAAATGGTTCTAAACTATTTTCAGGGGAATTTGTACTTTACTTCTTTGTAAATAAGGCTAATTTGGTTGTAACATGGTGCTTGCTGGACTATGTTGACTAAGTCGCTTCATATACATTATTTTAAACAAGATTATCCAGCTGTGTAGTGCATTCGGAGAGTATTCAGACCCTTGACTTATTCTAAAACGAATTAAATGGGTTTCTTGTTTCTCATCGATCTACACACAATACAAAGCAAAAACAGGTTTTTAGAAATGTTTGTAAAAATATAAAATTGTAAAAACTGAAATATAACTTTTAAATAACAATCCAGACCCTTTACTCAGTACTTTGTTGCAGCGATTACAACCTAGAGTCTTCTTGGGAATGTATTTGGGGAATGTCACTACACAGCTATTTTCAGGTCTCTCCAAAGATATTAGATCAGGGTTCACGTCCGGGCCACTCAAGAACATTCAGACATTTGTCCCGAAGCGTTGTCTTGGCTGTGTGCTCAGGGTTGTTGTCCTGTTGGAAGGTGAACTTTCGCCCCAGGCTGTCCTGTGTGCTCTAGAGCAGGTTTTC
This sequence comes from Oncorhynchus mykiss, assembly GCF_057628025.1. Taxonomy (NCBI): domain Eukaryota; kingdom Metazoa; phylum Chordata; class Actinopteri; order Salmoniformes; family Salmonidae; genus Oncorhynchus; species Oncorhynchus mykiss. Next base: position 1,992,547 of record NC_143049.1, read on the forward strand.
ATCAAGGATTTCTCTGTACTTTGCTCCGTTCATCTTTCCCTCTATCCTGACTAGTCTCCCAGTCCCTGCCACTGAAAAACATCCCCACAGCATGATGTTGCCACCACCATGCTTCACTGTATGGATGGTGCCAGGTTTCCTCCAGACGTGACGCTTGTCATTCAGGCCAAATAGTTAAATCTTGGTTTCATCAGAACAGAGCATCTTGTTTCTCATGGTCTGAGTGTCTTTAGGTGCCTTTTGGCAAACTCCAAGCGGGCTGACATGCACCTTTTACTATAAAGGCCTGATTGATAGTGTTGCTGAGATGATTGGCCTTCTGGAAGGTTCTCCCATCTACACAGGAACTCTGGAGCTCTGTCAGAATGACCATCGGGTTCTTGGTCACCTCCCTGACCAAGACCCTTCTCCCCAAATTGCTCAGTTTGGCCAGGTGGCCAGCTCTAGGATTGGTGGTTCCAATCTTCCTCTATTTAAAAATGGAGGCCACTGTGTTCTTCGAGACTTTCAATGCTGCAGGCATTTTTTTCATAGCCTTCCCCAGATCTGTGCCTCGACACAATCCTGTCTCGGAGTTCTACGGACAATTCCTTCAACCTCCTGGCTTGGTTTTTGCTCTGACGTGCACTGTCAAATGTGGGACCTTTTATATAGACAGGTGTGTACCTTTTGCAAATCATGTCCAATCAATTGAACTGACCATATGTGGACTCCAATCAAGTTGTAGAAACATCTCAAGGATGATCATTGGAAACCGGATGCATCTGAGCTCAATTTCGAGTCTCATAGCAAAGGGTCTGAATACTTTTTTAAATGTTTTTATTTTTAATACCTTTTCAAAAATCTCTAAAAACCTGTTTTCGCTTTGTCATTATGGGGTATTGTGTGTAGATTATTTAATATGTTTAGAATAAGGCTGTAATGTAACATAATGTGAAAAAAGTCAAGGAGTCAGAATACTTTCCCGAATGTACTGTGTGTCTCTTTGACCTCAATGCTGTGTGTCCTGTGACCTTGTTGCATTGTTATTTCAGATGGAGCAGAAGCAGGTGGTTCCTCCATTCAAACCCAACATCTCAGGAGAGTTTGGACTAGACAACTTTGACGCCCAATTCACCAACGAGCCTATCCAGCTCACGCCTGATGATGAGTGAGTATCTGTCTGTCTCTGTATGCGTCCCAAATATACCTTTTATTTAACTAGGCAAGTCAGTTAAGAACAAATGGTACCATATATAGTGAACTGTACGGAACATAAAATGGAAACAAGCATGTAAAGTGTTGGTTTCATGAGCTGAAATAATCCTAGACATTTTTAGTTTTAGAATTTTGGGCCCAAATTTGTTTACTTCACTGTTGGTTAACATTTTTCCTTTGCTAAGATAATCCATCCACCTGACAGGTGTGGCATATCAAGAAGCTGATTAAACAGCATGATCATTACACAGGTGCACCTTGTGCTGGGGACAATAAAAGGCCAATCTAAAATGTGTGGTTTTGTCACACAACACAATGCTACAGGGAGCTTGCAATTGGCAACCAGAGCTATTGCCAGATAATGTAATGTTAATTTTTCTACCATAAGCCGCCTCAATGTCATTTTAGAGAATTTGGCAGGACGTCCAACCGGCCTCACAACCACAGACCACGTATAACCACACCAGGAACTCCACATCCAGCTTCAATACCTGCCACCCGGACAGCTGATGAAACTGTGGGTTTGCACAACCGAAGAATTTGTGCACTAACTGTCAGAAACTGTCTCAGGGAAGCTCATCTGCATGCTTTATGGCCTCACCAGGGTCTTGACCTGACTGCAGTTTGGCATTGTAGCCACTTCAGTGGGCAAATGCTCACCTTCAATGGCCACTGGCATGCAGGAGAAGTGTGCTCTTCGCGTATGAATCCCAGTTTCAACTGTACCGGGCAGATGGCAGACATCGTATTTTGTCGTGTGGGCAAGCGGTTTGCTGATGTCAACGTTATGAATGTAGTGCCCCATGGTGGCGGTGGGGTTATGTTCTGGGGCAGATATAAGCAACAGATAATGAACACAATTGCATTTTAGAGATGGCAATTTGAATGCACAGAGTTACTGTGACGAGATCCTGAGGCCCATTATCATGCCATTCATCCACCGCCATCACCTCATGTTTCATGATATGGCACGGCTCCATGTCACAAGGATCTGTACACAATTCCTGGAAGCTGAAAATGTCCCAGTTCTTCTATGGCCTGCATACTCATCAGACATGTCACCCATTGAGCATGTTTGGGATGCTCTGGATCGACCTGTACGACACTGTTCCAGTTCCCGCCGATGTCCAGCAACTTCGCACAGCCATTAAAGAGGAGTGGGACAACATTCCACATGCCACAATCAACAGCCTGCATGAGGCAAATGGTGGTCACATCACACACTGACTGGTTTTCTGATCCACGCCCCTAACTTTTTTTTAGATATATGTGTGTATTCCCAGGCCTTCGAAATCCATAGATTAAGGACTAATGAGTTTGTCAATTGACAGATTTCCTTATGTGAACTTGTAACTCAGTTAAATCTGTGAAATTGTTGCGTTTATTTTTGTTCAGTGTAATTTTAACCAGGGCCCGTCGTTCTGTCTCCGTCCGTCCGTCATTCTTCATGGATCATTTAAATCAATGCTTTATGATGCCTGTTCAGTTTACTAGATTAGTTAGTGGAGGTATGAGAAGCGATTTACTTACTGATCAATATTGTCATATGTCTCCCCTATAACTGTTTGTTTGTTTCCTGTCTGTTTTGCAGTGATGCAGTGAAGAAGATCGACCAGTCGGAGTTTGAAGGGTTTGAGTACATCAACCCTCTCCTGATGTCAGCTGAGGAGTGTGTGTGAGGACGCTGCACGCCGCGTCTTCTTGACAACGACGTTGCTAGTTAACTCTGCATGGTTACCAAACAACCCATCGACGGCGTCACCATCAAGCACCCTGCTGTTGGAGAGAGCCATCGGGACTCTCAGACATGAGATGCTAACTTGCCAAACCAATCTCCCATAGTGTGGACGCGTCCCATTTGGCACCCTATACCATACATAGTGCATTAGAGAATAGGAGGCCATTTTGGACGGAAGCCACTCTGCCATTTATAACCACTAGTCCTTAAAATCTACCTTCTCTCTTTTAATTATTTTTGGATCATGTATCAAATCCACACTGATTTCCTCGTTGGTCATCAGGGAGCCTCTTCTCAGTAACCAATGAGGCTTGTAGGTGGTTGGGTACCTAGTTTACATGACACAAAGGGGCGGGGGAAAGAGGGACACAGACAGTCCACAGAGAACGAACTAACCCTCTTATTTTCTACTTGGTGGTGTTTGATGGATATTTTATTTGTACATATTAAAAATCATTGAGGATGGATATATGTTTAGACCAGTGGTTCCCAACCAGACCTTTTTAGCTTTAAACCAGATTATCAGGGGGACATGGTTGAAAACAATTGAATGATTTACATCACCTACATGTATTATTAGCTTTGTTGCAGCACCATGTTTGTAGAGGAAGGAAGAACAAGACAACACTAGCCTTTTTTTAAAACAAAACACTAATCTATATATTTTTCAATTAAATAGCTGTTCTCTATGTATGATGGCCATTGTCGTAAAGTGTCACGTTGTCTTCAAGCCTGGTGTCCTGTCAGAACCACATAGGTTGGCCCACTATTGTTTGTTTACAGTAGTTGTCCTGGCAACCTCAGTACATAGATGGTTACAGGATGTAGTGACTGACTGGAACCTCAGCAGCCAACCAACACTAACATAGATACTGACAAAGGGCAATTGGCAAATCTCAAATGGCACCCTATGTCTCAAGTGCATTACAATTGTATACTACACTACGAAAAGTGCACTATTAAGGGAATAGGGTGCCATTTTGGATGCAACCAAACTGTGAATAGAACAATTGACTGTGTGGAGAGAGGACGGGTAGGGCTGGAGCACTAGTTAAGTTTGGGGACTCCTATGGGTCCTGGTCAAAAGTAGCTCACTATATAAGGAATAGGGTGCCATTTGGGACAGACCCTATTAGTCTATGCAGATATAGACCATCCATGCAATCTATTGTTCACACAGGACCAACAAATATTTTCTAGAGAAGATGTTAATGATGTCTTGGTGGTACGTTGAAAAAGGTACAGTATATATACAGTAGGAAGACGTGCTTTTCTAATCTTAGAAACTACGTATGACATTTATTTTCTTCATTTGTACTATACAATGCCTTTCTGAAAGTCTTATTTCTGTTTTCACTTTTTTTTCCCCTACTGTTTTCTCCATTACAGTCTGATTCTGATTGCTACAGTATACAAATGGACCATCACTGATTCTTGAACCATTTCTGACAACGTAACGATAGATTTCTTGAATGAGATTTTCTTAAAATCTGAGAAATTACAAACACTATCAATACAAAGCATATAAAAGCAAAATATTATATTCCCCAAATAGTTTATTTAAAGATTAATGTTGTCCTAAATGGAATCCTATTCCCTACATTCCCTACTTACTTTTGACTGCACTATGTAGGGAATAGGGTGCCATTTGTAACGTAGACCAATTCTTCTGTTGAGATGTCGCTGAAGAATTTAACTAAGGTTAAGAGTATAAAGTGTGTGCCCAAATGGTATCTATAGATCCTGGTCAAAAGTAGTGCACTACATGGAATAGTAGGGTGCCATTCGAATTACATCCGGAGTGTTTTTAGCGGGGCCGTGTTGTGATTGATTGAAGGAATGAACACAATGTTTACCATGCTACTTTATATTGTCGTGTCTTTTTTGCTTTGTTACTTTTTTCAAATAGAATTTGCTGTAACTAATGATTGAGCACTACATTGATTGGTAATATTGCTATTGGGTGAATCCTGTATGGAAACCCTTGGATGATGAATATGCGTGATTTCATCCAGAGGAACCTACTGAACTGTAACAAAAATAAACATTTTATTTCCCTTCGTCTGGCTATCTTCCCGTCTGTCTGTTCATCTTGCAATGAACCGGAGGGGTTTATAACAAATATGTATCAATAAGTTGGCTAGCTAATGTTGGTAAACATTAGGATGTTGTTCAGGATTCTGTTTTGTTCAGTACTTGCTGCAGCTCGTCTTCCGTGGTCCTGTGACGTTGCCACCCATTTGGCTCCTACAGCCCCAGATAAGAAATCGCAACTCAAACTTTGATTTGAGAAGTCGAGCAAAACCTATTGAAATATTCTCACTGCCATGGGAGCTCTTCTTTTCCCTACCCTCGCTCTCCTCTGCTCCGTCTCCTTTTCCCTCTTCACTCCCCTCGACTGTCCTCTCAACTCTCATCTACCCTCTCTCCTCCTTTGCCCTCTTTCCATCCTCTCCCTCTATTTTAACAGTTTATTATACAGTATCAACAGTTTCATCAACACCCTTTGTCTACCAATCTAAATAAAAATACACTACATGACAAAAGTAAGTGGACACCTGCTTGTCTACCATCTCACTCCAAAATCATGTGCATTAATATGGAGTTGGTCCCCACTTTGCTGCAACAGCAGCTTCCACTCTTCTGGGAAGGCTTTCCACTAGATGTTGGGACATTGCTACGGGGACTTGCTTCCATTCAGCCATGAGCATTAGTGAGGTCGGGCACTGATCGGGCACTGTTGTGCAATTAGGCCTGGTTTGCAGTCGGCGTTCCAAGTCATCCCAAAGGTGTTTGATGGGGTTGAAGTCAGGCCTCTGGCAGGCCAGTCAAGTTCTTCCACAACGATCTCGACTAACCATTTCTGTATGGACCTTGCTTTGTGCACGGGGGCATTGTCATGCTGAAACAGGAAAGGGCCTTTCCCAAACTGTTGCCACAAAGTTGGAATGTCATTGTATGCTGTAGCATTAAGATTTCCCTTCACTGGAACTAGGGGCCTAGTCCGAAACATGAAAAACAGCCCCAGACCATTATTCCTCCTCCACCAAACTTTACTGTTGGCTCTATGCATTCGGCCAGGTAGCGTTCTTTTGACATCCGCCAAACACAGATTCATCCGTGGTACTGTCAGTACTCCAGGGAACGCATTTCCACTGCCCCAGGAGTCCAAAGCCGGCGAGCTTTACGCCACTCCAGCCAACGCTTGGCATTGCACATGGTGTGACCTTAGGCTTGTGTGTGGCTGCTCTGCCATGGAAACCCATTTCATGAAGCTCCTGACGAACAGTTATTACTTTGCTTCCAGAGGCAGTTTGGAACTCAGTAGTGTGTGTGTTGCAACCGAGGACAGATGATTTTTACACGTTACGCGCTTCAGCACTCGGCGGTCCCGTTCTGTGAGCTTGTGTGGCCTACCACTTTGTGGCTGAGCCATTGTTGCTCCTAGACATTTCCACTTCACAATAACAGCACTTACAGTTGCCCGGGGAAGCTCTAGCAGGGCAGAAATATTACAAACTGACTTGTTGGAAAGGTGGCATCCTATGATGGTGCCACGTTGAAAGTCACTGAGCTCTTCAGTAAGGCCACCCATTGCTGCCAATGTTTGTCTATGTAGATCGCATGGCGGTGTGCTCAATTTTATACACCTGTCAGCAACGGGTGTGGCTGAAACGGCCGAATCCACAAATTTTAAATGATGTCCACATACTTTTGTATATATAGTGTATCTCAAACTGTGCAGGGGGTACTGCACTGTAAATTATATTTCATCCATGAAGGACATACAGGGAGGGATACATGCCTATTCCCACAATCCTGTTCTCCCAAGACTCCATGTTTGACATTGGTCCTGTGCCCTCTTCCTCACAGAAGGGGGGGTGGGCTGGTCCCCCCCCCCCCAGCTGCGTCGCTTGGAGGATCTGAAAAACATCCTGCTTTAATTGCTTGTCTTCTATTCTCCCCTGTTCCTAGAGGGATTTATTTGAGCAATAAAGGCATCTATCATACTGTTCTAGTACAACCCATTTAGTAAAACTTACATTCTGTTCCCTATATAGTGCACCATAGGGCTCTGGTCAAACGTATTGCACTATCTAGGGAATAGGGTGCCATTTGGGATGCACTATATATGTACTTCAAGGTGCTGCATACTACATGCTAAACACAGTCTAGGCAACACTGTTATAACCAATGGCACTCTTAATTCTATAACTCAGTTAAATCAGTGTATATGATTAACCTTCTTTGTCAATGTATCAACAATGAGTAATTCTCATCACATTCCCCACACCACATAGTGCTGTGAGATGCACAGCTTGGATTCAGTAATAGTGTGCTCCTGCCGTAGTTGTAATGATATAGTAACAGCATCTCATCTCAAGTAGATTATTGTGAGTGTCATTACGGCCAAGTAAACACAGTGCAGCTCTTTTCCAGATACATATTTCTCTTCCTCTCAAAACACAAGGATGAATAACCAAATCAGTTGATATTAAACCGCATCAAGACCAGGTGAGGTCCACAGGGAGTGGGGGTTAAAGGCAAAGACATGGGTTGAATTAATTTATGATTGACTATAGAGTCTGTAGTCTATTGATTGAATTTCCTTAGTTCATAAAGCACATGGGTATGAGAGCTGGGCAGCAAATTACAATATAATAGGTCATAGAGTGTATTGTTAGCCATTGATGTCTTCCCCATAGACACAGGTTTATCAATATCCTATATAGAATATATCCTGTAAAAGTGTATTAATTGCAGGATTCGCTGTGATTAACCACATATTTGGTTGTAATTTCATTATACAAGATGCATTACAAGAATATTGACGTCTTGATTTTGCGCATAGTAACGGTTAGCAAAATCTGGTAAATTGATAAAGCACATTGCTAGCTAATTTGTCCTGGAAGATAAAATTAACATTCGGTTGATATTTTATCTGAAATGCATATGGTCCTTTTTTAAGCTGGATCTTTGTAGAATTTTGACCCAGAGTCGTACAGAATCGTGTGATTCTCTACTCTGAGTATTAACACTAGAAAAGCTGGTCATCTAGCGATCTAGTTCTGAGCCAATGCATTCTAACAGTCTAATAAATACATTTCACATATGCTATTTAGGGTTTAATACCGGTGAATATCTGCATGAAACTGACAGCTATAAACTATCTGGCTTCATTCATACATTAGACCAGTCATCACAATGCTATAGCAGCCGACCATATTTAGCCTACACAACGTAAAGTCCCCAATAGAAAACATAAATTACTTGCAGGACTTCTATAAATTGCATTGCTGACTATCATGTGTAGACTAGGCTACAAGTGACCACTCCACTCAGTTACTGAAGGCAATCTCTGTCCCACATGAACAAATCCCCAAACGGGCTTTGTGGTACTGGCAGCTACTCACTGTTCACAAAATGATTGTTACACCCTGTCCACAAACACGACCGAAACACGACCGAGAAAATAGACATTTGCAACATTGTTCCATGGTGTTACTATAACAAAAGCAAGTGCAGGCTACTGAACCTATTTGCTTGTCTGTTTGTTTAGCGATGATGTTCCTTGTGACCACAAGAATCGGGTTGTCATAAAGTAAAAACAGCCACAACCTTCTGATTTTCCCATGACAGCCAGATACAAGAGGAGAGAAAGGGGCCAAAACGCTGGTTGACATATTTAAGTCAAAGGTAAACTAAAACGCCATCTGGAAATTCTGGCAAATTCTGGTCGAAAGGGACACACACACCCCAAAAAAATGTGAGGTAAAAATAAAACACTGAAAAAGGTGATGTCCATGGGCTTGTTAAGATAAAACAGTGAAAATGTTTGTACAATTTCTCTGTTATACTAATCTTTAATGAGCCTTTGGCTGATCTGCGGGCAATGGTTTTCTGATAGGCTGAGCTGAGGTCACACAAACTAAATTTTAAAGTAAAACGTGACATCAGCAAGAGACCTGCTCAGACTGTCATCAGTTACACAGCCAAGATCATGGAAAACGGAAAGGGTGCTTATAAAGGTATAAAAAACACTTTCCACATTACCTCACTCAAAACTTCACATTTTTGGGTCAAACCGTAAAGTGCATTATCCTCATGATTCCTGTAATGAAAGTGTCTGTCCTACCTCTGTGCCTGTGCCCTCGCTGGAGCCTGCTGCTGTGATGAGCGAGCCACTCCTCTCCCCACATGTGTCCGAGATAAATACGTGTTCTGATCGTATAACATTTAAAAATGCAACACCGGGAAAAAATTGCAACTATTTTTTCAAACAAGATATTTGAAATGGAGCGGTGTGCGCGCTAAATGCTCACCGACCATTGCGACGGCATAGGCCTGTGTCTCATGTTTTTTTTAGGACATTACATTTACTGATGGATGAACACATGACTACTAGCAGTGGGTATTATATTTAGAGTTATCAATCTAGTTAATGTGTTTAGTTTCCGCTTCCTCAGGTGTTAAAACCCAAATTAATTAGCCTATGACATTAGTTAGTGAACATTAAGATATACGCTGAGTGTATAAAACATTAAGAACACCTGCTCTTTCCTTGACATAGACTGACCAGGTGAATCCAGGTGAAAGTTATGATACCTTATTGGTGTCACTTGTTAAATCCACTTCAATCAGTGTAGATAAAGGGGGGAGACATGTTAAAGAAGGATTTTTAAGTCTTGAGACAATTGAGACATGGATTGTGTATGTGTGCCATTCAGAGGATGAATGGGCCAGACAAAAGATTTGTGAACGGGGTACGGTAGTAGGTGCCAGGTGCACCGGTTTGTGTCAAGAACAGAAACGCTGCTGTGTTTTTTACGCTCAACAGTTTCCTGTGTGTATCAAGAAGGGTCCACCACCCAAAGGATATCCAGCCAACTTGACACAACTGTGGGAAGCATTGGAGTCAACATGGGCCAGCATCCCTGTGGAATGCGATCGACACCTTGTAGAGTCCATGCTCCAACAAATTGAGGCTGTTCCGAGGGAAAAAGTGAAATTATGGAGTTTTAATTAATGTCCTATTTTGACATTAAACTATAGTCTAATTGTCAACCAGATTCATGGCAATAACTGGATTAGGTTGCACATCAAAATATATTGAATCATGCATTCCTGCTTGGACGTGTTAGATGAAACAACTTATTTCTTGAATTCCTTAGTAGTATATTTATTATACTTCTTAATAAAACACTGTGAATTACTTTATTAGATGTAAAAGTGACTTTATAACTGTAAATGTTAGTGGCACCAGTCACACCAGGGGAAAATGTTGGTCTGGAGCCCTGTAATAGTAATTAACACTTAGGGAGACAGGCAGACAGAGAACAAGAAGAAGCACAGTGACAGCAGAGAAGATGCTGAGACAGATAGACAGCACAACAGAGGCAAACAAAATGGCTAGAGCAGATGCCCAGTTATAGTGGTGAGTTGTATCTCCAGTGGTGTTTTTACACATTGTAGGGTTTTTTAAACACGAGCTGGTTAAAAAAGAGGAGGAGGAACATGTCTGGCCAGTCAAGTCACTGGTACAGAAATGGTTGAGAAACACTGTACTGTCAATGTTATGTGTCAGCACTACTGCCTGTGTCTAATTATGGTGTGGAGGGTCATGGTCGTATGTGTGAGGGTGGGGTGAGTTGGCGGCGTGTAGTGATGTGGGCTGGTGTGGATATAATGCCATACCCAATTCTTGTCCCAGTCCGCTCCTGCTAAAACAAATGTAATTTTCACTACAAACGATTATGACCACTCTAAAAAGGGGAGACTCTCACAAACACAAAGGTGTTCTCCGTTTTGCTCTACAGCCTCCACAAGTGTCACAGTACTCATCTGTGTCACACCCTGTTTCACCTGTCCTTGTGATTGTCTCCACCCCCCTTCCCCATTATCCCCTGTGTATTTATACCTGTGTTCTCTGCCTGTCTGTTGCCAGTTAGTCTTGTTTGTCAAGTCAACCAGCGGTTTGTTTGTCAGCTCCTGCTCCACCCCACTATGGAAAAGGGAGACTATCAGGACCAAGATGGTGTTCTCCTCCCATACAAACAAATGGAAGTATAGAGGTTGTTAAATGTGTCTCTAAAATGTTTACATTTCCAGAGTTTTCTTAGATCACCTAGATATAGGATAGACACTTCAAAACCTTATTTCTTATAATTCAATTTTTGACAGTCTTTTTTGCCTTTTATGAATGTGTTATTCCTTGCGTTTCTATGGGCTATAGTAGTGAAGGCCAAATTCAATATTTTATCAAATCATTTTTAAATACAATTTTTTGATACCTAAAGGGTCCTACAATTCAATGTCAAATAGCTAAATGATCCATGGTATGACCATCTTAAAACAATTCCATATGTTAGGTTAGTACCCCCCCAATAAAGCATCCAATACTCATACCAATTAGAATAATCTAGTATGCGTGTGACTATTATCATAAGCAGTGTTTGCGTCTCATATGGCACCCTATTCCTTATATATATATAATCCCTACTTTTGAATATAGGATTTTAGGCAACAGTAGTAGCAGTAGCGATGCGTGGGTAAAATCACTTGGGAAGCCAAGCCAGATAAAAAGTCATATTATAACCTATGTGTTGTGGTAATTGCATAGTTTTTTTCTCTAACCTTTTCTTTCATAGCCTTGCCGCTGTTATACAGTATAGGCCTAAGGCTGAGACAATAAGAAGACACCGTGGCAGAATAAATTCAATCACACCTTTGTTTCATCACAAAACCGGAGAGCAACCTCTGTCAGGTGAAGTCCACAAAGCACATTGCATGTAACAAACAGTTACATGGCCTACAGCATGTAACTGCAAGTTAATATTTTCGGACTAATAAACAACTATTGATGAAGAACCACAGTTCTTGCAAGTTGCAAAGAAAACAGAAGCTGCATCCACTATTCCAGCACCATTTCAACTTCAACATTTCAACATCATCAAATCATCTATGCTTAGTCTTATACAATAACAGCGAAAATATACCAGAAACTATTTAGTCCAATCAACGTAAGCTAAATATGATGTGGCTGTCCATGTTTCTGATTTCTGTGTGCGTACGTTCGTGCTAGTAGAAAACACATGTTGACTCACCCTACTTGCAGAGAAAAGCCAATGCCATCCTCTCATGTTGACGAAACAGTCTATGACTGTCATACAATGCACACTTATTTTTTGTTGTCCTAGGCTACCTGGATAAAATGCTTCCTCGCTAGCCTAACATAATTTCATGGGCAATGTTAGCTAGTTAACATTAGCCTTCTACATCTAGCTACATATTGAATATTACATCCACTCAGTCCAGGGACACAATGTACAGTTGAGGTTGGAAGTTTACATACACTTAGGTTAGAGTCATTAAAACTCATTTTTCAACCACTCCACTAATTTCTTGTTAACAAACTATAGTTTTGGCAAGTCGGTTAGGACATCTACTTTGTGCATGACACAAGTAATTTTTCCAACAATTGTTTACAGACAGATTATTTCACTTATAATTCACTATATCACAATATAGTATACATACACTGAGTTGACTGTGCTTTTAAACAGCTTGGGAAATTCCAGAAAATGCTTTAGAAGCTTCTGATAGGCTAATTGACATAATTTGAGTCAATTGGAGATGTACCCGTGGATGTATTTCAAGGCCTACCTTCAAACTCAGTGCCTCTTTGCTTGACATCATGGAAAAAATCAAAAGATATCAGCCAAGACCTCAGAAAAAATTTTGTAGACCTCCACAAATCTGGTTCATCCATGGGAGCAATTTCCAAACGCCTGAAGGTACCACATTCATCTGTAAAAACAATAGTACGCAAGTATAAACACCATAGGACCACGCAGCCGTCATACTGCTCAGGAAGGAGATGAGTTCTGTCTCCGAGAGATGAACGTACTTTGGTGCAAAAAGTGCAAATCAATCCCAGAACCGCAAAGGATCTTGTGAAGATGCTGGAGGAAACAGGTACAAAAGTATCTATATCCACAGTAAAACGAGTCCTATATCGACATAGCCCGAAAGGCCGCTGAACAAGGACGAAGACACTGCTCCAAAACCGCCATAAAAAAGCCAGACTATGGTTTGCAACTGTACATTTCAACAAATATCATTATTTTTGGAGAAATGTCCTCTGGTCTGATGAAACAAAAATAGAACTGTCTGGCCTTAATCACCATCGTTATGTTTGGAGGAAAAAGGGGAGGCTTGCAAGCCGAAGAACACCATCCCAACCATGAAGCACGGGAGTGGCAGCAACATGTTGTGGGGGTGCTTTGCTGCAGGAGGGACTAGTGCACTTCACAAAATAGATGGAAGGATAATTATGTGGATATATTGAAGCAACATCTCAAGTCAGGAAGTTAAAGCTTGGTCGCAAATGGGTCTTCCAAATGGACAATGACCCCAAGCATACTTCCAAAATTGTGGCAAAATGGCTTAAGGACAACAAAGTCAAGGTATTGGAGTGGCCATCACAAAGCCCTTACCTCAATCCTATGGAAAATGTGTGGGCAGAACTGAAAAGGCGTGTGCGAGCAAGGAGGCCTACAAAACGGACTCAGTTACACCAGCTCTGTCAGGGTGAATGGGCCAGAATTCACCCAACTTATTGTGGGAAGCTTGTGGAAGGCTACCCAAAATGTCTGACCCAAGTTAAACATTTTAAAGGCAATGCTACCAAATACTAATTGAGTGTATGTCAAATTCTGACCCATTGGGAATGTGATGAAAGAAATAAAAGTTGAAATAAATCATTCTCTCTACTATTATTCTGACATTTCACATTCTTAAAATGAAGTGGTGATCCTAACTGACCTAAGACGGGGGATTTGTACTGGGATTAAATGTCAGGAATTGTGAAAAACTGAGTTTAAATGTATTTGGCTAAGGTGTATGTAAACTTCCGACTTCAACTGTATTTTATGGTTGGATCAGAATCGCCCTTGTAATCATTGGCCAGTACAGAGAATTAAGTAAAATCACAAGTCCAAATTGGTTCATTTAGGAAAGAGCTAATTTTAGCTAGCTAGCCACTGGTGGACAACAACACAACAAAATGCAACTATTCAAGTTGTTTCCGTCAATTACGTATTTCTTTTGATGCGATGTGATAGGAGTGAAGCCAAATCCAAACTGGCTTCCCTTGACAATTTGTTTTGGCAAGTCAGGACCATTCATGGTTTAGCTCAACACTGATTGGCTATTATTATTATACTTGATGGCTACCCTTGCATTCAATGCTACAGCGGCAACAATGTCATACTCTTTATAACCATACAGCATCAGATAGATGGTGTACCCTTACAGAGACAGAGGGGCGCTGTTTCGCTCGCTTTAATCCTTTTTTCGGTGAGATACATTCAGCTTCTTGCCAATTAAAGGAAAATTATGAAAACAAAGATACATTATTTCACATGCTTTTTTCTTTTAATCACATTTTTCTTCATAATTTTTTTTTTGGAAAGCCTGGCTTCCCTTTGCATCCATGAATACACAACACTGATTCAGGAAAGGTTAAAGCGGCTCTGCCTCCTCTCTGATCCGAGCTTTAAAATGTATTAACTTTTATGTGTAGCATGAACACAACCAGTCACAATGTGTTTATCTGATTAGGCTACTTCAAATGTGGCACGTTCGTCCAAAATATAATTCCAGCATCCAAACTGTGCAGATTGTGCTGTTGAAAATGCAAACCATGATGTTGAAGAGCCCGATGTCGGCATGCTTTGTTTATAGGTGGTGCATTTGCACAGAAACCAGTTGGTGAAAAATTTGTTGCATATATTTTATATAATTATACAGTGGCTTAAGAACAAAACAAGGACAGCGTCTGGACAGAGGGAACAAAATGACATGAATGCAGACACAGGGATCAAACTGAGGAACAGACAGATATAGAGGGGGCAATCAACAAAGTGAAGGAGCCGGTTGAGGCGTGGGAGCCCTACAAACAGACTGAGGCATGGGAGCCCGACGAGCCGGCTGAGGCATGAAAACCTCTTGAGCCAGCTAAGGCATAGAAGCCCAACAAGCCAGCTAAGGCACCCTCGGTTCCTTCGGCAGCGGAACCCGTACCCAACGTCACCAACCCCAACAAAAAAACTAAAGAACTCCCTGATGCTTCCAATATTAGTGTCTGCATTCTGTAAGGACAGATGTTGGGACACGAGAAGCAAGTACAGGGAGTGAACATTTAATAAATAACTGACATTAAACAAAATAAGGACAGCGTCTGGACACAGGGAATAAAACGACATTCATGCAGACACAGGGAGGGGGAGCGGAAGCAGGAAGCGGGAGCAGGCGTGACACTAACCTAATTGTGAAAAGAAGGAAATGTATACAGAATAAAAAATATTCCAAAACATGCATCCTGTTTGCAACAAGGCACTAAAGTAATAATGCAAAATAATTGGCAAAGCAATTAACTTTTTGCCCTGATTACAAAGTGTTATGTTTGGGGAAAATCCAATATAACACATTACTGAGTACCACTCCCCATATTTTCAATCATAGTGGTGGCTGCATCATGTTATGTATACCTGTTAGCTCATCCATGGTGGTCGGCGAACCCTCAACCTTCTGGCCCATAGTCCTGGGCGTCATTGACTGTGCCACAAAAGCATGCTGAAGTGGCAAAGTTGATATGCATGTTTATAAACACAGGGACACTACAGTTATTGTTATTTGTGGTTGTAAAGATTATTTTGTGTTAATTATGAGGGGGGATGGTGTGCATTTTTTTTTTTTTTTTTACAGTACTAGGGAAGGGATGTGTGAAAAAAAATGTACGTTGGGGGTTGCTTTTTTTATGACACCTCTAGTTGTGTGCCTCTTAAAAGTGGCACCCTATTTCCTATATACACTACCAGTCAAAAGTTTTAGAACACCTACTCATTCAATGAAATAACACACATGGGTTACATGTTGTAACCAAAAAAGTGTTAAACAAATCAAAATATATTTTATATTTGAGATTCTTCAAATAGCCACCCTTTGCCTTGATGACAGTTTTGCACACTTGGCATTCTCTCAACCAGCTTCACCTGGAATGCTTTTCCAACAGTCTTTAAGGAGATCCCACATATTTTGTCATTTTTATTAGGATCCCCATTAGCTAACGCTGTAACGCTAGCTAATCTTCCTGGGGTCCAACACCAATTAGCAAGACATTACAAACAACCACAATCAAGACTTCACAAACATTCAACAAGTAGACAATACAGATAATTAAAATACCTGACAGGAAACACATTTAACATTCAGTTGATGCTTTCTATTTGCTGTTCAGTTATATGGTCTGTCGCATTAGATGATCTGTTTTTCTTGCAGGGAGATTTACTTTTAGCCTGATTGCTTGGATTGGTAAAGAGTTCCATTCAGCTATGGCTCTATATAAAACTGTAGATTTAAGGTGATTTGTCCTTGACTTGCCTGTCTTTTTTGGTGGTTATGCGTGTTGCTAGTATATACTAACTGGCCTGAAAAATGCTGTGTGTTTTTTTAAAATATAACATTCCTAAAGAAAATCAGAAGACTGGATAGTAATTTGTTTTTAACATGAAGCCATGAGAGATTCTGATGCATTTGGGTAATTCATATGGTTAGCGCAATGAAGAGCTAAACTGGCAGCACTGTTTTGAGTGATTTAGAGCTTTAAAAATGTATATCTTTCTTTGCTGCGGATGACCTTACAACCGGACAGTACTCTAAGTGTGCAAGGACCAGAGATTGAATCACCTGATTCAGAGTGCTAGACGTTACATACTCTCACATTTTCTTGTAACAGCAGTTCACTTACCCATCTTAACAACAATATTATCTATGTGTTCTGACCATGATAAAGCTTGCTCCAACATGACGCCGAGTAGTTTTGTTTTTTTCACTTGCTCTACATGCGTTCTATTCCTCGACACATTCAATTGGGGATAATCAGCAAGCATATATCTTGAAGCAAATACAATACATTTAGTTTTAGAAATGTTCAACACCAATTTGTTCATATCAACCCACTCAGACACCATGCGTAGTTCACTGCTCAGTACATCTGTTAGCTCATTACATTCGGATGCTGCGCTATACATTGTAGAGTCATCAGCAAACATGACCTCTCTTGCTTTATTCACGACTGAAGGTAAATCATTAGTAAAGATAGAGTAGAGAAGTGGGCCTAGGCAACTTCTGAGCACTTGTTGGCTGCTTTTCCTTCACTCTGCAGTCTGACTCCATCTCAATTTGGTTGAGGTCGGGGGATTGCGGAGGCCAGGTCATCTGATGCAGCACTCCATCACTCTCCTTCTTGGTAAAATAGCCCTTACACAGCCTGGAGGTGTGTGGGATCATTGTCCTGTTGAAAAACAAATGATAGTCCCACTAAGCCCAAACCAGATGGGATGGCGTATCGCTGCAGAATGCTGTGGTGCCATGCTAGTTAATTATGCCTTGAATTCTAAATAAATCACAGACAGTTTCACCATCAAAGCACCCTCACACCATAACACCTCCTCCTCCATGCTTTACAGTGGGAAATACACATGCAGAGATAATCCGTTCACCCACACCACATTTCACAAAGACACGGCGGTTGGAACCAAAAATCTCCAATTTGGACTCCAGCTCGTGTTTCTTGGCCCATGCAAGTCTCTTCTTCTTGTTGGTGTCCTTTAGTACGGGTTTCTTTGCAGCAATTCGACCATGAAGCCCTGATTGAAACAGTCTCCTCTGAACATTTGATTTTGAAATGTGTCTGTTATTTGAACTCTGTGAAGCATTTATTTGGTCTGCAATTTCTGAGGCTGGTAACTCTAATAAACGTATCTGCAGCAGAGGTAACTGTGGGTCTTCCATTCCTGTGGCGGTCCTCATGAGAGCCAGTTTCATCATAGTGCTTGATAGTTTTTGCAACTGCACTTGAAGAAACTTTCAAAGTTCTTGAAATGTTCTGTTTTGACTCACCTACCTTGTCACAACACAGCTGATTGGCTCAAACAGATTAAGAAAGAAAGAAATTCCACAAATTAACTTTTAAGAAGGCACACCTGTTAATTGAAATGCATTCCAAGTGACTATCATGAAGAGAATGCCAAGAGTGTGCTAAGCTGTCATGAAGGTAAAGGGTGGCTATTGGAAGAATCTCAAATATAAAATATATTTTGATTTATTTAACACTTTTTTGGTTACTACATGATTCCATATGTGTTATTTCATAGTTTTGATGTCATCACTATTAGAAAATAGTAAAAATAAAGAAAAGTCCTTGAATGAGTAGGTGTTCTAAAATGTCTTTATCGGTAGTGAAGTACTCTATCTTTGACCAGAGCCCGATGGGTTTCCCTATGGGACCTGGTCAAAACTTGTGCACTATATAGGACAAAGAGTGCCATTTAAGACCCACACATTGAAAACTCTTGAGCCTATACACTACCACCCCAGCAAACAGCTCTGTGTTGTTCAACTCCTAATGAACAATCAGCAGGTCATGTTATGTATGAGATTAATTTACTCCAAGCAGCAACACACAGTGATGTTATTACAAGGAAATCAATGTCTCCCTGCTTGTGATTTGCAGATGGACCGGAGGACAGAGTGTGTCTCCCAAATGACACCATTCCCTATATAGTGCACTACTTTTGACCAAGATCCATAGGGACACATGGTGTATGCTATGCAACTTTGGCTAAACTCTGCTGCTCTGCTCCTCTCACAATACAACTGCTGACCTTGCTGTCGTAAGAGAGCCAGCCAGGAAGCCACATGCAGCCAAATGGTGGTGGCTGGGGTTGTTTATCAAACCTTTATCATGCTGCTCACACACACGCGCACACAAATGTAGACACATGCACACACAGAAAAATGTACTTTCACACACACACGCACCAGACAGGGACACCAGTGTCAGACAGACAGAGAGGGAGCGTGTCGTATCCTCTCTCTCCCAGCCACCGCCTGATAAACCTTTCATGACAAGTCTCAAATAGCACCCTATTCCCTACACAGTTAACTACCTTTGACCAGGGCCCCAAAATAGTGCACTATGTAGGGAATAGGGTGCCATTTGGGACAGAGCCTGTCTCTCGGCTGGGGGCAGCAGGAGGAGAAATGGGTTGGGTTTCATTTAGGAGAAAAGCTGTTATAACATGTTCAGACGATCTTCAATTGCTTGGACAAAAATAAATGATGAAAATGTATATTTAGTCATAACTGACCATAAAACAATTTGAGGTTAATGGCTAATTTAGCTGACTAAACTCCACTCCATGGTAAAGGTATTACTAATGAACTCCACCAACAGAGTGGAGCAGAGACCAGGCTTTGTTGAATTCAGCTCTGACTACATAAATTGGCCCAAGGTCAATACTTTCATACTTTTTCAATAAACTTTAGTCAAATACAACCCCCGACTGTTCGCTCATTGCTGTTGCTCTAAGATGGCAACTCAGCGGAAATGCGCATGTGCCAATTGAATCTCAACAAGGAAACAGTCGGTGGTTGTATTTGATTAACATTTATTGAAAAAGTATGGATTTCAGCAAACAAAGATAGGCACGCAAATACGAAGGACAAACATAGGCACAAGTTAAGTGTTTCCTCATTTACATTTTTGGAGGTATTGACCTTGGGGCGAATTGATGCAGTCAGAGCTGAATTCCACAAAGTCTTCCCACTTGGCATACTACATCATTTCAACATGGATAATTGGGTAATATTTGGCTGAGACATTGATCAATGAGATTACAAGCTATATCCACCCACTCAAAGGGATAGCCAAAAGTTAGTTGAATTTCCAATGTGTCACTTTGCTTTCAAACTGTGACGTGGTGAGGTGCAAAGAAGAGAACAGACGAGAAAACTGCGGTTAAGGATAAACATAAACATTTACTGAGAAATGGTAATGAAAAGATCACAGTAACACTGGGAAAACAACAACAAACAGCCTATTTTAACAGGGAAATCATAATGAGTAAATGGGACACACCTGAATGTCGTTAATGTCTCTGGGACGGTCTCTACCGCCCTCTGGTGACAGGTGGAACCATGACAGTACCCCCCCTTCTAGGAGCGGCTCTAGCTGCGGAGCCAGGGTGACCACCAAGTAGTTGGTTGAAGTCCTGAACGAGTCCCGGATCCAGGATGTCCTGGGCAGGCATCCACGCCCGCTCCTCGGGGCCATAGCCCTCCCAGTCTACCAGGTACTGCAGGGTGCCTCCGTTTGCCCATTCGACTGTGGGTGGAACCCCGAGTAGAGACTCAACAACAGGGAGCATAAGGCTTTCCAATACCGTGCAACGAACTGGGGCCCACGATCCGAGACAATGTCCTGGGGAAGTCCATGTAGTCGAAAGACATGGGGAATCATGAGATCAGCGGTCTCCTTCGCTGAGGGCAACTTGTGTAAGGCAATGTCATGGGCTGCCTTGGAGAACCGATCAATGACCACCAGGATAGTGGTAAGCCCTTGGGATGGAGGCAACCCTGTGATAAATAGTCTACGGACAGGTGGGACCAGGGCCGGCTGGGGATGGGCAGAGGTTGGAGCAACCCAGCCGGTCGCTGTCGTGAAGACTTGCTTGGGCACAGGTGGAACAGGCTGCAACAAAGGATCTCACATCCTCAATCATGTTAGGCCACCAGAATTTCCACATCAGGAACTCCAGTGTCCGATTAACCCCTGGATGCCCAGTTAATTTAGAGGAATGTCCCAATTGTAGTACTCAAGAACGGGCTGATCGCAGAACATAAAGTATGTTAGTGGGACCGCTGCCGGGCTCAGGTTCTCGGGTCTGGGCTTGTCGTACTGTGGTCTCTATACTCCATTACACGGGAGCCACAATCCTGGAGCTGGGGATGATGGGTTCAGAGTCCCTCTCCCGTGTTGGCGGGACAGGGCATCTGCTTTCTGATTCTTGTTACCCTGGCGATAGGCTAAAGTGAAGTTGAACCTGCTAAAACAGAGCCCACCTAGCCTGGCGAGCGTTCAACCTCCTGTCTTCTTGAATGGAGACCAAGTTCTAATGGTCCGTCCAGATCACGAAAGGATGAAGTGCCCCCTCCAACTAGTGTCTCCACCCCTCAAGGGCCCACTTGACTGCCAAGAGCTCCAATTTGCCTACATTTTAGTTGCGTTCCTGCTGGCAAGAACCACTTGGAAATCCTCGGGGGTTCAGCCAAAACGGGTCTGGGACTTGCGGGTTAGGGCAGAGGCGATGCCACCACACAAAAGTTCTGTATAAAACGCCTGTAAAAATTGGCAAACCCGAGGAACCGCTGGACTTGTTTGAGTGAGGCGGGACGGGGCCAGTCAGTGACCACCCTAACTTTAACAGGGTCCATTTGGATGTCGGCGGTAGATATAATGTGACCCAGGAAAGACACTGGAGATACATGGAACTCACACTTCTCAATCTTGACATATAGTTGACTCTGCAGGAGGCATATCAGGACTTGGCGGATGTGCAGGATGTGTTCGGAAGGATCTTGGAGAAGATCAGGATGTCGTCGAGGTACACAAAGATGAACCGATTCAACATATCCATAAGAGTGTCATTGACCAATGCTTGGAAGACTGCCGGTGAGTTCACAAATCCGAATGGCATGACTAAATACTCAGAGTGGCCACTCCGGGTGTTAAAGGCAGTCTTCCATTCATCTCCCTCCCTAAGTATCACCAGATTGGTCCAGTTTGGTTAAGAATTGTTCCCCCGACATCATGGGTAGGGGGTAACGGTTCTTAACCGTGATCCTGTTCAGCCCTTGGTAGTCGATGCAGGGACGCAGACCTCCATCCTTCTTTCCCACGAAAAAGAAACCTGAACCAGCTGAGGATATTGAGGAGCAAATGCAAAAAAAATCAAAAAAAATGTTTTCACTTTGACATTATGTGGTATTGTGTGTAGATTGATGATTTTAATTTTTTAAATCCATTTTAGAACAAGGCTGTAACGTTACAAAATGTGGAAAAAGTCAAGGGGTCTGAATACTTTCCGAATGCACCGTGTGTATGCTATCTTGAACATGCACGCTTTAAATGATTTCATAAGAAGAAACTTTAACTTTTTTCTAAATATCATTCAATTTGAAATCAACCAGAGCTTGAAACCCTAGGCCTATTGTATTGTCTATTTTTTGTTAAATTCTGTGTTGAATTGAAACAATAGCTGTGGATGGGAGACCAAAAGGTAGCCGTAGATAGATAAATTCTCCAAAGGAGAACACTACGTTGACACATTACATTTAAACAACGTTGGTTTTCCCAGTTTGTGCCCAGTGAGTGGTCTCTGTTCCACTCCATTGGTGGAGTTTATCAGAAACTTCCTTCACCATGGAGTGGAGTTTAGTCAGCTATGGCTACTTTAAACATTCAAAGAAATGTGACCTAAAATCTGTTGTAATGATCTCTATCTGCCTGACAGAAGAGTGAACTTTTGACATTTACTTTCCTCTTTATGTTAACACATTTTACTGCCAATCTCTGAAAGGGATTGCCTAGTGTATAGAAAGTGAGTCCAATATGAAACATTACACAGTCCCTTTAAGTACACTTATATAGTATAAAACTCCTCCAGCCCTTCTGGTTCAGGTCCTCAGGGAGGATGTAGGGCTTGAAACAGTATCTGGACAATAGATAGAACTCAGACCTCCATTGCCCCTTCCCTTCCCACTTGTAAAAACATGTAAAAACACATATCATGTAAAAACATGAATGGCTCATTCATGATACAGGTATGAGTCTGAGGAAGCCACAGCAGCAGCAACCCAGTCAGAGGCGTAAATCATCACTATGTACATCCTAAATGGTACCATATTTCCTATATACAGGTATAGGATCTTAATTGGGCCTCTCTGCCTCAGTTTGCTCCTCAATTCATGCACCTTGGTTAGAAAGCGAGGTAGCAGCAGTGATCCATTCTCTCCTTTGACCGCACTGTTGCAGCATAACTTTCCTGCAATTCAGGGAATGTAAAACTTGTAGTGTATTTGAGGTTAAAACGCTTTGTTTGACATTTTTTGGGGGGACCTTCAGTGTAACGTGGCTCATTTAGCGAACATCGCTAGAATATGTTGATTATTAAAGACACATAGGGAATTGTTTCAAATAAAACATATTATTAATAGTTGGGCATTTGAAAAGAACACACACCTCGACTAATATGTAACCTATTTAAATATTTTACAGGTCTGTGATCAATGACAAAACGAATGGGAAACAAAACAAATCGTTATGGCCGGTGAGAGAGCGCAACATTCTCTCCCTGTCCACTGCAGATGAAGGCAACACAAACCAACCAGACTGCGAGACAGACACCCCTGCACAATGTTTCCGTGACGTGCCCAATTCGAGTCTGGGTGACGTATCTCCGTTAGTGATGTGACGTTGCGGGGCTCTAGATGTAGTGGTTTCTAGCTGCATCTTGTTGACGCTCGGTATTACAGATGAGAACCGAGAGAAGAGGAGCCGAAACGACCTCACTCAGTCTTTTTAATCGGGTTTCGGTACGTCCTTATTTGCTTCTATGTACAAGATGAAATGGGTAATGTGATGTATCGGGTGTTGGATTATTTTGACGGTTTACCGAAATGGTGGCAAGCTTTAATGGTTTAACAAGCGTTCGCTAATTGTTAACTAGCCTAGGCTAGTTTGCTATGGCTTCATACAGCGCAGGGTGTGTAACAGTAGTGGCTATGCTAACCTAACCTGGCTAATCCGTTTCCCCAGCTCGGGTATAACGTAGTACATTTTTGTAGCTAAAGCAATGCTATTTCGAGCTAATTCGAGCCTCAGATGTGTTGCCATAATCATTGTAACGTTATTGGCTTCCTTACATTTGATACTCAATATATTCGCTATTTTATGTTTTATTTCCTCCAAGACAAGTATTTTTCGAGGTTCGAGGTGTGAAATACACCACACAGCCGTATATGCCAGCTAATTCTCATGTCGGCTCAATTTGCTGCTACAAGCCGGGTATTTGGTTCTACGTTTAGCTAATGTTAGCTGGAAATTGCAGGTAGCTAACTAGGTCGATAGACCGTCCAGCCGCAGACGGTAGTTGAGCCAGTGAACGTCATTATCAGTGCTGTCTGCATACCGGTGCCACCGTGGCGAGCCAGAGGAATGGAACAGAGCGCAGGCTGTGCGCGGTGTCCTTGCTAGCTACGAAGAAGGGGGTGACACTGCTCGAGATGGAGGGAAAACGACAGCAATGGAATCTCAGCGATATTTTCTGGAGAAATAGTTAGATTTGTTCGAATATTAATATTGTCTAAAAACCTTTCTTAGCCGGAACTCTATTATTTTGTTGCGTGGGGACAATGTCAGTTTTGGTTGTAAATCCACGCAGGAATCACGGGTGGTGAAGCTTGCATCGCCGCATACCTCCTTGCATTGATAGTCATTTAATTATTACTGCGACCAAAGCCTGCTCTGTGGTCCGACTTTTTGTACCCGGATAGCGCTAGCTTTGGTGGAAAGATCTGGCGGCGGTGTACTTACTGTAATTACTGCATGGAGGTCAGTGCTGGTTCTGGTATAATCTAGCTAACGCGTTAGTGTTGTCGCTGTAGTCCGCACACAGCTACATTAGAACTGCCTAAACGCATGTATAGTCTCTCTTCAGTTGTTTTATATATATATATATATATATATATATATACACACACACATTTAACCCCATTTTGTATTTGGCAGCCGATTTTAAATGGATGATATTGCAGTGTAAAATACATTGGTCACCCACAAGCAAATACGATTGTAGCTTTATTGGAGGGTGGTTGTTTACACCGCCCAATGTTGAGGGTTCCCAGTGAAATGTTGTAGCCACATATGTACATTTTCCTAAAATTGGATCACAGTACAATTTCCTGTTAATAAAACCGTCGTTTATAGATGTAGCTAGGTATGAACAGTTTTTTTTATTATTTGAATTGATGCAGTGTAAATGGAGCTAGATTCCAGGGCATAGGGAAGATTCCTCTTCAACATCCATTCCATGTCACGCTGTGCATTTCGATAACAATTGAACCGGTTGAATGAGAGCCTTTATACTCCTTTATCAATTGTTTTCACATAGTTGATGGGGTCAGCGTGGGGTTACCAGCAGAGCAGACGTTGGCTTGAGGACAGCAAGCAGGACAACTGGTGGGGTTGGGGTGGCTAGCTATTTGGTCAATTTACAGCCATTTGGGCAAATTGTTAATTTGATTACCTAGGCTACACCAAGTGTGAACTTTTTTGTCACAGTTTCTAGTGATTGAAAGAGGCCAGAGAGAATTGCTAGAAACTAGTTGTTGGTTGCCTGGCCACCTGGTTGGTTTTACTTGACAAAACTAGCACTTTCTGTTGGCAATGAAATGGTGTGGTGGGTGAAAACTTGTCATTGCCCCATGGGGTTCAATGACAAGGGCTGAATGGGCAGATGTTTGGGTGGTGAGGTATGGTAAATAGCCATTTGGCCCCCAACAGGTCTATTGAGCCACTCAACCCCCAACCAGGATAGCCTCCATAAAACATGTAAACACCTTCAACGTTATTTTATGCTCAGAGAAAAACGCATCTGATGGGATAGTCTTCTACTTAGACAAATCCTTTCAGTTGACATGAAAAATGCTACATG
Source organism: Oncorhynchus mykiss (assembly GCF_057628025.1). Taxonomy (NCBI): domain Eukaryota; kingdom Metazoa; phylum Chordata; class Actinopteri; order Salmoniformes; family Salmonidae; genus Oncorhynchus; species Oncorhynchus mykiss. The sequence goes on from NC_143049.1 coordinate 2,018,101, forward strand.
CAGGCTTAACATAGTTTGAGTTTTACTAGGGAGAAAAATTCAAATGTTCTCCCTTCGGTTTGTGTTAACGCCTGAACCATTCCACTCCCCCACTACCCCACCTCTCGTCCCCTACAGGAAGCAGACATACAGACAACAATCTGAACAGAAACACAGCAGTCTCCACCATGTACCTTTCTGAACACCAGAAGATCTGGAACATTTGAAACGAGAATAAAACAAACTAACAAAACCCACATTACCTCAAAGGGTTCTATAAATCCAAGTGAAGGTGGTATTGGAACAAAACGGACCTCTATCAACGCCGACATGGCCAGTACTCAGACAAGTCTGAAAACCTCATTCAAAGATCTGACCTCGTTCAAGGGCAACATGAAGCGGCTGTACCGAGAGAGGCTAGAGGACGCGCCCATCAAGAAGAGGCTGATGGCTGAGATGAACCTGAAGCGACGCAGCCTAGACACCCTGCCCCAGACCCCCAAGGTGAAGAGGGAGTCTGGGGAGGAGCACACCCAGCACCGGGAGGCAGATAGAGGCATGGATAGATCCATAGAGATGGACAGTAGAGGGGAGCTCCAGGTATGTGGAGCCAAGGCTCTGGATCTCAGTCCTGGGCTGAAACACACACTGGCTGCCTTCACCCTCAGCAGCCAAAGCTCTCTGGGGGGCCCAGCAGCCTTCTCAGCCCGCTCCGGCCACGAAGCCTCCCCCGAGGTCAGCCCTGATTCCTGCCCCAGCATGGCCCCTCTACCCTCCCCACCAGTCCTAGGAGGTGGACCCCTCTTGGTGCCCAGCGACAGCTCCACAGAGTTAAGCCACTCCCTTCTAGAGGGTGAATCCATCTCCTGCTTTGCTGTCGGTGGGGAGAAACGCCTCTGCCTCCCCCAGGTGCTCAACTCGGTGCTCCGTGACTTCTCCTTGCAGCAGATCAATGCGGTGTGCGACGAGCTCTACGTGTACTGCTCGCGCTGCGACGGTGAACAGCTCCACATCCTCAAGGTGCTGGGTATTTTACCCTTCAATGCCCCGTCTTGCGGCCTCATCACCCTTACCGACGCCCAGCGCCTCTGCAACTCCTTGCTCCGCCCGGGGGCTGCCCTGCCCTCTGACCCCAGCACCAAGCGACCCGGCCAGGGGCTCCTAAAGGAGACCGAGTCTAGCTTCCAGGTGGAGCACCAGTGTCTAGGGAAATGCCAGGGTCTGTTTGTACCCCAGTTCTACACACAGCCTGAGGCGCCCTGTGTTCAGTGCGTGGAGTGCCAGCTGCTTTTCTCACCGCAGAAGTTTGTGATGCACTCACACAAGTCCCCGGACAAGAGGACCTGTCACTGGGGCTTTGACTCTGCCAAGTGGCCGTGCTACCTGCAGCTGGGAAGAAAGTATATGGGAATGCCTGAGGAGCCGCAGCTCAAACTGCTGCTAGAGGACATGAAGGACAAGTTCCACTACAGCAGGACCACTGACAAAGTAAGCACTGATTATCTTATTGTGTGTGTCAGACTTCTTTCAATTTTATCAGTTCGTTTGGTTGCACTGTCGATATAACTACCAATAAATGGTATCTATTGAATCTCTAGAAGCCAGCCCCCAACTATGGGTTTCATTAGGTAGGTGTGTGTGTGTGTGTGTGTGTGTGTAAGACAGGGGACAGGTGTTACCCCTCCTGCTGGCTGTAGTGTAGTAGATCCAAGCATTTCGCTGCACCTGCGATAACATATGCAAATTTGTGTGCGTGATCAATTAACTGATTTTGAGGAGGGGCGGACAGGATGACCACTGACCAGCTGGTCTCTCTCTCGGTTGGTGTGTGTGTGTGTGTGTGTCACGGGGAAGGGCATCATTTGTCTTCCAGGTCAGCTGGAGGTCACTAGAACCATCACTAGACAATAGGCCACAACACTAACTGAACTAGTGGACTCTCTCACAGACCTCTGGGCTTGAATGGATGGGCTGACAATTTACATCCATTGCATCCACCCCGCTTCACCCTTCCATATTTAAATAGTTAGTTAATTGATACTTTTAGGGATCGTTTAAAAAAAAAATATATATATATATATATATATATATATATACATACAGTGGGGCAAAAAAGTATTTAGACAGCCACCAATTGTGCAAGTTCTCCCACTTAAAAAGATGAGAGGCCTGTAATTTTCATCATCATACACTTCAACTATGACAGACAAAATAAGATTTTTTTTTCGAAAATCACATTGTATGATTTTTACTGAATTTATTTGCAAATTATGGTGGAAAATAAGTATTTGGTCAATTACCTGAATATGACTGCACGTCACATAATAATTTAACGCGTTCATACATGTTTTACATAGTGTAATCAATGTGTAATAACTATCACTCGTATTTCATATGTTACAGGGATTCATCGATACATATGTTATGACGCTGGTAAAGTTGTCTCGCGCATCTACAGTGCTGGTCATTTTAAAAAAGCTAGCTTGCTAATGGATGCAAACAATGTTCTTCCCCAAAAACATAGCAAAACGACAATCTGTTTCAGTAGCTATAGTTAGCTAGCTAACTATTTAGCTAGGTGTCATCATCTAAAATAACCCTAATTTATAAGACATTTGATTAATGGTGGTCAGACCCATCTTTGTGAAGCTAGTCACAATAAGGATTTGCTGCAATAGTGGACATTACGGTTAGCCTTCAAAATAAAAGTATGGCATAAATATATTTATTTTGACCGCGACCCACAAATTCCACTATTGTGCCTAATCCTTATTTTGGCTAGCTTCATAACAGATAACCCGGTCGGGTCGAGCCTCACTAGCCAGATGAAGCTAGCTGGCTGCTAATAACGTTGGCTTTGGGAAACAGGGTTAAGTAGCTGGTTAGCTATTTATTTTCATGAACTGAAGTTCAATTTCAATAGGTAAACAACAAGTGGCAACCTAGCTAATACTTACTCACAAGGATTCCTAAATCATTGCTAAGAATAATGAAAATGACTTCAGTTTCTAATGGTCATTGTTTTCAGGCTGGTTGTATTGGTGCTAGCTAGGTACCAAGCTAAAGCTATCTACCCCAGAAGTTGCGGTCAAACAAATGATGCTTTATTACCAACGAGGTATTGTAAACTCATCGTTCTCGGCCGGTGTTTGCTTGTTTGCAGACTTTTTTTGTACAGCATTGACAGTGCTACTGTATCTTTTTTGATATGCAAAGACCCAAACTGCGTTCCATAGTATGTATGTATGTATGTCATGAAGCTAATAGCAGCGACGCTATTACTGTGTACCTCCGGTAGGGCAACATCTGAAAAATAGCGCACTTAGTAATGTGTACTGGTACTCGTTCAGTCGGCGAAAGCAAACATCACCCACGACAGAGAACAGTTGATTGTCAAGGGGATGAATTCCATTATCTCGGCTTTAATGGATTTCGCCTTTGAGTTGTCTTGCTGAAATGTTCTTACTTTTTCAAATGACTGCTCGATTTGTTGACTGCTCGATCCACACAGCAAACATTGTGGGCTAGGTTAGGAATGCTGTGTTGCTCGTGTAGCGCACAATTTTACGTGGTGTCATTGCACGGTAGCTTTAACATCGGCGTTACACTAGACATCTGGCCGATACCGATGTTGGCATTTTTAGCTAACATCAGCCGATTCCCATATGTTCACCGATATATCGGTGAACTGTCATAAATTTGAAAAATATCTTGATATGAAATTTAGGACATATTCACCAGCACTACCCTAAACTAAGAAGCATTCTTAGGCAGTAATGGTCTAATTTTCATATCATGATATTTTTCAAATTTATGAAAGTGTTTTATTTTTTTGAATAACACAATTCTAAATATGAGTTGTTCAGTACCCTAGAGTGGCAACACCTATATAAGTGATTTCAATATGGCTTGCTCCATTCTGATTGTTTTATACTGTTCAATCTAACCTCAACCCCCTAAAAAATTCAGCATTTTTCATACATTTCTGCATTTTCTGCCCTTTTTTAAATATTTTCCACACTGTGCCACGTTGGGCTCCATAATGGATATGGGCAAACAATCTAGGCCTAGTTTATTGGTGAACTGTTGGAATCATGGACATACAAGGATTCTTGTAATTCATTAGTTGGAATATAGCGGACAGCACTTTGAATACATTTTTGTATGACATGACACGACAAATGAATAAGCCAGGAAGGAATTATTGTGACAGGGTATTGTTGGTCAGTGTTTCCCAGGGGATCCTATACGATGTTACATATTTTCTCATGTAACTAGCTAGCTCTCTGGCTAACATATTAATGCTAAGCCTATTCCTTTCTGATTTAAAAGATACTGTTGTCCAAACCACATGCTGATCTAGGCCTACACCAGTACTGGTATCTGGCTCTATTAGTTAGGTACGTTTGCTCTGACTATGAATACATTTAGCTAGTGGTTAGCATTAGCGGATAACATATAATTTATTTTAGTCGTGCTAAGAAAAGACAAACTAGCTGTTTGCAGACAAACAAACTAATAGTGTAATTATGTAACGCTTGAAAGCAGCATCCATGTCACCAACATTTTGACCATACAGACTGCAGAGTGAACGGCAAGTGAAGTGAAGTGTTCGTGACGTCGTGGTCAAGCAACAACATGCTCTCCTTGAGTGACGGGGCAGGGCTTTGTGTGGGAACCGGCATGCTATATCCGGGATCCTTGGTCTCTACCGTAACCTTAAACCATAACCCTTACCATACCTTAACCCTTTTAAATGTAAACTTCAATGGGGGGGGACGTCCCAAGGGTCCCAGATAGCAAGGACCAAAGCGGCATACAGGAGGACAGGGAGAGCGATGGCTTGCATGTAGCAAACGGAGTAAACTATAAAAACGGACATTACACTCGCCGGAGTTGTGTATCACATTTAACAAACCAAACATTGAAATACTGTTATATGGTAAATTAAAAAACCCAAATCTGTTTATGCATCAATACCAGTAGTGGTGTAACGGTACACTTATTGTTGAACCATTCGGTACTGGGACCTCGGTTCGGTTCGCACTGTGAACCCGAATGAATACATCAAATGACCCCGCAGTGGGAGATGAGAAGTACCGTACTACAAACAAGCCGCCTTTATGACAGTCACACAAGTGACTAGTAACTACAGTAACTGTTGGCATTTAATTTACCCCTGTAACCGAGCTGTGATTCCAAACTGCAATACATACTGAACTGTGGGTTTGGTGAACCTTTTAGATCCCTAAATACCGGTGTGTGTGTGTGTGTATATAGAAATAATACGGTATACCGCCCAACCCTAGTTTAGGGCCCTATAACATTTTTATTTTTTTTGACTGATTACAGTTTCACCTGTTTTTTGCTCTCAAAACCACTAATTGTTTATGTAAAACAACTCAATTTTATGTTTTTAGTTCACAACAATACTTAAAACACATCAGGAGACTTGAGGTCTGGAAAAAAAATTAAGGAATGTGTAGTTACCATTTACCATGCAGGAGACCGTTGTTTGGTTAGCAATTTTTCTGTAGCGCTCATGTGATTGTAGAGTTTGCAAAACAAATTTACACTGGATTTATGCAAATAATCATCATTCTGCCATGTAGACATAGGCTACTTTGTAGTTAACATTTCATTTAGGTGGTTTTTGGGAAAGCTGTTCCATCTCTACCAGAAGGTTATGATTAGCATCATCACTGGCAGCTACACAAAGTGGGCATTTGTGTTCCATTTCAGAAAATACGAATCACTGGTTCATTTTGTTCATGTCTTATGATTATCTTGGGCAAATTATCTTGGGTTGGCAAGTAGCCTAGTGGTTAGAGCGTTGGGCCAGTAACCGAAACGTTGCTAGATTGAGTCCCCGAGCTGACAAGGTAAAAATCTGTTTTTCTGACCCTGAACAAGGCAGTTAACCCACTGTTCCTAGGCCGTCATTGTAAATAAGAATTTGTTCTTCACTGACTTGTCTAGTTAAATTAAGGTTAAATATATTTTTTTTTAAATGGTTTTTTTTATAAGTTCATTGCATTTAAGTTTTTCATATAGTTCAATAAAAAAAAAGTCTATTGTTGAATTATGTTTTAATGTCTTCGCAACGGGGACTAGGCTTAAGATGTTTCCGGGAAACCATCCTTTGATCTTTTTTTGTACCACTTAGCTGGAAGTGCACAGAAACAGGCAACCCAAGCCCTTGCATGGGGGAATGCCCATGTTGCATCACCACCACCACCAGTGCTTTCCACTAAAGACCAGAACCCAAGGGAGGCTTCTACAGAGCATAGGGGGTTTTGATGGTTTTTGTCTTTCCGTCATTCTTACAAAAAAGAAAGTGACAGTGGGAGAGAGAGAAGTGCACAGCCTGGGACCTATAGAAATGTCAGACACCCTGAAGAAGGCAGGGATGCTGAAACGTTGGTTATTTTACTCAATAAATTACTTGGAGTTTATACATATATATGGAGTGTGCGACTCTCTTTTGTTTTTATAGCTGAAAACACGAAAAGCTATAGATTTGGTTCCCTTCCATTGACTGGTTCACATCCATGTCTCATGTTTTCTTCTTGACCAAACCGGACTATTATGTGCATCCCAAATGGCACTCTATTCTCTATATAGTGCACTACTTTTAACCAGGACCCATAAGTCTGATCAAAAGTAGCGCACTATCTTTGGAATAAGGTGCCATTTGGGACGTAGGCTCAGTTTTGTATTGCTGAGATAAACACTGACTTTAATTGGTGTTTTCTAGGCCAAGTAATTTGTCTTCACTGTAGCCGCCTGGCACACATGGGTTAAATAAGAGACTATGGACTCGGAGCAGACAGGCTTTAGTTTCTCTCTGTGTGTGTGTGCGCAGACAGGTGTGAGAACACTACCTGCTGTACAGTCATTTGGCACTCCCTGTCCGCTGTGTTTTGTGTTTGGCAGAAAGAGAGAGAAAGAGCGTGAGGAGAGAGAGAAGCCCCAGCCTCCCCTCCCTGTGTGTTTGACGTGTGTGCGTGATTCTGCCGGAAATACTGTCTGGTGTCTAGTCTAGTGCCCAAACCACATTCCTACCCCCCCTTTTCTCTCTCCCTCTCCTCCCTCGCTCCTCGGCTTGTCTCACTTTCGTCTGAGAGAGTCAGACAGATCGACCTGGGGCCACTCAGTCACGCAGACACGTCTCCACCACAGAGCAGACTAATCACACACCTTATGGTGTGTCATGTAGCCTACCACTGACTGGTTAGGTAAGCCTGTCACATGCTATCCAGTCAGCGGTTCGTGCATATATTATGAGATTTTGTGATGTTTTTGTTAGTTTAGGTGTTTGGCTGTGTTTTTTTTTTTGTGGCTGTTCGCTACGGCCTGGACGATACCAGTATCGCGAGACTCATGGCAAGGAAACAAAATACAAAGCAGATTTAACTTCTTGAATGAATCATAAATAATGAGTGAGGAAGTTTGAGGCATAAATATCATACCCCTCCCAAAAAATGCTAACCTACCCTGTTGTTGTAATGGTGAGGTTAGCATGTCTTGGTATGGCATTTGAGCGTCTGTGACTTTCTCACTCATCATTGTTCACGATTCATTCAGGACTTACTGTATTCATGGTAACATCCATGTTAATGTAAACGTTTTTAGAAACATATTCTATTCTTATTTACAATAACAGTGACTCCAAAATGACACACTACATTATTTACCATTCATTTCTATTTACCATTCATTTCTATTGGGCACCAAATAATCAGAAACGCAACCAAAACAGCAAAGCATCCAACACATTTGTAGAGTCCCAAGCTAGATGTAGTCATTGTGTGCAAGGAATACGGGACCAAATACAAACTTTTTCCTTCTTTAATACGCATACACTAAGTGTACAAAACATTAGGAACACCTTCAGGTTATGGTTACCCTTTGGGTTAGGATTACCAATTATCAGTCGTTCTCTAGTAATGATAGTGTCAACCGAGATATTGGTGAGACGACAGACAGATGCTACAACAGATGACTATAACTGGCGGCTCTTTACAGTGTTTGTGTGTTTGGCGTCTAAAACAACGATGTAATGAGCCTGCGGGGATGACAAGCAGCTTGTACTTCCCTCTCGGACAGACGCACGCACACAGATTGATAGGGTGGCGTCATCTATGTTGGGAGGCGTTTTGTCTCTGTTCCCTGATTAGAGGAAAGCAGAAATTCCCAGTGTGTGACTCCTCCTTGGCCTGGTTGTGAAATACCTGCTAGACTGTCTGGAGGGACACAGTGTCCTGATATACACACATTCAGATTAGGAAAAACACTTTGTGACGTACTTGTTAGGATAGTGTGTGAGGCTGGGAACATTTACATGTCTGTCTGTGTGCCCGAGAGTTGTCCAGAAGTGCCAGCCATGTTGGCCTATACCAATCCACCCCTGTAGTTCTAGCCCTGGCACCATGTCAGCTGTGGTAGACAGACAACACTCCCTGTGCGTGTCTGTGTCGGCAGGTCCTAGACGACGAAGACTGCTGTTCAGACAGCAGACAGCTGCTTCTCTATGCTTCCTCTATTGGCTATTTACACACCAGTGACTTCATTACCACAGACCAGACCTGCATTCTCTCTCTCGCGCTCGCTCTTGCTCTCTAATCAATTGGCTTTATTGGCATGGAAAGTGTTACCACATACAATGCCAAAGCAAATATACACGCATATCAAATCAATGAGGATGGAGATTGATAATAGGAAAAATGATAATACTCAGTAGCAATTAACAGGACAATGCAATAAGAAATGAATGAGGACAATAATGAAATGGTGAGAAAAACACAGGTAGAAATGTTATTACTGTGGTTTGTCATTCTGCTGGTTGTCACTACCCGTGTGTCAGGATTCAGGGAGCTACATCATTTGCAACTAATATGGCAAAAAGGTTTTTTTCAGATTTTGTTTAAAAATCTTTGGATTTGTTTTCAATTTTGGGGAAGAAAAAAGATTGCCACTAAGTCTGTGTAGTTCTCGCAGCTCTCTCTCTCGACCTCTGAGGGCAGAGTGGGCACAACCTGTCCTCTCTGTGTAGCCAGATCTGCTGTGATGGCCTGTTTCTATTGAGTCTGTGCTGTTTTTCTCAATTTTCTATTGTGTACCAAATAGCATGGAGGTTCGACCATTTTTTTTGTGTGTCTTTCCAATAGGTGATATATTTTGCTTTGTGATAATTTGGTTGGGCCCGATTTTCTGAGTGCTGTCCTGAGGCTTTATTGGGTTGGTAGTGGTTAGTGAACTTAGCTTCAGGGCCAGCTGGCTGAGGGGACTCTTCTCTATGGCACCTCATGACATTTGAGAGCTTTTGAATTATAGGAGTGGGGGTCACTTGTCTGTCTCTTCCAAATCATTCTAGACTAGAGCATTCTACCCTCTGCAGATTTCTTGAACAGAACAGACTTTCCCACTTCGTGTCTGGAGCCCTGCCCCACCACATTTTTTCCATTTTAAACAGTCAACATCCCCGAGGGCCCAATTAGAAGACCGTAGCAAAATAAGCATTGAAACTAGACGATAAGTTGATGCTTACATAACTCAGCAGACCACTCTCTTGTTTCTGACTCTCTCTTTGGCTCTACGCACGGCTCAGGCATGCAAAACCCTCATGCAGTATGTTATAAAGCCGCTTGACCCCCTCGTCTCCCACTATATTCCCAGTGTTTGCACGGTCATGGAACGCATGGAAAAGTGATGGAATTTTAAAATGGTGTTTTCCAAGCCTGGAAAAGTTTTGGAAAATGATCAAATCTGAAAAGTAATGGAAATTCATTTAATATCAGTTATTTAGGCAAAGTTTTTAAATATTTTAGCAATCAAATAAAAATCAACATATCAGCCAGGATCTGAATGACACATTAGCCCGTCTGGTTGTGCGCATCACCAGCATGTGTTTGTGAGATGTGTAGGCTGTTCTTCAAGGAGAGAGAGACAGTTGGACAAGAGTGTGCAAAGCTGTCATCAAGGCAGAGGGTGGCTACTTCAAAGAATATAAAATATATTTTTAATAGTTTAACACTTTTTTTTTTTTTGTTGGTTACTATGTGATTCCATGTGTGTTATTTCATAGTTTTGATAGTCTTCACTATTATTCTACAATGTAGACAATAGTAAAGTAAAGAAACCCTTGACTGAGTAGGTGTGTCCAAACCTTGACTGGCACTGTACATCAAGGTTGGTCAAACCGTCCTTCAGGAGAGCTAATGGGCGTGCAAGCTTTTATTACAGTTCCCCTCTAACAAACCACATTTTCGAAATGAGCTGCTCAACGGGACCTTCGTAAACTGTCTCTGATGTGTTTTGGTTTGAGCAGGGCTTGATCAAAAGCCTGCACACCCAGTAGGTCTCCAGCCTTAGGTTTGACCACGTGTGTGTGTGTTATACAGTTGACTAACAACAACGACAGGAAATGGTACATGGCATCAGAGAGCAGCCTCCCAGTGTTGTTACCACAATACGCTTACTTTTTTTGTAAATACATAGAGACGCTGCCAATTGTTGATCATGGAAATTTGGTTAAAAGTCATGGAGAAGTCACGGAAAAGTCATGAAATTCCATCTGTCAACATGTGTATGAACCCTGCTCTCCCTCTCCCTCTTCTTTCCTCCCCCTCCTCGCTCCTCTGCTCTCTTCTCCTTGTCCAGGGGGAGACTAACCTCACAAGACCTGGTCTGAACGAAATACTCAGCCTGTTACAACCCTCATGTTCAGCCAATCACACGCTAGAGCTGGACTCCTCCCTATGTCTCCCTCTCGCTCCCAGCCTCTTTCTCTCGCCCCCTCTCCCTGTGTGGATGTGTTAGTCTTTTTTCTTCTCTTTTTCCCCCCTGTTTTTATTTATTTTCCCTCTGCTGTAATAACAACCTGCTCGTGGTTGTAGATGTTTAATGAGAGTCACTACGTTATTTCTAAACAGCCACAGCTAAGGAAAGAATTATGTTTTTTGACTGTAACACCAGTGGTTACACTAGTGTATACACTAGGTGTGTAATGGTTCATCAAAACCATGGTTCAGTACGTATTGTGGTTTTTGGGTCACGTTCCGGTACAGCTGGGAAATGAAATGCTATTGACAATTTTCCGCAGTCACGATGTTTCTTGCGTTGTCTGTTGAGACCGGATTGTTATAATGTGCCTCAAGTTTCCACTCTGATGCTGTGTTTGTAGCCATGTGGGAGGTGGGAATTTACCAGTTGTGAAGTTGTAAGTACCAGTTGGATGCGTTCATGTGATTTTGAACTCATTGAGAAATGCCGATTGGCTAATGGCCAACAAACCATCAACCATAAACAAAAAGTACAGCTATCATGCTTGTAAACAAATTTTAGTGTTAAAAAAAAACACATTAATAGATTGCTTTTTATAAAAAATGTTTTGTTGCATTTAACTGCCGAAAATGCTGTTGGAGGCCATTTTCTTAGTAGGTGACGTCAGAGGTCACCATGTGGGAGAAGTGGGTGCTCAGGATGAAAGACAAGTTTCCCACTAGTAATTACCAGTTTGAGGGCCGTTAAAGTGGATTTTTCCCAGTTGTATGTGGTAAATTCCCACTTTCCACTTGGCTACGAACGCACCATGACACTGCTTCATTCAGTGCCAGATGGGTCCATGCAATCTGGTATCCTTGAAGTTGCCATTTAAAATGGTTAGGGAAGGGTTATGGTAAGGGTAGAGGTTAGGGTTCAGGGTAGGGGCGATCCAGGATTGCACTGACAATGCCAGATGTGCACTCGTGACTCTCATAAAGGTTGCGTGTCTGTAGCACGGTATGTCTCCCACTCTGGGGAAATGTGATGGGCTAACACAACAGAGTGCATTGGCCAATTTAATAAAAACTTTGGCTTGCTTATATAGAGTGGGTACTACCTGTTTGCTGAAACGGGTGCAAGAGGGAAGTTTGTAACGTGGCTCAAGCACTTTCACGAGGTGCTGAAACCCTCTATTCTCAACCACCGAAAACGGGCGCATATCCTCGGCTATAAACCAAAGACTGTAAAAATATAAACCGCCTACCTATCGCTCCTTTAATTTCTTTGGCCCGGTCAGAATCAGCTGCCAAGTGCTGCTTGAATGCAGAGGGGAGAACGTTGTTTTTTTTGCGTTTCCGTCTTTCTCTGGTATACTGAGGGGGATGTCAGCGTAAATGTGTCAACATATTGGAGGTATTGGCAGCTGCATAGGCTATTCTCATTGAGCGTGGCGACATGCTGTTAACATTTAATCCACAAATCTGTCCATCACCGTTTTAATCTACTGGGAAGCCAACATTTTCCCAAACTGTTGGTTTAAATGCTGATTTGAGGATCCTTCTGGTTTATCGACCCCACCACTCACAGTCGCACAGAACGAGTTCTCGGCTGCGCCTCACAAAAGGACAGTTTGAAATGTGCCAATTAAGATTATAGTTTTGAATAGGACGTGCGCATAGGCTCTAGTTTTAACGGAATAACCTGAAATGTGTTTTCAGCTCAGATTTACTTTGAGGCATTAGGCCTACAACGCAGCGTAGGCATAGCCTGTTACCTAGTGTTTTATTGCCTAGCCTAGTGTTTTTCTAATTTTGTACATTTTTTATTGTATTCGTTCAGGTTCACGGTCTGAATGGTACGGTAAGTGTACCGTTACACCCCTAGTACACACCCTTATGTTATACTAGGGAAATTGTGTTTCGATAGAGCTTGGTACACTGAGGTAAATCCTGTATGGAAATGCGCCGTAGAATTACTAGGGAAACTTAACTTGTCTCCATAGAGCTATGCTCCTGCCCTGTTGTTTCTGGCAGTGAGGGGCCCTGTCAGGGGGAGGGGGAAGGGGTTCTCTAACTGCAGCTTGCTTCATATGCACTCCAGCCCAGAGCCAACCAGCCAGTCAGGCAGCAGACTAAACACACACAAACACGCCTGTTCCCTTGTCTCACTACCTAAAGTTGACAGATAGACAGAGCTGGCTCCAACAACATAGAGGAAGGCGGGAGGATCGAGAGGAGAACATGGAGACGAGGTTGTTAGCATGGAACCAGGGTTGTGTCCCAAATGGCACCCTATTTTCTATATACAGCCTTATGAGCCTCGATCAAAAAGTAGTGCACTATATAGAGAATAGGGTGCCTTTTAGTGCTAGTAGTACATAAATACATTGACCAATGAGAAGATTAACTACCCAGTGTCTAGTCTCCCAGAGCAACCAGGGGGATGTGTGTATGTACACACACACACACACACACACACACACACAGGAACATATTAAAAATGCACATACTCTAGTCTCTGTACATCTCTTTTCTCCATCCTTCTCTCCTTCCACCATCTATCTCTCCATTATACATGATGCAAACGTGGGAAGAGGGAAAAGACCGTATTCCATTAAAGGAATCCTCTTCGCTCCCCTTTACTACTTCTATATCTGCAGCAGGTTCTGTAATGGCTGTCATTTCCATGGGGAAGCGATGACGTGCATCCTAAATAAATAATGCTTTTTATAGTGCACTACTTTTGACCAGTGCCCATTAGGGTCTGGTGAAAAGTAGAGCACTATGAAGGGAATAGGGTCAGGGTCTAAAATGAACACCCGCGACCTGCCAAATGTGGGTAGATTTTGGAATTGGCAGGTAATATGTATATTTCACCAGCCACGTTGGTGCGTGGTCAGGGCTCCACAGCGCAAGCATTTCATTCGTAGTCAAGTATGAGCACAAATTCTAGCGAAATGAAGGAAGCAGTAGCTGTTTTCAAAGTGTTTCTGTCATTTTGTTTCATCGCTGGTGGCTAATCACACAGAACTATTAATCCTATAATACAGTTGAAGTTGGAAGTTTACATACACTTAGGTTGGAGTCATTAAAACTTGTTTTTCAACCACTCCACAAATGTCTTGTTAACAAACTATAGTTTTGACAAGTCGGTTAGGACATCTACTTTGTGCATGACACAAGTAATTTTTCTAACAATTGTTTACAGACAGATTATTTCACTTATAATTCACTGTATCACAATTCCAGTGGGTCAGAAGTTTACATACACTAAGTTGACTGTGCCTTTAAACCGCTTGGAAGATTCCAGAAAATGATGTCATGGCTTTAGAAGCTTCTGATAGGCTAATTGACATAATTTGAGTCAATTGCAGGTGTACCTGTGGTTGTATTTCAAGGCCTGCCTTCAAACTCAGTGCCTCTTTGCTTGACATCATGGGGAAATCAGAAGATATCAGCCAAGACATCAGAAAAATAATTGGAGTTCTCCACAGGTCTGGTTCATCCTTGGTAGCAATTTCCAAATGCTTGAAGGTACCACATTCATCTGTACAAACAATCGTACTCAAGTATAAACACCATGCGTTCTGTCTCCTAGAGATGAACGTACTTTGGTGCGAAAAGTGCAAATCAATCCCAGAACAACAGCAAAGGACCTTGTGAAGATGCTGGAGGAAACAAAAAGTATCTATGTCCTAGATCGACATAACCTGAAAGGCCGCTCAGCAAGGACGAAGACATTGCTCCAAAACCGCCATAAAAAAGCCAGACTACAGTTTGCAACTGCACATGGGGACAAAGATTGTACTTTTTAGAGAAATGTCCTCTGGTCTGATGAAACAAAATAGAACGGTTTGGCCATAATGACCATTGTTGTGTTTGGAGGAAAAGGGGGGAGGCTTGCAAGCCGAAGAACATCATCCCAACCGTGAAGCACAGGGGTGGCAGCATCATGTTGTGGGGGTGCTTTGCTGCAGGAGGGACTGGTGCACTTCACAAAATAGATGGCATCATGAGAAAGGATAATTGTGGATATATTGAAGCAACATCTGAAGACATCAGTCAGGAAGTTAAAGCTTGGTCGCAAATGGGTCTTCCAAATGGACAATGACCCCAAGCATACTTCCAAAGTTGTGGCAAATGCTACCAAATACTAATTGAGTGTAAGTAAAATTCTGACCCACTGGGAATGTGATGAAAGAAATAAAACCTGAAATAAATCACTACTATTATTCTGACATTTCACATTCATAAAATAAAGTGGTGATCCTAACTGACCTAAGACAGGGAATTTTTACTAGGATTAAATATTAGGAATTACTGATTCCTGAAAAACTGAGTTAAAATGTATTTTGCTAATGTGTATATTAACTTCTGACTTGGCTGGGGAGCTGTGCGCACTGTGATTCGGCTGAAGATCCATTTTTAGAAGCGCTGTGCACAGGCATGAAAGTTAGTGTAATTTTCTCAAAAGTACTAAAGTGAAACTTTATCCTTGTGTCTTGGCTATATACATTGTTTTGTTTACAAGAAAGGTTGTCTTCCAATGTTTGAGTTTGCTTCAACTGCTAGCTAAGATGCATCGGCTACTGGTCAGATTCTCTACCTCATAGGCACACTGTCACAAGACTTGAGAGTTTGAGTGCCCTGCCCTCGTTGCCACGGTAACCTCCCACCCTTAAAGTGACAGCTGCATATTTTTTTGGGTCTGGTCAGTGATACTCTGGTTACAAAAAAAAGGAAATAAAATTTATCAATATACCACATCACTTCTTACTAGTAATACATTTATTGTTTAACAAACATTACAAAGCATGGTCATTCATGTAAAACAAAAAGTAATTATGACCAAATATTTTGTCTGGTAAATCTGTGGCTGTTTTTTTTGTTTCTTGTTGTCTACCTGCCACAGTGGCTGGTGGACCAAAAAGTTTGTTTTAGGCTCTGAATAGGGTGCTATGTGGGACGCACCCACCCATGGTTGTGTGTGATTAGGTATTCACACTGTCTGTGTGTGTAATGGTGTGTGTTAATGGTATGCGTGGTGGTAGCTGGTTGCTCTCATGTCGCATGTTTTAATGAAAGCAAGTTTGTCCTCATTTTGGTTGGTAGTTCCCATGTCAACATGGCTGCCAATGTGTTTGAATTTGAAGCTTGCTAGTTACAGTAGCAACAGTCTCGCATTACCTTACTACAAAGTCTCTCGTTCATCACTATGGCTTATTGGAAAAAAACCCGAGGAAGCCTGGAAGCAGAGGCGATAGAGGCTGAGGATCTTCTGCGAGCTAGCTGCACTTACACCGTGTCCTCTCTTGTCATTAGGAACCTCAGGAGAATCTCCTCCTCCAACCTTTTGGGCTCCCAGAATATAATTGTTTTCCCTCCTTACCCAACTGGGTGCTGACAGTCAGGCCTCTAGTCGTGAGGTAGCTGAGGAAAACACAGCCTTTAGGAGAAGTCAATATACAGTACTGTAGTATCTGTTGTCATAAACGGATAGTACACACTGCCTATTGCACATCACTGAGACACTACACACGCAGCATGTGTGTCCTCCATGGACATGAGGGGGGTTCAATCCTGTATAGTTTGGGCTCGTTGGGGGTTTGAACGTTTAAACGGATCCTTAAAGTTAAGAAGAAGAAAATATTTTGACATCGATGCAGAAAGTGAACAGTGTAGTGGTTCAATTTCTGCAGTGTTGAAGTTAGAGGCTCAACTTCTCCACTGTTTTGGTGCCCTGGCTACCATGCTGTGAACAGCCTGAAGCGAACCTGTGCGGAGATGCTGTGTGAGAGCGTCGTGTTGCATCTCGCTCATCTCAGTATCCTAGCTTATTCATTGACGATAGGCCCTGCTTTACTGAAGTTGGGAGACATTGCAAGCCACGAAATTGCGAGATACAGCATTCCATTGCGAGATGCAGCTTTTGATTGCTGATAGATAGGCCTAGTGCACTGACTCTGCCTGGTGGTTGATCCTCTCTAGCTCGCTATGAAGATGCATGTATTTGTGTTCTCGGAAGTACGGCAACTAATCTTGAAACTCAGAAATAGGAGTTGATGTGCAAGGAGTCCACTACGTCATTGTCGTTAAGTTGGAGAAATGGCAGAGAAAGGCAAGCGACATGAACGAAGTGGAGAACCAGTCTTTTTTGTGTTTTGTTTAAACATTCAGATTTTTCTCTCCACCTGTCACATCCCTAATGTATGTTACTTTGTTGCTACTGGACTGTGAAGGTATGACGTGGGGCCATTATCAGCATGCTCGAGGGAGTGACACACTGTAGTGGCATCATCAGGGTTCCTGTGACACACAGGCTATGGTACCCATGGGCAGAGGGTCAGGGCCATCTGTCCACACACACACAGCTGCCAGCCTATTCACTTGGGTCACTTCCTCCCCGTCACTGCTCTGCTTCCTCCTGTAGCTCTGTAGCCTGATGACTCATGGATGGCTGTGTGTGTGTGTGTGTGTTACTTGCTTGTTGCATGCCCTCTGCTTCTCTCCTCTCAGCATCACAACATGACAGATTCATCATCAGATGGGATTCTGACTGACAGGAATCAATTCCTCCGTTTGTACATTCATTAGAGAAATACTACTGTACTGTACTCCCAAAGCAATATCCCCTGGTGTCTGTCCTGTCCGTCTGTCTATGTCCCTTTACTGTTTGTTTACGTTTGTGTGTACACTGGTGTGCTTACTGTGAGGTGCGTCATCATCCTGTCCTCCCACTCACTCTCTGTGTGTGTGTTTTTTGAGATGACTCAGAGGTAAGCAGTGACAGCTGGGTAATTCATTATCTAGACGAAACTAGGCTGCAGACTAGACGAAACTAGTCTTCAGCCTGGAGATGGCTGAAAAGGGAGAGATTGGACTGAGTGGCTGGGAGGGGCAGACGGAGTGTGTGTGACGCTGCCACTGATGACAGGCGTCTAGACAGTGCCCATGTGGCCTGAAAAATGTGCCTCAGGCCAGCAGCCAACTCTGGTCAGGAACAAACCTGTCCTTATCTCTCTCTCTGTGTGTGTGTGTGTGTGTGTGTGTGTGTGTGTGTGTTGACTGATATTTATCTGTATGTCTGTCTGCTTTTGTTTTTCCTTCCTGTGTTTGTGTCTGAAGGAAAGAGACAGAGGAACAGGTGTGTGTCTGTGTGTTTGTTTAACCAGACAGTCACAAGGGTTCTTTCAGCATGTTTTTCTTAGGGCACAGAGAGAATGAAGTGAGAGAGAGACACACACACACAGAGTGAACTCTGATACTGCTCTAACAACAGTGAGCTCTGGAACAGGATGTGGTAGACTGCAGACAGGGCGGACCCACTGACTGCTGTCTTTTTCTCCCTTGTTCTCTGTCTGGGAGAGGGAGAATGCTAACCCAAACAGAGTTTTACTTCCTTGTAGAGACCAGCTCCTCTGTCTTTTCCTGGCCCCTTCTTCTTTTAACCGTCTAGTGTCTAAGCCCTGTCTAATCCAGGGGAGGGGGGTTCTAGGGTAACATATGGAATTGTTTTAAGATGGTCATGCCAATGATCATTTAGCTATTTGATTTAGAATTTTAAGACCCCTTAAATATAAAAAAATAAAAATTATTGGGTGAAAGAATGAATTTGGCATTACTGCTATTAGCCAATGCAAATGCATTGACTAACATATTCACTACATGGAACACCAGATATCCCCCCCAAAAATCTAAAATACTTTTTTTCCTGAAGTGTCTGCCATATATCTGAGAGATATAAGAAAGATCAGGAAACGTTTAAATTGTTTATTATATATATATATATATATATAAAACATCAAGGACGATCAATGGATACAGGATGCACCTGCGTTCAATTTCGAGTCTCATTGAAAAAGGGTATGTAATAGGTGGGGTTCAAATAAATTATAAAACATTTCTACAATCCTGTTTTCGCTTTGTCGTTATGGGATATTGTGTGTAGATTGATGAGGGGAAAAAATATTTGAATCCATTTTAGGAAAAGGCTATATATATACACAGCCTTTTCCTAAAATGGATTCAAATATATATATATTTTTTCAAATATTATTCGAAATTGAACGCAGGTGCATCCTGTATCCATTGATCGTCCTTGATGTTTCTACAACTTGGAGTTCACCTGTGATAAATTCAATTGATTGGACATGATTTGGAAAGGCGTGCACCTGTCTATATACAGCTCCCACAGTTGACAGTGCATGAAACCAAGCTTGAACTCTTTGGCCTGAATGCCAAGTGCCACGTCGGGAGGAAACCTGGCACCATCCCAAGGGTGAAAGCATGGTGGTGGCAGCATCATGCTGTGGGGATGCCTGTTGCGCATGGCACCGCACAAAAATCGGTCAGAATTTTGAAACTATCTAACCAGGAACAACTGCTAGTTGATGATAATCCTAGTCATATTAGTAACCCTGCTAGTTGATGATAATCCTAGTCATATTAGTAACCCTGCTAGTTGATGATAATCCTAGTTATATTAGTAACCCTGCTAGTTGATGATAATCCTAGTCATATTAGTAACCCTGCTAGTTGATGATAATCCTAGTCATATTAGTAACCCTGCTAGTTGATGATAATCCTAGTTATATTAGTAACCCTGCTAGTTGATGATAATCCTAGTCATATTAGTAACCCTGCTAGTTGATGATAATCATATTAGTGACCCTGCTAGTTGATGATAATCATATAAGTAACCCTGCTAGTTGATGATAATCCTAATCCTATAAATAACCCTGCTAGTTGATGATAATCATATTAGTAACCCTGCTAGTTGATGATAATCATATAAGTAACCCTGCTAGTTGATGATAATCCTAATCCTATAAATAACCCTGCTAGTTGATGCATCTTTAGATCTCCCCTCTTCATTTGTAATGGATATTTTAATTTCTGACACATAAAACCACTCACATGTGCCTTTGAGAGCAATGTTTTCCCACTAATTGTGTTTTGGAACATTTCCGCATTGCCTACATCCATTTCTGCATTGCTGAGTTTATAATATGAGGTAGAGACAAAATGATAACCCATTGTTGATGTTATTTAACATGGATGAAGTGGTGATACATGTGTACAATTGAACCTTACATGGCATGATGAATACAAAAAGACCACCATTGAACCTGGTGTGTTTTTTTACAGTTCCTAGGTTCATTGTACTTAGAGTTAACTATTGGTCTTCTTGACTCTAATGCAGTTTCTTTTTACTGGCTTCATTGGGGAGTATTTTACATCAGATTGATCTTAAATTGGTCAGCGGTGTTGAAAACATTATGGGATCATGCGTTAACTTCTCCAGCTGACATTATAGTAATCGACATTTAGTTTTTTAGAAGATAAATACACATTTTATTTCATTAGAGACAAATACATAGTATCGTATGAACTGAAAGAAGCCAATAATTTCTCAATAAAAATGGAAAATATATATATTTTTTAGAGTCCACACTACAACAAAGAAATACTTAAATGCATGTGTTTTTATCCTTGAAAAATGACATTGAAATGCTGTAAATTTCTATGGAGGCTGTTCCTTGGGAGTGTCATTACTGACGGACGGCGCCCCCTGTCATTCATCTAGTGAATACATGTATATCATTGGTCTGACCCTCCTCAGCAGTGGATGAGATGTGGAGTAGAGACATGAACCCTGGCAGTTTGTGTGTTTGTGGCTGGTAGATTATAACAGTAGGGAAAAGCTGTTCCTGTGCCTAGAATACTAATCCACATTGTGGGTCTCACACATAGCTACTTGTGTGTGTGTGTGTATATATATATATATATATATATATATATATATATATATATATATATATATATATATATATATATATATATATATATATATATATATATATATATATATATATATATATATATATATATATATATATATATATATATATATATATATATATATATATATATATATATATATATATATATATTAGTTTGGCTGAGTGCACCTCCCTCGGTGGCACCACCCTCACCCTCGGCGGTGGAGTTGCCTTACCAGGCCGTGATGCAGCCCGACAGTATGCTCTCTGGTGCTCCTGTAGAACACTGTGTGCCCTCGGGGATGTGTCACATCAGCACATATTTCTAATGTTTCCCTGTTTCTCCCTGGTGTTTGTGTGGTTTAATATGAGACGGAGGTGATGGAGAGAAAAAGGGGGAGAGATGAATGGAGAGAGAGGGGGACAGACTGCCTCACCACTGCAGTGGCTGATTTGTTGTTGCTTATCTTTTCTCTCGCTCGCAGTGTGCACTGCCTCTGAGAAATACAGCAAAAAATTTCAGACACAGATAGCGCACCCCATACACACACTCGGAAATATTCACACTGGCTTCCACTGCTGAGGAGGGTCAGACCAATGATATACATGTAAACACACACATGGCCAAGCCTAATGCATAAACACACACATTAGAGGTCGATCGATTATGATTTTTCAACGCCGATACCGATTATTAGAGGACAAAAAAAGCCGATACCGATTTATCGGCCGATTTAAAAAAAAAAATAAAAAAAATAAAAAAATAAATAAATAAAAAATAATAATTAAAAAACAAACAAACTAAATAAATAAATAAATAAATATATATATATATATATATATATATATATATATATATATATATATATATATATATATATATATATATATATATATATATATATATATATATATATATATATATATATATATATATATATAAAATAATAATAATATGACTACTAATTATTTACTTATTTGTAATAATGACAATTACAACAATACTGAATGAACACTTATTTTAATGTAATTCATCAATAAAATCTATTTAGCCTCAAGTAAATAATGAAACGTGGTTTAAATAATGCAAAAACAAAGTGTTGGAGAAGAAAGTAAAAGTGCAATATGTGCAATGTAAGAAAGCTAACGTTTCAGTTCCTTGCTCAGAACATGAGAACATATGAAAGCTGGTGGTTCCTTTTAACATGAGTCTTCAATATTCCCAGGTAAGAAGTTTTAGGTTGTAGTTATTATAGGAATTATAGGACTATTTCCCTCTATACCATTTGTATTTCATTAACCTTTGACTATTGGATGTTCTTATAGGCACTTTAGTATTGCCTGTGTAACAGTATAGCTTCCGTACCTCTCCTCGCTCCTCCCTGGGCTCGAACCAGCAACACAACAACAATTAGCGCGCGCTAACTAGCTGGCCATTTCACTTCGGTTACACCTACTCATCTCTGGAGTTGATAGGCTTGAAGTCATAAACGGCGCAATGCTTGACGCACAACGAAGAGCTGCTGGCAAAACGCCCGAAAGTGCTGTTTGAATGAATGTTTACGTGCCTGCTTCTGCCTACCACCGCTCAGTCAGATACTTAGATACTTGTATGCTCAGTCAGATTATATGCAACGCAGGACACGCTAGGTAATATCATCAACCATGTGTAGTTAACTAGTGATTATGATTGATTGTTTTTTATAAGATAAGTTTAATGCTAGCTAGCAATTTACCTTGGCTTACTGCATTCGCGTAACAGTCAGTCTCCTTGTGGAGTGCAACAAGAGAGAGGCAGGTCGTTAATTGCGTTGGACTAGTTAACTGTAAGGTTGCAAGATTGGATCCCCCAAGCTGACAATGTGAAAATCTGTCGTTCTGCCCCTGAACGAGGCAGTTAACCTGTTGCAACGAGCAATCCCGTATCCGGGAGCGTAATTATAGCCTCAAGCTCATTACCATAACGCAACGTTAACTATTCATGAAAATCGCAAATGAAATAAATATATTGGCTCACAAGCTTAGCCTTTTGTTAACAACACTGTCATCTCAGATTTTCAAAAAATGCTTTTCAACCATAGCTACACAAGTATTTGTGTAAGAGTATTGATAGCTAGCATAGCATTAAGCCTAGCATTCAGCAGGCAACATTTTCACAAAAACAAGAAAAGCATTCAAATAAAATCATTTACCTTTGAAGAACTTCGGATGTTTTCAATGAGGAGACTGTTAGATAGCAAATGTTCAGTTTTTCCAAAAATATTATTTGTGTAGGAGAAATCGCTCTGTTTTGTTCGCCACGTTTGGCTAAGAAAAAACCCTGAAAATTCAGTCATTACAACGCAAACTTTTTTCCAAATTAACTCCATAATATCGACAGAAACATGGCAAACGTTGTTTAGAATCAATCCTCAAGGTGTTTTTCACATATCTATTCGATGATAAATCACTCGTGGCTGTTTGGTTTCTCCTCTGTTCAAAATGGAAAAATGCACGCACCTGGAGATTACGCAATAGTTTCGACGGAGGACACCGAGCGGACACCTGGTAAATGTAGTCTCTTATGGTCAATTTTCCAATGATATGCCTACAAATACGTCACAATGCTGCAAACACCATGAGGAAACGACAGAAAGTGTAGGCTCATTCCTTGCGCATTCACAGCCATATAAGGAGACATTGGAACACAGCGCATTTGAAATCTGGCTCACTTCCTGTATGAAATTTCATCTTGGTTTCGCCTGTAGCATTAGTTCTGTGGCACTCACAGACAATATCTTTGCAGTTGTGGAAACGTCAGTGTTTTCTTTCCAAAGCTGTCAATTATATGCATTGTCGAGCATCTTTTCGTGACAATATATCTTGTTTAAAACGGGAACGTTTTTCATCCAAAAATGAAATACTGCCCCCAGAGGTTCTAGGCTGTCATTGAAAATAAGAATGTGTTCTTAATTAACTGACCTGCCTAGTTAAATAAAGGTATAACAAAATAAAAATAAAATATATATATTTTAAATCGGCGCCCAAAAATACAGATTTCCGATTGTTATAACTAATCGATTGTTATAACTAACCCTAATTAATCGGCCATTCCGATTAATCGGTCGACCTCTAACACACATACACCTCTCTCTCGCTTACCTACTACTGGCTTCTCTCACGCTCTTCATCCCTCCTTCCCTTAGCTGCGTGTTAGAAATGTTATTGAGCTGTGAACCGTCCTGTTGCATTAGTACTGTGTGTGTGTCAGCCCTGTCTGTCCGCGATGAGCATTAACACATTAGCTCATGGCCTCTTGCTGAGAGTGACCTGGATAAAAACACACACGCACACAACCGGCAGCAGCTTCAGTAGAGCGAGATTGGACTGCGTGGATGGGAGTGGCAGACATTTTTGTTGCAGCCCCATACATAAAACAACTGATGCCTGTGTGTGCAGTCAATGCTGTTTCCCCCCCCAAAAATAATTGAAAAGTCCTGGAAAATAACATCTTGAAAAGAGTGGAAGTCTCTGGCTAATCTGCGCCATAACACAGAGGCCCGTCTCGCTCTCTCTCCAGTGTCTAACCCTCCTCTCTCTCTCTCTGGAAGATGGAAGATGAGGACAGGGACACCCAGGTGAGGAGATCGCGTCCTCCTGAGCCTCTGGTTTCTCCTAACAGTAAACTGGCCGACAGCGATGCAGCAACCAAGGTACACACACACACACACACAGGAAGCGGTGTACTGCTGACGATGTACCATTGAATCGACTACACCCCCCCCCCCCCCCCCCCCAACCTTCCTCGAATCCCCTACGACCCTAACCCAACCCCCCCCCCCCCCCCGTACCACGTAAACCCCACACAAACTGGGGTCAGCCCCTAAAACACACTCCTATTTGAAAAAGCACGCCATGCTCTCTCTCCTTTTCTCTTCTCACCCTCCCCTAAACACACACAGCCATTGAAAAATCCATGTGTTTTTATCACAATCTTCTCAAACATGCACGCACAATTATAGCTACAAACATTGACATTCAGATATAGGTTTTATATAATAATAAATTAATAAACATCTACAGATCTCTCCTTTTTGGTTTTTATCTTTGTGATTTTTTAATGTTTTTATCTACAGCATATTACCATGTGTATTAATGTATTATTATGTTGTTTACAGGCTAAAGCCCAGGCTACTCTGGTGTTCAACCGCCTGTTCCCCCACATTAAGGAAGAGCCTGGCCACCCTGCCATGGTCCATCCCAGGTACTTTTGTTTTCCTATTTTCATATATTTTAGCCCACAATGGAGGCTAATCTTCCAAGAGTCCTGGGGACTGGCTAGCTACAGTCTTCCTCCTGGGAAGACCTGGCCCTTGAGAATCCATTCCAAGTAACTTTCCCAACGTCCTCTCGAGGAGCGTTACTAGAGCAGCGCTGAAACCCCGCTCTGCCTCTTTACCCTGCCTCTAGTTAACCCGCCCGTGGGCCCGTGCCAGCGTGACCTTTTGTGTTCTTCTGATCAGTAATCGGTTCCAGATTAATGTGGAGACTAGCTGGATTATAGGAGGCATGGCAGCATGTGACCACAGGGAGGAAACAGACAGGCTAGACTATGGGATTACAACTGACCGCTCGACAGGACATGTCTGCCTTAGACTTCAGACTTCAGACCAAAGCTGGTTTCCCCGCATTCGGTAGTTTTTTACAGTGGTCGTTACTGACGTGCAACTTTAGAACCGAGTGTTTTCTAGAACACCAGGGAGTCTCGCTAGCCTGTGAAAACTTGCCCCATATTAAAGGTGTGCACTATGCAGAAGTCGATCTGACATTTCGCGGTTGCTAAAATTCGAATAGTTTTGGGCCTACCTACCTACTACAGTGCTGAGTCCTGGGGCCGTGGCCAGGAGCCTCATAGGACGGAGCACAATTTGGCCCAGCGACGTCTGGGTTAGGGGAGGGTTTGGTCGGGGAGCTCATCACGCTCGCGTGTTAAGAAGCGGCGTGTTAAGAAGCGGCGTGTTACGAGGCGGCGTGTTACGAGGCGGCGTGTTACGAGGCGGCGTGTTACGAAGCGGCGTGTTACGAAGCGGCGTGTTACGAATATAGTATATCCATTTTAGTGCAACTTGGATGCCAAAAATGCACAAGTGGTATACGTAGAATAACGGTGAGCATGTGTAACTCTGTACCTGTATATATTTGATAATGTCTACTCTCTCTTTCTCTCTCTCCCTAGTCACTTCCTGTATACATATGATAAGATGGTGGCTCCTAACGTGTCTCTGAGGGGTCAGCCGGAGGTCAGCCCTGAGGTACTGGGGGTGCTGCTCAAACACCACTACAGCAGGAGACTGACCCACGGCCACGGCGACACTGCTATGGGTCAGTACCCCACACACACACACACACACACACACATGGATGAATCAGCCATGCTGCTGCACCCTCCTGTCACACAGGTTGTAAATTAGTGCGTTAAAGTCCCAGGTCGTGTCCCAAATGTCACCCTATTCCCTATAGAGTACTACTTTTGACCAGAGCTCTGTGGGCCAAAAGTCTATGGGTCAAAAGTAGTGCACTATAAAGTGAATAGGGCTGCCATTGGGGGTTCAGCCCTAGAAGTGCGTGTGTATGAGGGGACCATTTGTATGGGTGAATATGTGGTGTCGGGTTGTTAGGTGAATGGTTCTTCTCCAGCTGTGTGGGAGGATGTGTGTATTTGTCCATATATCTGCGTTGCACATGCATGTGTGTGGGTTGGCTATGCTGTGTAGGTGGATGAGACTTTGTACTGCTTCCATCTCTCAACTTCCCTCTCTTCTTCTTCTCCTTCTTCCTCCTCAGATCTCCACGCCTCTCCTGTAGTTGACGAGACCAAGTCTCAGCAGCGCGTCGTTTCCGCTGCCGACCGGGAGCGCCAGCAGCCAGTTTCCATGGAGACCAGCCCCGGCAACAAGAGTTATTCTGCTATAGCGGGAGCCACGGCGACTGCGGCGGTAGAGTCATCGGTAGCGGCGCTGGGGAGTAAAGATGTTCTGTCTTCAGGCTGTGAGGACGACAAGGACAGGATCGTAGTGGAGATCGTTCAGATGTACAGCAGACAGCAGGAGAAACTGCACTCCACCCTGCACAAACAACTGCATCTAGAGATGGTGAGACACAAGACACAGTGAGACAACTAGAGGTTGTCTACTCCACCCATAGAAACAGATTTAGCCAGGGAGTCAATAGCATAAAACAATATTTCTCAATCTGTTCATCAGGGACTCCTCAGGTCTTCTTAGTTCCTGCCCAGCACTAACACTCCTGATTCAATCAACAAGAGGGCTTGGTAGACCAAAGAACCAAGATGTTAGGTTGTCTTGGAAAATATTGAGTCCCTTCAATTCATTGAATTCCACATGTTGAATTTAAAGAAATCACGCATCAGGTATAGGACAGCATTTCAAAAGCATTTAGTGTGTCCTTGTACACCTCAATGACCTAAACTGCCTATGCGGAATGTACCATCCCCTGTATCTCTCTCTTTCTGTGTCTGTCTCTCGCTCCCTCTGTCTCTGTGTAATATAGTGAGAGCTATGTAACTGACCATGCCCCCCTCCGTCTCTAGGAGTTGGAGGCGCTGCGTGGAGGCGAGGCGGCCAGGCTGCAGCAGTTGTCTGCAGAGCAGCGTGAGCTGCAGAGTGAACTGGAGGCAGTTCACACTGAGCACACTCAGAAACTGGGGCAGGTGAGGGAGGAACAGAGGGAGTTGGAGCACCGGCTGGAACAGCTGCGACAGCAGAGCTGTGTGTGTGACAACAGCATACACACACACCAGGAGGCACACTACGCCAATCAGGTAGGCACTGGAGATACACACACACACACACACCACCACATCCTGCTTGACCTCAGACAACACAACACTTAGTCATTCTGGGAAAATATACTCATATCTGTTTGTGACACTGTAGTGGTGTGTAGAGGACACTGGGTCTTTGTTTGGGTTTCCAGTACAGAGCTTTATTTTCAGATAGTGCTGCTGGGCTCAGCTCAGGGAGGAATGTAACACACACACACACCCCTCCTGTCCTGCTGTCTCCTTCAGCCTTGGTGTCTGGCTCAGACTGTCTGGCTGTGTGTTTCTGTGTGTGTGTGTGTCCAAGTGTGTGTGAGTGTCTGTGTGCTGTTCAGACAGTTCAGACTAACCTGACCTCATCTTTCTTACGTCCTCCCTTCCTCCTCCTCTTTAGCTGGCAGAGCTGCGTGGGAGGTTGGATGGTGCGGAGGCTGACAGGGAGGAGCTCCAGGAGGAGTTGAAGAGGGAGCGGGACGCCCGGGAGAAGCTGGAGAGAATCATCTCTCAGCTCAAACACCAGATGGACCAGACGGCCTCTTCCTCGTCTTCCTCGGCCACCACAATTGCTACAGGGAGCCCCTCTTCAAACCCCACCCCCTCCACACAAGCACCCCACACAGAGGGACACATCGCAGGCCTCGAGCAGCAGAACGGCCACGCTCAGAAGTAGCCCCTCACGAAACTCCCCTTTTCCATTTGTCTCTCAACCCCCACCCCCCAAGCGCCCTGCTTTGTTCCTCCAACTCACTCCCTCATCCCTCACCTCCTGCTGGCAGAGACGGCAGCCCTAGACAGACAGACAGACAGACAGACAGAGTACTCTGTCCCCCAAGGCTGCTTCTCTGCTCTGTCTCACCCGCTTCCTTCCTGGTCCCTCCCTCGTCTTTACTTCTTTGGAAAAGGAACTCCCGTTGGTTTTTATTTAACATCACATGAAATGAGTTTTATGTTTGTTTTTTATTCCTCCTCACACCCCCTATCCTTAAACAGTATTTACATTTTGGGAAGTATATGTTTGTTTTAATTTATAGTTTTACTGAACAAACTAATGACTGCTTGGCAGACCGATAGGAGTTGGATGTTTTTAGGACCCTTTCCTCCATCCCTCCCTCCTTCCTTGGACTTGATGTTTTGTCGCCCCCATAGAGACCGGGAAGTCAGTCAGACAGAAAGACAGTTCTCTCCTGCACCACTCGACTCTGTTCTGAACTCTGGTTACACTAGCGCTCAGTCGCTCTTTCTACTACTACCTTGCACGCCAACTGGAGCCAAGATGGTGCCCGTGTGGGTGCTCTCAATCTTTGTACATACACCCAGCCCAGCCATTCTGGACCAGCTACCAGCCACACACAGCAGTAAACTGCATTGACAGACATTTTCATTTCACCTTTGTCTGTTTTTGTACTCTTATTCTTGGTAAGAAGAGAAGTTGAAAGACAAAAGTTCTACATGTATAAAACGAAGGTATATGAAAACTTTATTGTACAGAGCATTTGCAGTCGTCATTGTTAAGCCTACTGAAAATGCTGAAGTGATATTAAGATGTAAAGACATATGAGTGATGTGACTCTGAGGACTGCTTAGGTTGTTGTGGTCTGGAACAACAACAAACCCCTGAACTAGTCTGGCTCGGTCTGTTTTGATAGGACATGTCACTCACACACATACACACACACACCAAATTTCCTTGTAGAAATCTGCAGTTTGTCCTGTTTTAGTTTTGATTTCCCTGTTGGCAGCAGTTGGTGTGTTTGCCATCCTCATCTCTCCTTCTCGTGAGAGCAGCAGAACCTAGCTGTCTGCTTGGTGAAATGTGGGTCACAGGTGAATGGAATTAGTGCAGATTGACAGAGTGTGGTGTGGGCTGGCTGCTGCCTTGGATCCAGGCCCCTGCTTCCTCCGCGTTATTCCAACTCACTGAACAAACAGATCCTGAGAGGGAGGAGGGAAAGACCAGGATTCAGGGAGGGAGGTACAGTCAAGCGGAGAGAAATGGAGGCGGGGGAAGAGAGGAGTGAGAGAGAGAAAGGGGATTGAGGTAGTGCAGGGGGCTGATGCCCTCTCTCTTGAGCTGGGTGGGCCGGGTGCGGGTGATGAGGAGGAGAGAGGAGCCTCTTGTCCTGTCAGAATTGGGGCAGTTTCTATAGTCTGGGGCCTCTCTCTCTCCTGCCCCGGGGAGCTGGTACAGGAGCCCCTCTCTCTGCCCCACACACATCGCCATCTCTCCCTCCCACAAACGTACACACAGAACTGGGGTTTTGTCTAGTTGCCAGACAGTCTTTCTTTTATAGCCTCCAGGCAGAGCCAGGCAGCGTGTAAATAGTTGTTTAAAAGAGGTTTTGGCCTTGGCTTTAACTACAAGCTGCTTTTTTATGCATCTGCTGTACATGCAAGTTGATAGACATTCCACTGTGCTCAACTATTCAATGCAGATCTCTAAAGAGAATTCCCTACAACATACTCAATGCTCTGCCAGAGTACTAAAGTATAGTAGGTCTTATTTTGTAATCGAGTTTCAACTAAGCTACAAAATGTTATTTTCATGAGGAGAAAAACGACAGCGATGAAACTAACACCCTTGGTGTGTGACGTGAAGTTCACTCGCATGTAGAAAAATCCAATCCATACTGCAAATGTATGTTCTCTACCGACCATTGTTCCATATAAACCTTTCTTGGAAATTGTAAACAAAAGAAATAAATAAAAATATATTTAATGTATTAATTAAAGATTTATATTCACTTTGTACATACATTAGTCATTTAATATATTTACTGTGTTGTTATGGGATGATCTTTTAAAGGTTATTATAATATTAACTAGGCCAGGCCCGAAGCTCTAAACAGCCCTGATGTTTTTGTTAACTCTGAATTCTTCAAAGATTCACTTAACTTGTTGTTTACCCTGTTAAAGGGACAATACGCAGCGGAGTGACTTCCTGTTCACACATTTATCAACAACCTAATTCAAGATTGACACTTGGCTCTTAAAAATAAAAAAAGGGCCATGCCTACATTGGGACTAACCAATAGTGGCAGATTTGAATTTGTTGTCGCTCTGCTGTGTACGATGATATCATATTGCACCTTTTTAAAGGATGTAATCTTGCTGTTGGGAGTTGAAATGCATGGTGTTCAGATGTGACCACCTGACACAGGACAGAGGTCAGAGTTGAATAGGAAAGAAAGAGCGTTGTTACAGCACTTCCCCAGAACTGATTGCTTTCATTTAGTTTATTTTGTGGATGATTTCACCTTGATAGACTGTAATAATGATGTAGAATCTTTCTCCCTTAATACCTTCCCTTTTTGTACGCTAAACCCTCAACCCAGACAATTTGAAAATGCACCGAACATTTGTTTAGAGAGAAAAAAAGAAACTGAAAACAAACAAAACTATAGTTTGCATATAACAAGTTGTTTTGTTAGGTCAATGATTTCTTACTTCTCACTGAGCCACTCAATTGATACGTTTTTGTAAAAAATAAATAAAAAGAGCCTGTCCTAAATGACACCCTATTCCTGATTTGTAGTGCACTATATAGGGAATATGTTGCCATTTGGGATGCCACCAGTGTCTCCAACGTACAAGTTGTTGACCTGTCTCACTACTAGCAAGGAGACGCAATGGCTGAGGGCATCTGAGCTAGTTTGACCGTTGAAATATACTTCTGGCTTTAGAAGATGGCTAAATAGAACTAAAGTCCAACTACCTAATCATACCATACAAATGTAGCCTCATGAGATTCTGCAAAGATGAGAGAGAAGTGTGTGTGTGTGTGTCGAGTTTGTGTCTGACTGACTCTATGCCATCGATTTGAAAGTGACCGAAGCACAGTAGCTATGAAAAAGCGAGAGACTTATTCTCAAGTAGCACTGTGGTTGTCCTCATTTTTGTCCAACACACAGAGACAATTGTCCTCTTCGGGGTATAGAGTCTTTAACTGCATTGTGTTTACATCACAAGATAAATCAGTATTCAGTTATCACCATAGGTAATTATCTCTACAGTCTACTGCATTTAGTTTTTTAACAATCGTTCTGGGGTATCTAATGTATTTCTGTATTTAATTTTCTGTCGGTGTAAATTGAATTTATATACAAGAGGGCGCTCTATATTGACTTTAGTTAAATGTCATAATAATGATATGATAGACACAATGGATTAAAAGAAGTCAAAAATATTATGTAACACAGCGGGCTGGGCCCTCTTGCATTCGCATTGTTATGAGAACTAATGTTGTGTCCCAAAAGGCACCCTGTTCCCTACCCTGTAAGCAACTTTTTGTTCCCTATGGGCCCTGGTCAAAAGTAGTGCACTATATAGGGAATGGGGTGCCATTTAGGACAGAACCTAAGATGGATGTGCTTTGTACAGAGTTTAAAATAAAATAAAAAATGTTTTTAGAGGGGTGCATTTTACCCAACTCACTACTAACTAGACCATTACCATTAGGCTTGGTCCTGGCCTTGCTTCAGAAGCACAGCTAAACAGTAACTATCATTTCCATTTGATATATATTTTACATGCATCCCCAATGGATTGTTCTCAGACATAAAAGGATAGTTCAGCGATTTTTACATTTTGAGAGATATACAATGGCTCAACTTTCCCTTTTAATGAAGAAGGCGATGAAGTGTAGAAGTGGCGCTCTTTTGCAATGTCAACAAGTTATTTTGGATGGGTGATATAATGCCAGATCAATTGTTTCCAATTATGCTTTGTAGTTGAATATTTATTTACAAACACCCTTATCTACAAGCGTGGGACCTGGACATTACACCTTGTCCTAGCTAGGTCCCATCTTGTTAATGATTTCACAAAATGGTTCTTAATATTATGTGTGCCTGGGATAAACATGCCATGTTTTCAGTTTAAAGTTATTAGGCTACACCTGACAAATCATAGTTTAAAGAAGAAATGTTATCTTTTTATGGCTTTTTTTATTCTTCAGAAACCTGTATGGCAGTGAGTGTATGTATGACCATTGCATACCATGTTGCCAACAATGATACAGTGTGATTGAGACGTTTATTTTGTTGTTGCATGAAACGAGACACTGTTCTCCTACCTCATGTTGTGATATAAAATGTTTTTTTTAAGCAGAGGACACTGCGTCTTTAATCGTGGATCATAATTGATATTTACTAGTAAATGACGACGACCTGTACTTGCTTTTAGCGAATACCTCAGTTGTATATCTCGTGTTGTGTTTTTCCTCCCGCCCTTATTTCACATCTTGTAAATATACACTGTATAAACAATGAACTTGGATCACGTTCAAGTAAAGTTCTGTAGTGTCACAATTGGTGTCGGGAATCTTCTTTTCTTCGGGAGTCGAGACTGATGTCATGTGTTGTCGTAGACCATCACTGATAGCTTAAAGTAGAATAGTTCATCTTCATAGGCAATTAGCTGTACATCAGCCAGTCAAAGTTTAGACTATAACTAGAGTACAAAAAACAGAACTGTACATCATAAAATTAACTCATTACATTGTCTGCATCATTATCCAAAATACAACAATGGCCTACACATCAAGTAGACATAACTGTAAATATGCAGATATTTTTGTGTTCATGTTAAAAAAAAGTTAACATGAGAATGACAACTGACCAGTCGGTCTTATTATTATTCTCGGTACCCAGAACCAAACCTTGCGTTGTGTAATATTTAATATTTCATGAGAGACGACATAATCTTACAAGTCGAGACTGAGTGTGATTTATAAATACCCTGTTAAGATTTGTACAGCTCTCTCGCCTGATAATGACAAAAAAAAAACAATGGACCTACAATATATGGACTCCATTGTTTATGTCTTGTCACTGGACTTACAGAGTGGCCCTTAAGGCATCAGTTACAGCTCAGTGTGGTGTTAAGCATTAGGGGACAAGTGTAGCTCCTCCAGAGCATCATGTGTGCTTAGGTGCAGTAGGCCTGTCAGTAGTCACTGAGCCCTGAGCTAGCTGAAATGCTAGCCAGGCAGTGAACACACAACACAACCCCAAGAAGGAAGTTGTTGAGCAAACAGAGCCAGGGATCATTCAGCCCCAGGTATCTAGGGATCCCAACTTGGAAGACCAGACACAGGCAGGAACACCAGGAACAGAGCCCACTCTGAGGATAATCCACAACACCTGGCGAAACACCTCTACTCTGCACTGCCTGCCAGTGTGACTCCAAAATGGAGGATGAATCCATGTGAGCATCCTTCCACCCCTGTGGATCCCCATAGGAGACCCTGCGTGGCTATGAACGTACAGCACTGCACAGGCCACAGTCAGTAGCAGCACTTCGGCCAACTGAGGTATGAGCGCTAGTGAACACCCAGCACTGATGCAACTGGTGAAAAGACTGGTTCCGCAACACTAGAATGACCCCAGACACCAGGAACACATAGAGCAGGGCCACAATCCACAGCAGAGAGATGACTGCTAAGAACACGATCTTTAGATCCCAGCATGGAGTCCTCATGGTGTAGGGTGAAGTTGCCCCTAGATGGAGATGCTGGGTGAGTTTAGCATTTTGCCCACTAATGGTTACCGTCAGGATTGGGGGAGCCCGGGAAGCTGATCCTAGATCTCTAACTTCAC
The DNA here is from genome assembly GCF_057628025.1 of Oncorhynchus mykiss. Classification (NCBI taxonomy): domain Eukaryota; kingdom Metazoa; phylum Chordata; class Actinopteri; order Salmoniformes; family Salmonidae; genus Oncorhynchus; species Oncorhynchus mykiss. The sequence continues at coordinate 2,052,044 of NC_143049.1, forward strand.
CCCAGAGCGAAGTGGTCTCAGTCCAGTAGTGGTCTAGCCCAGTCAGAACCACCACAGGCCAGAGGAGGCGGTCGTAAGACCAACGGGCGATCTGGACTAGCAGACAGATGTGGTGCCTGGTGAGGTGCTAGCCCAAGAGGGAGGTGTCTCCCTGAGAGAGGGAGAGAGAGAATGTTGTTTATTTTACTCAGCAAGACATTGTACAAGTGGCAGCAACAAGCTCAATTGCGAGTACAACTTTTAATAAGACAATACTAAATGAAAAAATAAGCAAACGATGAAAGTAAATAAGTTCAGTAATTTTGACTCCGGCTGAGCAGCCTTCTATCAAAATCAATCAATCAGCTGTACCGGGAGAACAAGCTCAGCAGGGTGTCCACCACGGTCAGAGAGAAGAGAACAGACCCAGGAAGTGGCCGATTTAATTAGGGCCGATTTCGAGTTTTCATAACAATCGTAAATCTGTATTTTTGGGCGCCGATTTGCAATTTTTCAAAAACAAATTATATACCTTTATTTAACTAGGCAAGTCAGTTAAGAACACATTCTTATTTTCAATGACGGCCTAGGAACGGTGGGTTATCTGCCTTGTTCAGGGGCAGAACGACAGATTTTCACCTTGTCAGCTCGGGAGATCCAATCTTGCAACCCTACAGTTAACTTGTCCAACGCAATAACGACCTGCCTCTCTCGTTGCACTCCACAAGGAGACTGCCTGTTACGCGAATGCAGTAAACAAAGGTGAGTTGCTAGCTAGCATTAAACTTATCTCATAAAAAACAATCAATCATAATCACTAGTTAACTACACATGGTTGATGATATTGCTAGATATTATCTAGCGTGTCCTGCGTTGCATATAATCTGACTGAGCATACAAGTATCTAAGTATCTGACTGAGCGGTGGTAGGCAGAAGCAGGCGTGTAAACATTCATTCAAACAGCACTTTCGGGCATTTTGCCAGCAGCTCTTCGTTGTGCGTCAAGCATTGCGCTGTTTATGACTTCAAGCCAATCAACTCCCGTGATGAGGCTGGTGTAACCGAAGTGAAATGGCTAGCTAATTAACACGCGCTAATAGCGTTCCAAACGTCACTAGCTCTGAGCCTTCTAGTAGTTGTTCCCCTTGCTCTGCATGGGTAACGCTGCTTCGATGGTGGCTGTTGTCGTTGTGTTGCTGGTTCGAGCCCAGGGAGGAGCGAGGAGAGGGACGGAAGCTATACTGTTACACTGGCAATAAGAACATCCAATAGTCAAAGGTTAATGAAATATAAATGGTATAGAGGGAAATAGTCCTATAATTCCTATAATAACAACAACCTACAACTTCTTACCTGGGAATATTGAAGACTCATGTTAAAAGGAACCACCAGCTTTCATATGTTCTCATGTTCTGAGCAAGGAACTGAAACTTAGCTTTCTTACATGGCACATATTGCACTTTTACTTTCTTCTCCAACACTTTGTTTTTGCATTATTTAAACCAAATTGAACATGTTTCATTATTTACTTGAGGCTAAATTTATTTTATTGATGTATTATATTAAAATAAAATAAGTGTTCATTCAGTATTGTTGTAAAAAAAAAAAAAAAAGGCTGATTAATCGGTATCGGCTTTTTTGGTCTTCCAATAATCGGTATCGGCGTTGAAAAATCATAATCGATCAACCTCTAGTTTAGGTATGCTCGGTGGAAGAGGAGCAGGGACAAGCCTTGCATAACCCCCCCACCCTTCAGACGGAACAGGATTGAGGGGATGGACACGTCCATGATGTGACCTGAGTTCCAGATGAGTCCTGCTGCCCTTAGGGGTCCTGGAGAGGGTTATACTGCTGCCTTAGGGGTCCTGGAGAGGGTTATACTGCTGCCTTAGCGGTCCTGGAGAGGGTTATACTACTGCCTTAGGGGCCCTGGAGAGGGTTATACTACTGCCTTAGGGGCCCTGGAGAGGGTTATACTGCTGCCTTAGGGGTCCTGGAGCTGCGGTGACCTTGTGGCTTGAGAGGCAGGCCAGTAGGCTACTCAGAGCCTTGCCCGCTTGAATCCCAAGGCTGACAGCAAAGAAGGACACATTTTAGTTTTTATGTTATGTTATCGAGGAGCTAACATGAGAATGCCCCAGAGGCAGTTGAGAGGTCTAGAGTCTACAGTGCAACCCCAGTGGCTAGCAAGAGCTGGGGGTCAATACCTTAGAGAAACACACCGGTATTAAAGATACATTGTGTGTTACTGTTATTCCATTAAGAACTCAAATATTTACAGTACTGTATGTATTACCACGAGCCAGTCTTCCCCAACTAAGGCGCCACCAACCTCCTGGGCTCCACATGTCCCGAAAATAAGGTTTAAGATGGAATCGAGATGTCGATGAAACATCAACATAAAATGGCTATAAAAATGGTTTGTTTTGTTGAATTGAAACTGAAAAGCCGAGGCACTAATTCTTGAATCTAAATTAAAAAGCCTTGGCTATCGTCTTTTAGAAAATACTACTCCAGCAGGATGTGGTCAAAAAGACCATACCTTGATGATATGTAAGACACATACATTCCTTTTCTGTTCATACACCCTTGGATTCAATGAGAACCCATTTGATACAGTATATAATACAGAATATATACATTTTTATAAACACATCTTCTGTATTTCATTGACACATGTGCCACTTAGCAGACACTTTTATGAGTTTTATCCAAAGCAACTTACAGTCATTCACGCATACATTTCACACATGGCTGGCTCCAGTGGGAATTGAACCCTAGGCATTGCATGTGCCTTTGCATGTGCCATGCCCTACCAACTGAGCCACACAAGATCAATGCATAGATACCTATTCTCTACCACTTTAAAAGTTGTAGATGCAGCACAGAATAATAAACAGTGTTTTCTTTGACACTATTCTCCACACATCATTCATATCTACCAGATAAACAGAACACATGAAATTAAGCACATGAAGTGAACTTGGTAAATAACACACAAAAAAGGCATCAATCACAACTTGTCATGGAGTGGTAGGAGGAACAAAAAGCACACACCTTTCAATGGTATTCAAGCTGCTCTGCTCTGCTCTCTGCTGCTCTCCACTTCTTTTCAAATGTGATTCCCATAGATTACTACTTGTCTCATCTGATGGTCAAATTTCTGCCATGTAAAATAAAATCGGTAAAAATATATATACATACACTACTGGTCAAAAGTTTTAGAACACCTACTCATTCAAGGGTTTTTCTTTATTTGTACTATTTTCTACATTGTAGAATAATAGTGAAGACATCAAAACTGTTAAATAAAACACATGGAATCATGTTGTAACCAAAAATGTGTTAAACAAATCAAAATATATTTTATATTTGAGATTCTTCGAATAGCCACCCTTTGCCTTGACAACTTTGCACACTCTTGGCATTCTCTCAACCAACTTCACCTAGAAATCTTTTCCAACAGTCTTGAAGGAGTTCCCATATATGCTGAGCACTTGTTGGCTGCTTTTCCTTCACTCTGCGGTCCAACTCATCCCAAACCATCTCAATTTGGTTGAGGTCAGGGGATTGTGGAGGCCAGGTCATCTGATGCAGCACTCCATCACTCTCCTTCTTGGTAAAATAGCCCTTACACAGCCTGGAGGTGTGTTTTAGGTCATTGTCCTGTTGAAAACAAATGATAGTCCCA